>NW_022196894.1:35664132-35679598 GCF_008632895.1 Mastomys coucha | reverse complement strand
GGGGGGTCTATAAAACCTTGCCACTGTGAATGCAAAATGGAGCCAAGGGTTCTGGGAAGGAAGGCAAGCAAAATCAAGGAAACAGATGCTTAATTAGCATCCAGGTCTCTCCAACTCTCCATTTGCTTCATTGTTTCCGTCTTAAAACAGAACTTTCTAACAATGGCTTTGGGCCTTTTGTCAGGCTGTCTGTTAGAGCCCTGCAGAATAGCCTGTGCACATATGGCTTATCTCAAGCAAGTGGCTTGCATACTTTGGCTTCCCACAGACCCACTCTCAGAGAACAGTTTTCATATTAAATGCCATTTAGGAATTGAAAGTTTCAGTTATACAAGATGAGAAATTTCTGCAGACTATGGTATTTTGTGAACTATACCGTACTGGCTGTTTTTAATTTGCCAAAAGGGGTGGGGACCTTAAATCTTCTCAGAGCAGGCACACAATAGTATCTATACTTAGAGTAATAGATGTATTAATTTACTTGGTTGTATATGAGTAAAAAAAAAACAAGATTTTTTTTTTTCTTGTCTCAAATACATAATGTTTTGTGTATCAGTCAAAGCTTAGTCTGCCTGGTGAAGCTTCCTAGCATAGAACACTTATCTATTTGAAATTAGCCTAGTAGATCCACACAAGAGATTCATTCTTTGTTCTTCAGCTTTCAGCCTAAGGTTTGCACACTTTAATAGCCAACGTGGGGCATATACATAGTTCTCCAGGCTTCCTCAAATTAGGAAAGTAAATCGCTTAAATGTATCTAAACTTAGATCTGATGAATGCCATATTAACTAAAGAATGATGACAGCACATGCCTGCAATTCCAGAGCTTGAGAGGAAGAGGCAGGCAGATCAATGTGAGTTCTAGGCCAGCCAGAGCTGCACAGAGAGTTCTGCCAGCCAGAGCTATAGCATGAGGACCCAGCTGGCTATGGTAGTGAGCACACCTGGAGTACCTCCAGTTATGAGTGAGGGAGATCACCTGAGTCTAGGGCTTCCATACTCGCCTAGGAAGTAAAATGACATTGCCTCAAAACAAGCAAGCAAGCAAGAACAAACAAAAAAAAAAAAACAATGAAGATAACAGTCTGTGACCTGCAGGACACAAGGAATATAGCATAACTTTAAAAGGAACTGAGGGCATGGCCTCCATCTTTGAGAGGTTGTGGCCTCAGGAAGGTTGAGAACCACAGCTCTAGAGGAAACAACAATGGATACCAAGTGGGCTGATTCCATTGGTGAGGAGCCTGCTGGAACTTCCTACCTCACAAGGATGCTACTAATTAAGTTTTAGTTCTACTTATATTTGCCTTGTATGAAAAAAGGGGAGGGGGAAGAAAGAGAGAAAATGGCTAACGGAAATTCACTGGAGATTCACAATCTCTTTTCCTGCCAGGAACCTGTCACTGAGGTATGTCCTGCACTGCCAGGCCTCACATTTACTCTGCATTCATGCTCCAATTATTTCCACATGTAGTTCAAGAAAAATGGTTGACCGAGAGTCTCGTTTTCTTTCTTCTTCTTTTTTTTTTGTAAATTCCTCCATACCTAAATTCCCAATTCTCTCAATTCTGAGTGGTGAACACTCCAGGGCAGCTGACTGAGTGGTCCCAGACAGCCAGTTTTAGAAACATCCCCTGCAGCGACAGCCACATCTCCATGAACATCCCTGCTTGCTCTCTGTCCTCCATCCCAAGCAAGCTGTCTCCCGGGCTTCCCCAGCCAGGAACCAATTAGCATTCACTCTTCCGAAATCTCAGTGGAATGCAGAGTTCATTGTTCTGATTTGGTGGGAGGAAGGAGAAAGGTGGATAAAACCAAGAGCCATCTTGCTCCCTGCTAGTCAAGTCAAGCAGTATTTGGGTGGTTGCTAGCAATACACGATTGCTAGGGAAGGAACTGGCTGTGGAAAAAGAGCCACGATGGCTTCCTTGATTAGGGAATAGCTCACTCTACTCCTCACACTTATCTGCAGCTTAATTCCCAGTTTGCACAAGGCTCCCCGCCTTAGTCACTGTTCTATTGCTGTGATGAGACACCAAGACCAATGCAACTCTTATGAAAGAAAACATATAACTGAGGGCTCACTCACACGTTCAGAGGTTTAGTCCACAATCATCGTGGCAGGCATGCGTGGTTTGCAAGCAGGTAGAGTGACTCTGGGTTTGGCACAGGCTTTTGAAACCTCAAAGTCCACCCACAGTGACACACTCCCTCTGACAAGGCCACATCTCTTAATCCTTCTAATTCCTTCAAATAGTGTCACTCCTTCATGACAATATTCAAATTTATGAGTTTATGGGGGCTATTCTTATTCAAACCACCACAGTTGCCTATTCTGAAGAGAAGCCATTGTCCTGCCAATTGGTTCCCATGATCTTTTACAGGTTGGCTGCCAGACTCTCAGCTACCGGCACGTACTTAGACACATTAACAAGCGCACAACATATAATCTTTTCCTCTCTCTTATGTGACGTCACTGTTTAATGAGGCCTTGCCATCCTTGGCCTCACTGCTCTTCCTTCTAGGCTCCTTGACTGTAGAGAGTAGGGTGAGAGTCCTGTGAGTAGAGTAAGCGGCCAGGGCAGATTAAAGGTACAGCGTAGACTAAAGTACTAGGCTCCTGAGTTATTTCATGTTGAACTGCAAGTGTCAGTGTTATGAGATACTGCTAGATGCTTCTTTGACCTTCAGATGGGCAGAGAATGTCTCATGAGACCAGCTTAAACAAAACAAAACAAAACAAAAAACACCATCACCATGCGGGAAGTCTGCTTTACTGTCCGCTTGTCCAAATTCTTCTTGTCCTTCAACATTTAGCTCAGGCTGTGTAATATGCAACTTCACCCTCAATGAACCTTTCTTTTTGATTAGTGAGAATTCCTCTTTCCTTGTCTGACTTGCAATTCTCCTCTATATGAACCTATTTAAAAAAAAAAAATTAGTTGATTGTATATATTCTTTCCTTTCCATCGGAGCTTTCTAGGGGACACAGGTTAAGTTTTAGGGTTCTTTTCTAGACCCTAGTATATCAACCATGTCACCCAGTCAGCCTTAACTAAAAGAGAAAAGGGGCAGACTTGAGTCGCATAAACCTGGGTTGGGGCAGCAAAGCCTGGTGACAGTAACAACTCCTCCCCTGGAGCAAACACAAGCATGAATTCTTCTGTAGAAAGAGTCCAAAGATCCCACTTGTCTCCACCAGACCATCAACATTTAGCCTGAAGTTTTACCAATCTGGGATGGTCTGAGACCCACAAAAGACACAGTGTGTATCTCTGTGGGCACACATAAGTGGATAGGCGGCTCTCGAGGCAATGGGAGGCTGGAAGAGCTCTCAGCTGCGTCTTTTGCCTATGTTGAATGTATGCTGTAACTGAGATATGCTGAACGGATAAGAAAGGAGAGAAAGAATATGGCAGAAGTCAAAAGTGGGGCTGCAGGATACACAGTCAGGCTGAGTAAAAGCAGCCTGACACCACAGTGTCTTAGTCATTGGCGAAGCAGAGGCAAAGAGGAACAAGTGAGACAAAGCAAGAGATACAGTGACTAGCTATTGGCACAGTTGTTTTGTGACCTCTTCCTATGGACCTTTCCCCTTCGGTATCCTTTTTTTTGTTTGTTTGTTTAAAAGGTCAAGATTTTATTGTCTTCATAATAAAATCGGCTTAGAACTGGATCACTTGGCCCTTTCTCTTCTTGTCACCTCCCAATTCAAAATGCTTGCATCTCTTTAATAGCCAACATCCTCTTACATCTGCAGTTGGGCTCAACACACTCCAGTCTCAGCACAATCTTCTTTGTAGTTTTAGCCTTTTTGTGGAAAATCGGCTTAGTCTGCCCACCATAGCCACTCTGTTCCCTGTTGTAATGCCCCTTTCCCTGGGCATACAAAGAATCCTTGCCCTTCTTGTACTGTGTCACCTTGTGGGGTTGGTGCTTCCCACATTTCTTGCAGAAGGTCCGGTGGGTCTTAAGAACATCCACCATGTTCGCAGGAGCGCTATCAGCTCAGAAAGCCGTTATCCTTGAACTTAGACCTTGTCATGGTTTGAATGTGCTTGGCCCATGGGAAGTGGCACTATTAGGAGGTGTGGCCTTGTTGTAATAGGTTTGGCCTTGTGGGCAGAAGTGTGCCACTGTGGGAGTGGGCTTTGAAGGCTCCTAGTGCTCAAACTCTGCCCAGTGTGGAAGAGACCCTTCTTGTCTGCAGAAGACAGTCTCCTTTTGGATGCCTTCGGATCAAGATGTAGAAGTCTCGGCTCCTCCAGTACCATGTCTGCCTAGATGCTGCCATGCTTCCCACCATGATGTTAATGGACTAATCCTACGAAACTGTGGGCCTGCCCCAGTTAAATACGGTCCTTTATACGATTTGCCTTAGTCATGGTGTCTCTTCATAGCAATGGAAATCCTGAGACAGACCTGAAACAAGACTTGCTTTGCTCTGGCAGAACATTTGGGTCGCCTGGCTCCTGGCAGAAGGTTTGAGGCTTGGCTCCCGGCACTCCTCTCTGGCTCATGTGCTATCCTGGCAATGGGCTGGAATTTACTGGAAAGAGAATTGGGAGAAAGGGCCCATACTTAGCTGGACCTATGTAGGGTGATTTCCCTGGGATTGGGTACTGTCAACGGGATTGCGATGCCCAACCGAGACTGAGCTCATTGGTCAATGGTATGGGCTGGGGCTAGTGGGATGACAAGGAGGTCAGATATGATGAACAAGATGGAAGCAGGAGACCTGGTGTAGTTGGGCGACATGGAGAGAGAGCCCTGGGAATCTTTTGGGGCTGTGTCAATATTCCAATATCCTAACAAACATTTTTTTTTCCTAGTCTAAGAGTGCTGAAGGGGTTAAAACTCAGAAGCTCCCAACTAAATGAAGTCTCCATATGTGTGCGGCTCAGTAGGGTTCTAGGAGAAGCAGACAGATGTAATTAGAAGTACTCAGACACTGTGTTGCCATGGAAACTGCTGGCCAGGAGGAACCTGGAGTCCCAGGAATAGTCTTCCAGGGAACTGCCTGAGGCAGGTGGTACTCCTCCAGGTAGCTTGCCTGCTTCCAGGTTTCCAGGCTCCTGGGTCACGCCTGTTTTCCTCCTGTTCCCTATCCCACTCCTGATGCTAAATGAACCAATGGTTCCCTTCAGTGGCAAGGAAGGATGTGTTAAGTTGTTAGAACAAAGTTCTCTGCGCTGTCGGCTTTTGCATCGGAGGCCAAGGGCCAGGAAGGGAGGCCTCAGGCTCCATTTCTGTTTTATGACATAGCCAGTAATTCTGGGAAGATCAGTGATACAGGACAAACAGGAAAGCATCTCTGGATGTGGCTTTCAGCCGCCTATCTTATCCTCTGAAACCACTGAAAGTAAAGGGGACCTTTCATGTAGCTCCAGGCAGACGCAGCAGGCACAAACTATGACCGCAGTGGCATTGATGATGAGGTCTATGTGTGTGTGTGTGGGGGGGGGGCGGGCGATTATTTTACAGAGAAGAAACTCTAGCCCGATGTCCGAGGGTTCCCAGAAACCCAGCTACAGATCTGGGAACTGGATTTCAATGAGACATATAGAAACTAAAAAAACCCAAATGGAATTTTTTATGAACTTAGAAACAGCAAGGAATCTAAGAAATTACTACTCAGGGCATGGACTGCCTCTTGCAGCCTCTGCTTCAACAGTCATAGGATTCTTAGAGGTCCTGCTACTAGGATGCTGGGAGATTGGGGCGAGGAACCACCTATCATGGGAAATTAGGGCAAAGTGGCTGCTTACCCTTCTAGATGTTATTGTTACAAATCTACCCCACCCTCTCCCACTTATTGGCCCTGGCATTCCCCTACACTGGAGCACAGAACCTTCAGAGAGCCGAGCAAGCCTGGGGAGAGGGGAGGCAACAGATGTTTGTTCTTGTTGTTTTTGTTTGTTTGTTTGTTTGGAGGGGAAACTGGGAAAGGAGAAATCATATGACATGTAAATAAAGAAAATATCTAATAAAAAAAACCAAATCTCCTTTGCTTTTCTATCTTTCTTTTTTTTTTTTTTTTTGGTTTTTCGAGACAGGGTTTCTCTGTATAGCCCTGGCTGTCCTGGAGCTCACCCTGTAGACCAGGCTGGCCTCGAACTCAGAAATCCACCTGCCTCTGCCTCCCAAGTGCTGGGATTAAAGGCGTGCGCCACCACGCCCGGCTCTCCTTTGCTTTTCTAAAAAGGCCATTTCATACATTGTCACCATAGGAAGATGGTGCTATGAACTGCTTCCTGGTAATAAAGTGGTCAGTAGTTAATCATTCCCAGTAGGGGGGGGATTAATAAATCTCTCTTGTTGAAGGGACATTTCTTAGGGGTATATTTTTGTACAGTCCTTAAACAAAAGCAGTGGTTCTGGGATCCTGCGGTTAGGAAGTACAGGGAAAGGTCAGAGAACCCCAAGAGACCAGCAGACATGATTGTACTTTAGGCATAATAGATACAGACTGAGCATCTGGGTCAGCCACAAGCACAGTTAGAAAATTGTAGGATGGTTAGAGGGTAGGGCCCACCCAGGATGCATCTTCTAGTGTTTTCCCAGATGCTGGCAACCCCAGCCATCTATCTGGTAGGGGTTTCCAACAGTTAACGTACACTGGTGGTGGCCCTGAACTCTACTCTGGCTTTAGACTGGAAGTCACTGAGCTCACATTCTCCTTTAACCTGTACTTATGCCCAGAGTCTCAGACTGGAAAAGTGGGGTACAGGTCTCTGAAAAGTTTAGGACTGCCCCAAGATTTCTGTGATAATAAGGGATACTTATGACTTACCAGGACCAATTTATAGCCACTGATCTCTCTGCTCTGCCAGGTGGGAAGATCTGGCAGTTCCCAGGTTTTTAACAATTAGGTTTAGAGAAATATCAATCTTTCAAGAACAAATTAAGAGCTATATAAAACCAGTTCCTGTGGAAGAAGGTAAGGCTCTAAACACAAATTAATCTTTGAATAATGCTTATTGCTGTCCAAGGTGAAATGAGTAGACTCCGTTTCAAAGACAGTAATGAAAAAGGGGAAATAATCAAACAGTAAAATAACACACAGACAGACAGACACATACATACCCCCTTTCTCCCTCAAACCACTATGTCCATGTGCTGTAGGCTCAAAGGAGAACAAGGCACATCTCATGTCTGAATAGCTTGTAGTTTAGGTTTGAAGTGAACATACATGTGGGTTTCAAGCAACAGAAACACCTTGGTCTGATGATGGTGACTCAGGACTATGCACAATCAGTGCAATCTATGGCTAAGTGATGCTGTAGCTCAAATCTGAAATGTCCTCCCACCCCAGGCTTGTGAATTAAGCCTTTTAAGTTTTCTGAACTTGGCTGTTGGCACTGGGTTGAAGGCTGCGGATCCATCCCTTATGAGGTAGGGTCTGGCCAGGAATTAGGTCACTAGGAGAAGAAGGCCTTTGAAGATTAGACCATCCCTGTTTGCTCTTCTTGTCTCTGCTTCTTGGTTGGTGGCTGTGATGAGGAGGCCCAGGAGCAAGTACCCAGCACGAGGGACTTGGCCACTCTGGTCACCATGCCTTCCTTGCTATGATGGACTGAACTCTTTCTGAAAGCCTGGGCCAAAGCAAACCTCTCCTCCTACGTTGCTGCTAGAATGTTCTAACGTGTCAGGTAGGTTTGCTCACCAGAAAAGCAACCAACATAACTGACGGTTGTCGGGACGACAAACAACGGAATACCAGTCTCAGATGCAAAGTCTTCTATTAATTTAATACTAGCCACTTTTCTAAAAAGCCAGAGGGAGTGCTTTGCAAAAACAAATAAAAGCTAAAGATTTATTTTAAGCTGTATTTCCCAAATGTTACCGTTTCAACATGTAACCAGTATTAAGAAATCTTACATATTTCTCATACTATCTTTTGACCTAATTATATATTTTTAAATACATTTATTCTCTTTTCTGACAATTTCCCACCTGAGCATAATGCATCCCGTTGTCTTTACCCTCCCCCCAATCTCTTATCACCCCGACCCTCCACCACCCACATTAACATTCCCAGTTCCCATAAAGTCCCTTTTGTATATTCACGCCGGGCAGTGGTGGTGCACACCTTTAACCCCAGCACTGGGAGGCAGAGACAGAAGGATTTCTGAGTTCAAGGCCAGCCTGGTCCACAGAGTTCCAGGACAGCCAGGGCTATACAAGAAATCCTGTCTCAAAACAAACAAACAAACAAAAGTAATGAATACCTAGATTTTGCAGCCGGCAGGTGTCATGGGCACAGAAGCCTCACTTTGGCTCTGCTTTCAATGTTCGAGGTCCAGGTACTCCAGCATTATGTTGTGTCCAGAGAGTGGGCACAGCAGGCAAAGGAGCTTGCTGCCAAGCTCAGTGTCCTGAGTTTAATCCCTGAGCCCACACTGAAGAAGGAGAAACTTGGCCAACAAACTGTCTTCTGACCTCCACACACATGCCATCACAGACATGCCAATCTTTCCCACATAAGGAAATGAAATGTATTAAAAAAAAAAAAAAAGGTTTGTTATTTCCTATGTTAGACTTTGAACAGCTTAGCTCACAACAGGGATCACATAAGTAATGGGCTAAATAAACTACGTATTTGGAGCTTTCCCAGACAATGAGAAGGATAAATCCTGTCAGAACTTTTTCTCATCATTTTCTTGGTTAGATTCTCGTGTGCTCTCACTCTCTTTCTCCCTCCCCTTCCACCTTTTTTCTTTTTATTTATTTATTTTATGTATGTGAGCACACTGTCTCTGTTTTCAGACACACCAGAAGTGGGCATCAGATCTCATTACAGATGGCTGTGAGCCACTATGTGGTTGTTGGGATTTGAACTCAGGACCTCTGGAAGAGCTATCAGTGCTCTTAACCACTGAGCCATCTCTCCAGCCACCCTCCTTCTCTCTCTCCAACCTACACACGAGCGCGCGTGTGCGCGCGCGCGCGGGGACACACACACACACACACACACACACACACACACACTGCTGTTAGTGTTTAGAGACTAAGCCACTTAAAACACACACATTTTATTATTGAAACACTTCTGCCTTGCATTGTTCCCTTGGAGCAGGTAGGAAGAAAGAACTGCAAGATCTACATGTACTAGCTAATCGGACCAGGTCTCAGCTGATGGAAAGCCTAAAGAATGACTGGGAGGTATTTAGTACCATTGTACTAAGGTCTACTTTTTTTTTTGGTAGGAAAATCCCATGAGTCCCCTCAGGCTGTATCAACAGTGCACAAAGACCTCCTTTTCTGTCGAGAAGGGGTAACAGAAGCTGCACTCGTTTAGCTGTTATGGCCGGATTTGCATTTATGGAACAAATATATCCCAAGTACTTTGTAACAGGATAGTTCCTAAAACCACCCACCCTTTGTTTTAAACCGACTGACACTGGAGAAATGCCATCTAGTTAACTGCTTTGGGTTACTCTCAGGGACTTCCAACTCCACCAAAAGGTGGAGTGAGGTGAGTCAGAAAACCCCTGGTCTGTGGGTCAAATGTAAGAGAGTTTGGAAAGCCTGGGTACAGGTCAGTTGGGGCTTGGGAGGTGTAGCTCCCTGCTCTCCAGGTCTCCATTCAATGCTGTTCATGGTGTTGGGGAGTGGAACTTTTCTGCAATCAAGGGCTTTCCCCTTGAGATCTGAATGTGTTCATCCAGCAGCGTTGAATGTGATTTGCTTCTCTGTTGGGAGCCACTGCCCTACAGTTGCCAGGACACAAGAGCGCAAGCGCAGGAAGGATCCCCCGAAGTCAGGGTCTCAGTACTCGGCAAAGTTAGGACAGAAAGGAACGTGTGGGCTACGGGAAGAGAATCACCAACACGAATGTAATGCTTAATTCTACAGTTCCGGGGGTGTTCACTTCCTCTGGGAATGGTGC
The DNA here is from genome assembly GCF_008632895.1 of Mastomys coucha. Taxonomy (NCBI): domain Eukaryota; kingdom Metazoa; phylum Chordata; class Mammalia; order Rodentia; family Muridae; genus Mastomys; species Mastomys coucha. The sequence goes on along the minus strand of NW_022196894.1, from coordinate 35,669,706 downwards.
CCACTTATAGCAGAACTGCTGAGCATGGAAGTTAGAAACCAAAAATGTTTAAGACTCAGCCTCTGCTAAAAAATGTCAACTTCTTTAGGGCCTGAAAGGATTAGAATCCAGGGGTCTGACTGAGCAAAGTCGTCACTGCTAGGATACTCAAGGTTAAACGAAGCATGGACAGGCAGGTGTTATCAACCACTGTCCTCGGCACAGGAGACACCCGCAGACTCTGGCACAGAGATGGTGATGTTGGGACACAATCAAAGGCAGGGCGCCACAATCCCTCGGACCGCAGCTGCCTCATGTACTGTTCAGCCCGTGATACTTCAACAAGTACCTACTAAGCACACATTATTTAAAAGACACCGTTGGTGCATGAACAGACAAAGCCTCTGCTTTTAAGGTGTATGCACCCTGGAAGGTTGGCTAGTAAACAAAAGCAAGCCCATTTCACACCGAGATGCTGGGGGGAGACAGGTATGGGTTACGGAAAGCTGAGAGAGAAGAGATCCTTACTGGGTACACTTGGTAACATCTGAGCTGAAAACGGAAGGGAAGGAAAGTGCAAAGCAGGGTGGGATTTGTCATGCTCCCAGAATGAGGCCAACATGACCGCTGGTACAAGGCACAACCGGAAGAATTGGGGGCAAGGGCCCAGAGCCACTGAGAAAATAGTGCAGTAAGAGAAATGGAAGGCACTGCACAGAGAGTGACGTGTGTGGACGGGGCTTTTATAAAGACGGCTAGGGCTGCTGAATGGACAAACAGAACATCTTAGGCTGCTCCTGTAGTAACGAGGACGTGGTATGATGGTGGCTGGGACTGCCGTGGTGACCATGGCAACAGAGGAGAGTCCACGAAGACGACATACTCTAACAGCAGAGCCTGTAGAAGAATTTGCTAAGAGCCTGGAGAATGGGTAGTGAAAGTTAAACACCAAAGAAAGCTAGATGTGGTAGCATACGCCTTTATCCCCAGCACTTAGGAGGGGTTTGGATTAGCCTAGTCTACATAGTGAAATCAGGTCCCCTAAAGCCCCTGTCTTAATTCTGAGAAAATTCTTGAATAGTTTTGCTTGATACCCCAAATATCCAGAGGTAGGCATGGACAGAGAACCATGCGGATGCATAGACCCAAGTCACTCCCAAAAGTCTCTTCCCTTGGACTAGCCCAGGGCTCCAGACAGGTCTTATATCAGCTCCACAGAATGGGTACCCTGAGACCCAGGGTTGGATTGAGATAGACTCTGTACCCTGGAGCACTAACTAGCCTTGAAATATTCATGACAGCTGGGCTCATGCATAATCCCAGCATTTGAACGCTGAGGCTGGAGAATTGCCTATGAGTTTGAGGCCAGCCTGAGCTATGGATTGAATATATACATTTCTAAGAGGAGAATCACCATGGAATAGTTCATGTTTTGAATACTCTCAGCCTTAGAAATCCTTAATCTTTGTTTCTCCCTTAAAGGGAATGTCATAGCTTTCTGAATATGGCTACTGTCACATCTGATGCCACATGCTGGTCGCCTAGAGCCTATAATAGTATCTAGTTACCTAGGAATCAAACACATGCATACTACACACTCGCTAGCATATGTGCGTGAGCACACATCCACACACACACACAAACTCACACTACAAACATAAATACACTCCCACTATATACACAAATGCACTCACACTATATATATGCTTGTGCACACATATTCACCACACACACACTACAAACTCATACCACAAACACACACATACTACAAATGCACACACACATGCACACACACTACACTCACATTCACACACACCCTCACACTACAAACACACATACACTCACATTACAAACACACAGACACATAGCCAACAAGCCAACCAACACAGAAAGCAAGCCCTGCCCCACGCCCCAGCAGAAAGAAGACATTTCTTATAAAAACCAGCCACCTGGGAATGAGGTCTTTAGATCCCAGGTCACTGTAACTCGAGTAAGCACAAACTCCAAATGGCAATGCCACTTACACTGAGCAAAATGACAACATCACCTGTAAAAATAGCCCAGTCAACCAGGGCCTCATCCTGTGTGGAGATCAGGCTCCTAGTTAAACCCCCCCTTCAGTGGAACAACTCAAGCAAGGCGTGAGGAGCCTTCTGTTTGATTAGATGTGTAAAGGGATTCTGAGGAAAATGCAGTGTCCTAAGCTATAAAATGACCGAATCAGTTCAAAGTCCTCTAACATTATTTGTTCTTATAGGATTCTGTATCACCACTGAGGATTTTAGGGGGCGTCTTAAAAATGCCTAAAATCTCAAATGCAACACCCAACAAAAAGTTCCATATCTCATACAGATCAAATTATACATGTCCTTAGTAGAAAATAAAGACTTTTTTTTCCGGTTGAATTTCTAGGAGAAACTTGTTTACTTTATACTTTTCCTGAAAGCAATACAGTCCCTTAAAAATTAGGAAATTGTATTAAGAAATAAGGCACTGGAGAGAAGGCTTAGTTAAGAGTGTACACAGCACCGGGCAGTGGTGGCGCATGTTTTTAATCCCAGCACTTGGGAGGCAGAGACAGGTGGATTTCTGAGTTCGAGGCCAGCCTGGTCTACAGAGTAAGTTTCAGGACAGCCAGGGCTATAGAGAGAAACCCTGTCTCGAAAAAAACAAAAAGAGTGCACACAGCTTTTTCAGAAGACAAGAGTTCAATTCCTGGCACCCACATCACAACCAACTGTAATTCCAGCTCAGGGAACTGATGCCTCTGACACATACACACATACACACACACACACACACACACACACACACACACACACACACACTAATTAATTAATTAATTAATTAATAATGAAAGCTTTGAAAAGAAATAAGCCTTGGCAACCCCTAAAATAAGCCAGGCTGGGTCTCCCATCCTCAGTAAACCAATCAAAAACAAGTAATAGTAGAAACAGAAAGGAGAAGATTTATTCACTGTGGCCACATTAGGAAAAGTGCCACCCCCGAGTTCATCCTCAGGATCCTAATGGTTTAAACAGAGGGTATCATAAGGTGTGCTAAGTAGTCCAGCTAAAGGTGTGGCCCCCATCACTGGCTCTGGACACTCCCGGAAGGGGTGACAAGTTGGAAGAACTGTGTTGAACCTCCTTCTAGGACACAAGCCCTCCCCCCTCTGGCTGGCACCAGGCTTCTGCCTTTGCTCTTTTCCAACATGAGCTTCCTGGAACACTTTGATTCTCTTGGGGTCAGTTGTTTCAATAGGATAGCCCAGGGTGGGGCACACATGTGGAAGTCATTCCTGCCACGACAGTCACACAGTGAGGAGTGAACTTACTACATTCAATCTTTACTAAGCCCCTGGATGCCAGCCCTCGCTCTCCTCCATCTACAGTCCAGAAGGGAAATTGAGGAAGCCAAAGTCAACAGGAGTTCCTCGGTGGGGTTTTTCTTGGTTCTTAGCCAGCCTGTGGTGCACTGCAGGAATCTTGGATGAACAAGATGCAGACACCACCGACTGATGCAGAAAGAGAAAGCCCTGCCTTTAAAATAAATGCCTACCCATGAAATCTGCTTCCCCGCATGCCTGTCAATAGGCAAAGCCAACACAGGTTAAGACAGGAAAGGAAGTGGCAAATGAAGGAGACGCGAGAAAACGACAGAAAGATGACCTGACCCGGCACATTCACATTCCAAAAATTCTTGGGACTAGAAGAGCCTGCAGTTTCTGGGGTAGCCTGGCCCCGCCCTAATTGATGGTGGAATCCTAGCTACAGCATTTTGAGAAGCCTGAACCAGCAGCCATTTGTGAATGAATGGCTGCAAACATTTGCTTCTCTCTAACCGAAGGTTCTGTGAGCCAGGCTAGGCCAGCAAGAAGCTATGAAGCTTCCTGGGCCCTCAAGATAGAGGCTGTCAGTCAACGGACTTCGGTGTCTGTGCTCACTGCCAACATATGTGCATCTGCTCCACTAGATATAGCTGCTCCAGCAGACATTCTTCCCATATCAGTACCACCCTACAATTTAAACCATCCACTGATCCCTGGGACAGGAACCAGGAATTCCCCTGGGCTGGCTTTGAGTCCCTTATCCATTTTCTTGCTTTCTTATAAATGCTGTGCCTCAGGCATCACTCCCTCTCCAAACCTTAGTTGGCTTAACTAACTGCAGATGTTTTGACCATTTTTGGTTAAAGCAGAATGACTGACCGCCTGAGTGAACGACATGAAGTTCACTAGCAGTTAAGTTTCATAATCACAGAAGATAATAAGCAGGGTGCCTCGGCTTAGACGGCATGACTGTATACAGAAGCCAAAAGGTACAACAAAGTGCTTAATCAGAGGAAATCCCGATGCACATCGGCCCCTCCCCATCAGTTTCCATAGGAATCTGCTGTTGAGGAAAGTCTTACTCCAAGACGTCCACAGACGGCTTTGTTTCCTGAGGGGTGAAATTTAAGCCAGAGTGTATGTGTGTGGCTGTGCAAATGTGTGTACATACACGTGTACAGTTCTAACCTGTACAGGAACCTCTGTTAGGAAGGATGCAGACACTGCATGGCTAGCTCCTATTCATGGCCAGGAGGCAGGGCAATAGCACCTCGCTGTGTACTAGGGCCTGGAATCAGGAGCCAGGGTACCAAGCACACTAGTGGGCTGAAGCATCCAGACTGGCCTCACCTTGCTTACTAAGGTCACTGGATCTCAGTGTTGATGGCAAAGACAAAAACGAGTGCCTAACACAGCCACAAACACTCGTTGCTGACTCACAGATCAGGGCCAGGGGATGGAGGCAGGCCATTCATCAACACATGTTCAGGAGCTCCTAGATCCTGGTCATGGGCTAGGCAACATGGCAAGAGGCAAGGATTCCAAACATTTCCACACAGCTACTTTTTTTGTAAGCCCTTTGCAATACTGCATCTGAAGGAAAATGTGAACGTTTACAAAAGTCGCAAGAAAGTTGGTTTTGTCACGAAAGTCTTCGGAGTTTGGATTGATCTTCATTCTGTCACCATCGCTGTTGCTTTTAGATCCCTCCCTAAATCCCAGGGAAATCTGGGATATTCCAGCCCCCACCCTGATTCCCCACCCCAGTGTTGATGCACAGTTGCCATTTGAAGTAGAAAAACCATATGACTCATATCTGAGGAGTAATCAGGACTTGGGATTGCAGGGCACAAAGATACTTGAGGCACAGCACTCTGGACTTCGATGGTGCACTCAATACCTAAGAGGGGACCCAGGGGCTTCTTGCCTTCCTTCACTCTGTTTTCTCCGTCCTTGGCCAGCCTCTTTTTCCCATGGCTCCCCACAGATGGGAAATTGAGGTAATAGCTAAACAAATATCCTACTTCTACGTTGTTGATCCAAAAATGTGAGGATTTATAGGGATAGATTTTACACGGCGGGCCACTCCCACTCTTTTGGGGGATGAGAGGTTAAATGTTTGTCTCAGTCCTCACTTGGGGTACCACTGGGCTATTCATTCCTGCCTGCCTTCTCTGGCCCAAGATGGAGGGAGCTTGCTTGAAGCTAGCTCCCTCCAAGGACAATAATCTCAGCCACGGGGGGGGGGGGGGGGGGGGGGGGGG
>NW_022196894.1:35645109-35664117 GCF_008632895.1 Mastomys coucha | reverse complement strand
GTGGTGGTGGCTGTAACTTCTCAGTTCACAAAGCAGTCGAATCCTGGGCAGGCTCATAATTCACTCACTTGCTTCTGACGTGTGTGGGTCCATGCCAGTCCCCCAAGACAACTCGGGGCTGACTTTGAGAAAAGCAGGAAATGAGTAAGGAAAGGAACCAGAGTGAGCAGTGCTGAGGGAGTCAGGGCCGCAGAGCCCCGCAGGCTGCTGGGAAGGCACAGTGCCAAGCAGCCGCCGCTGTCTAGACTTTAGCTGGCCTCTCCCAGTGCAGGGGCGAATGAGGGAGGGAAGCCGGGCCAGAAAGCCTGCAGCTCTTTGTTCAGCTAATGCAAACACAGGACACAACTTCTGACAGGCTCCAGGCTTGGGACTTGCTCTATCTAAAGACATTTTGTCCCAGGAGCTGGAATCCAGCTATAGGCTAAGGGAAGTTCTATTAATCCATCCATCATGGGGGACTAGGGGTGATCTTTTTGGTTCTTGAGAACTCACAGTTCCCCATCCAAATTGAAGTAACACCCAAAAGACGCACACCTTAGGGTCGAAGGACCATGTTTTTAAAAGAAGATGCTCCAGTTGCGTTATTTTAGCTTGTTCGTTAAGAAGAACTAGCTTTTGACTCAGAGGCCTCGAGACTCTGATGAAACTAGCTGATTGAAATGTGCAGACAGAGAAATGGAAGCCACAGTTCAAAAGGCTTATGACTCAGGGGGAAGGTTAGCTCTGGGAAGCTTTGCTAATCTAAGCTGGTGGCAAAAGGGGTCTTTTCTTCTGAGTGGCAGAGGGGCCCTGTGGCAGGGTGCATGGCTTTATGAATGTAATACAGGGTGGGATTGGCCCCACCGGCCCCTCAGCCGGGCATCTGTGCATGACACAGCCATACTAAGCAATCAGATCGGAGTTTAGAGCCATTCTGCAGTTTGGCCTTCCATAGTATGAAATGGTTGTGAATACATTTCAAGGTCACAGAAACTGCCTTAAAACATCTCCGGAGTCGCTGGCCATTAGATGCCAATGTTCCCAAATAATAACTGCAGTTCCGCACATGCCAGAGAAGCAGCTGGGGCTGGATACAAGTGGCGATCATGTGATTGGAGCAGGCAAGGCTGAAGTATTAGCTCAGGTACTAAAGCCCTTTAGCATGGATGTGCCTGTTAGTGACTAGGACTATACAGTGCTGAAGCAACACTGTTGGTGTGTTTTCAGAGTCTGGCTTCTAGAAATCAGACACAGGGGCACGAACCACTGAGCTTTGACTTTGGGATATCAAACCTTGGGTTTTACATCCTGGCTCTGCTATTGGTTAGGTAGCCGATGTGAAGTAACTGAATAGTTTCTTCATGGGTAAAATGAGCCTTATAATAGTCACTTCTCCATTTGGAGGATTAAATAGCTCTCTTTCTGCCTGTGCTACACTGTAGGTCCCTTTCCAAGCTCAGCTGAAGGCTACTTGTTCTGAAAGACTTTCCTGGACCTCAGCCCAGGGTAGACTCTCAGTCCTGTCCCACTGTTTCTCACACTGGATAGTTCTGAGGCCATGATCTTCCCTGCCTACTTCTCCTATTAGACCAGAGGTTCTCCATGTTCCTAACACTGGGACCCCTTAACATAGTTCTTCATGTTGTAGTGACACCCCCCCGATCATAGAATTATTTCATTGCTACTTCATAACTGTAATTTTGCCATTGTTATGAATCATAATGTAAATATCTGCGTTTTCCGTGGTCTTAGCATTGTGGAAGGGTCATTTGGGACCCACAGGTTGAGAAACACTGCACGAGACCAAAAGCTCTGGAGAGTACATTTTCCACCAGCTCTAACTTAGTGCCCCACGGGGAGCACACGTGTGTGATTCCTTTGGCTTTCCTCTATCTAGCTGAGTTTGAGAAAACAAATTGTTTCAGAGGTGTGATATAGAGGAGCACATCAGGGTTTGTGAGTTTAAACTGTGTGAAGACAAGTGGGAGGTTTGTATGTATTCCATCAGCCCCTATCAGCACATGCACTTCATGCTGATGTCTAGAAGGGCAGTGGAAAGAATGTGAGAGGAAAGGCTAGACAATAAGGATGAGGAGAGAGAGGGGGAGTGTGGCAGGGAGGAGTGTGGTGGGAATCTGTGGCTGTGAGCACATGAAGCTGGAGTCAGGCTGGGCTCCGGGTGGAGCAACGCTTTCTTAGCAGGACACAAAGTTTTCCTTCAGAGCACCAGGTTCTGTATTCCTGACAGTCAAGAAATACGTTTCAGGACCTCTATTCTATATCGTGGACTGTCTCATTGCTCCACACGGTCACTGTCACTCAATAACAAAAGCGCTCTGTAAAAGAGTCTATGTAAAAGACAGAGCTTGGGGGCCATGCAGTGTGGCACCAGCCTGTCATCTCAGTACTCAATGCAGAGGCAGGAGCATTGCAAATTCAAGGCCAGCCTGAGGCACACAGCAAGATTCTGCTGTAAGGGCTGGGGGACATGCTCAGTGGTGGAGCTCTTGGTGAGGTTGAGCTAGGCCTAGGGTTCATGCTTTAGTGTAACTAAAAACAGATGAACAAGCAAACAAAACAGACTTGGAGATACCGGGGCGAAGAACAAGAGACAATGAAGAGGGAGATGTCGGGAACCTCAGAATGAGAAGAAAGCAGGAAAATGTCAGAACCCAGAAGAGACACCATTTCAGATAAAGTTCTGTACAGGATGCTGCCACAGTGGTCACACTGACAGAAAAGACATCAGCAGGCAGAAACGATCCCAGCTGCCCAGGAGCAGCTCCTGGAATTCTGGGTGGGCAGGTGCCACCCATCCCACTGCTGCAACTCAGAATTTTCTAAATCAGATGTAAGAGATGAGAGTGGGTTGCTCATTCCTGACATCCCTAATGGCCAGAGCCATTTGGGCTGTATACGGGGCTGATGCAGGAAGCACCTCCAGGAAGACCTGTCTCACGCTGCTGCTAATGGAAGGAAGTGTGTAAAGTGACTGATATCACAACCCAGGAAGGACCATGAGGTAATGCCTGAGGCTTCTGCAGATTAATAAGTCATATTTATTAAGTATCAATGAAGGATCAATGAAAGACTGGGGGAAGACAATTCTTTCCTTAGACTCAGGGCTTTAATTTTGCAAACAAGAAAGGAGAAAAAGTCACTTTCCCTACATGTATTCAAATATCCCATCACACACATGCACATGCACACACATACACATGCACACACACACACAGAGAGACACACATAGACACACAAACACACACGTGCCTGCAACACAACATAGCTTTTACCATGTGTCACATGGTTCATCTGGCGATGGCCTGATTGGTCACAAATAGTGCCTGGCACACTATTCAGAGGACATACCATTCATCATAAGTTTAGCTTAATCCTGAGGATAGCGTAAGAGTGATTACTTCCAAATGAGGACACAAAAAGTACATGAGGAGATTACAAGGAAATCTTTCAACCAAAGCAGAAAATGCAAATGTATGGACTATACTTTGTACTCCAACTACCTAGAGGGCGGTCTATTAGCAAGTTACTGCCAGACTCTGCTAATGTAGAAGCTGCTTTCTGTGATAGCAGCGGCTCGTCCAGTCTTAGATAGGGCAAGGGTGCATTTCATTACTTCAGCCAAGAAGCGGCTCACTGCTGTGTCCTCACTGATGGCCAACATGAAAGGGTTGGTTTTACTTAGATACTTGGGCCCAAAACTGGTAATATGGCTTCTCCTGAGAGAGACTTTCAACATCAGTTCTAGCAGCTCTTCTCTCCGTTGTCTATGTCAGTCATACCATTCTGAGCTCTTCCATCTAACTATCCTAATTTCAGCTAAAAATTGTCAGTGCTTGCCAAACCAGATTGAGTATTCCAGCAGAAATGACAAATAGCTTTCATCTCACACAGGATTGCTAATGGCTACAAGGAGTATTGTTGAATGAGATTTTCAAATCTCCTCTGAATTTTGTAGGATAGAAGTCTGTAATTGATTAGTCATGTCTGTCATGGGTAGGTGAATGTAGGAACTGTTCACATGCTTTGTTCACACTATCTCAGCAGGCCATTTGCTCCAGTGTTGGCAGGTACTTATTTTCATTGCCTATGGTGTTTAATAAGATCATCACATACTACTACTGACTTGATTAATTCTCTGAAAGACCCACTAGTTGTTGAACCTCGCCTTCCATATTGTCCATATTCCCTGTTACATCTATTCTTTTGATATTTCATTGTCATGAGGATTCCTGTGACTGTTTCCTTTTACAAGAAGAATTTGTCTTCCTAATGTCACTTTAAAGAAAAAGTTAATGCTGGGCTGGGGAGATAGCTCAGTGGAAAAGCACTGCCCGTACAAATGTGAGAAATGGAATTCAGATGCCCAGAACGCACATAAATGCTGGACAGGCATGGCGGTCTCCCTAAAGCCCTGTACTTTGAAGGCAGAGACAGGGAACCCTTAGAGTAGGATCACTGTCTAATCATATCTCTGAGCTCTGGGTGTAACTGAGATTCCTTGACTAATGAGGTGGAGAAGGATAGAGGAAAGCATCTAGCATCAACCTTGGGTCTCCACATACATTTACATACATACCCATGATGCCCCATTAAGAATCCACACACATGTCAATATTGACCCATACACACAGGTCACATGCCCTGAGAAAAAAGTTAGTATTGTGTTTTCATGTGACATGAAGCTAAGATACATTCAAAAAAGTTTATAAAATACAGAAAAAACTGGAACAAAGAATAAAATTACCCCTATGGATAAGGTTTTCTAACACAGCCCAGAATGGTACCCATGGCTGTGCCCTCCATTCTTCAACTAGATGTCTGGACAGTTCTAATCTTACAGCTCTTCTAAATAACATGATTGGCATCTTATGAAGACACTCCTTAAATATAACAATTAGCTACACATCCAAATACTTACATAACATCTAAACTGCAAGACCTTTTCATTGATTTGTAAAAATTCATTATTGCTAAAACATGGACTAAGAATCTGCCACATGTCACTAGACACCAAAAGACTGATTATAAGAAAATCTCTGCTCACCAAGGAATGATGAAATGAATGCTGGGACAAACCCTTTGACACATGGTCCCACTATGTGACTTTTCTGCCTTGAACTCAGAGCCTTTCTTCACCAGCTTCCTCTGTCTTCACAGGGGAGTGGCTACCTGAGAATGTCCTGGTATAAAAGGTCATCCAGCTATATGTTGTAGATGTATGAGTTTTATTAACATAGAGAAATTTTGAGAGCTGGAGAGATGGCTCAGAGGTTAAGAGCACGTCTTCTTGTAGAAGACCCAGGTTTGATTCCCAGCACCCACATGGCAAATTACAACCATCTTTAACTCCTATTCCAGGGGACATGTATCCTTTTCTGACTTCCAAGGAGAAAAAGTACACAGGGGATACACATGTATGTCTATACATGCGGGCAGAATATTCATAAACATAAAATAAAATAAATAAATCTTTAAAAACAAAAAGAGAATTTTCAAAATTATGGAAGGACCTAGGTCAACATAACAGAAAAAAAAAATATTTTCGAAACTGGGTCTTATTATGTAGGTGTAGCTGGTCTAGAGCTTTCTATGTTGATCAGGTCGTCCTTGAGTTCACTTGCTAATAATGTTATCCTAATGTACATTTGTTAGCACTTAATGCTCCTGACCCAGCAGTAGGCTGCAAGGAAACAGCAAGGAAACCAAGCCTTGCACACCATGCTGGATTCTTCTCTGTGTATATGTGCAGAGCATTCTTGGCCTGGGACAGACAATGCTATGCCTAATGGAAACAGCGAAGGGGAGTTCTGTGCCCTGTGTGGTTCACTCACGGAGAAAACATCATTGCCAAAGACACAGGGTTTGGAGTTGGGCAGCCTGGGAAGGTGTATGTATTTAACCTCCAAGGTCACTCTTCATCTGACTTACAGAATTAACACACTTAATTTTTCTTAAAAATATAACAGCTGGTATTATAAAGTCAATAAAATAGATGCTTATTCGAAGTGTTCTTCTGGATGCCCAGTTATGTGGAAAGGAGAAAAAAAAAGAAACCATCACACTTCCAATCCATCAATGAGGCCCTGGGGATTTACAGCTTATCTTTTATTTTTAATTCTTGCCCAGGCTTGTGCTGCTGTCTAGCCAACCACTTCTTCTTCTTTTTTTTTAAAAGATTTTATTATATATATATATATATATATATATATATATATGTATATATATATATATATATATATGAGAGAGAGAGAGAGAGAGTACACTGTAAGAGAGTACACTGTATCTGTCTTTAGACACACCAGAAGAGGGCATGAGATCCCATTACAGATGGTTGTGAGCCACCATGTGGTTGCTGGGAATTGAACTCAGGACCTCTGGAAGAGCAGTCAGTGTTCTTAACCTCTGAGCCATCTCTCCAACCCCCAAAACACTTCTTATATCCTTATATCCACCTCAGTCATAATCCCTACAGCCACTTCCTACTACAGTCTTTCAACTTGTTCGCCTAAGCTTCCTGTCACCCAGTTCACTTTGATAGGAACTATAATGCGTCCACCTTCCAAAGACATTGAAAACAGCAGCACCTTCATCTGCCAGGTGCTTGCCCATCTGTTTTGGCTATTCAGTGGTATCCAGCTATGTTTTAACGTCTCAATTCCCAATGGTGCTTTCAGAATCACAGCAAGTAGTTTATTTGCTACCGGGTAAACAGGAGATTATTTTTTGCTGGATAATGTATAAACTGCAAGTTCTCTGAAGCTGTAGTTGGGGCGTGTGGGTTACACTGTAGGCTCATGAACAATTCTATAGAATGCAGAGGCACTTCCAACCCTTCCCAGCCTAATAGTTAATTACATGCACGCACGTGAGGAGGTGTAAATGACATTAAGCAGTGTGGCTTCCTAGGGACAAATCCCTGACAGTCTGCTAGCATGGTATGCCTAACAGCTAAGCACAGCACATCTGTCTGTGGAGCTGTTACTGCTTCTCCACACAACTGTCTCAAGAGACACATTCCCAGCTCACGGCTCAAGTGTGGATTCCTCGGTGGAATGAATGATCTCCTCTGTAAATCTGTCCCTTGTATATGTAATTTATAATAATGAATTTCTAGAGCCAGAATGCAGAGTAAAACTAAGCCAGTGCACATAGGGAGCACTTGGACACTTACTAAGATTGTCCTCTTGAAGCAGGCAGTTGGGCTGTCTCCTCTAGCCTGTCATGTCAGAAGAACTAAATTAATTCCTCAGGACTCCAGGGGCACACAAACTTATATCTGGAATTCTCTATACCACCCCTGAGCCCCAACTGCATAATTTCAAAAAAAAAAAATGTGGTCATTTTCAGTAGGAGGAGTATGGAAAGAAAGAGCAGGCCAGGGGATAAATATTAGTAGAAGCCTTCCCTCTGCTGCTTCACCAACTGGAGCATAGTCCTATCCAATATGTGGGTATCTAGAGCAGTGCTCAGAGCTCTGAAGAGCACATGGGTGTGTGCTCACATGGGTGGGGCATCATTCTGATGGAGGCTGACTGCAGGGATCCCCTGGAGGTAGAGAAACTGTCAAGGCAGCAAACACAAAATGTTACTCTGAGGTGGCAGGTATCAGTGAAAATACGGAAACAATGTAATACTACTTCCCCTTAGTGAGATTTAGTAGCAGTTTCTCAAATCTTCCCAAACAGAATTTACACACTAGCATTAAGAACATCCCAGCCACCTCTCCCAAGAAGGAACAGCCCTGATGTCCAAAGCTGACTCCAAAGGCTTTGGGTTGTTGTTGTTGTTGTTTTTTTTTTTTTTTTTCCAAAAACCAACAGGATTTGTAAAACAATCGAGGCTTTAAAAAAGTGAAATAAGTCTTTGGGTTTGATTATTAAAGCAAAGAGCACCAAGAAAATTCTCTTTATCTTCAAACATCTTTTTTTTTTTTTTGAGAGTTCAACAATATTTGCACAATGTAGCAGATCTAAATTTTACTAAAATGGACTCCTGCCAAAAGACTAGAAATACCATATTTGAGTGTTTGCTGAATGTCCTTATAGTTAACAAGGAGAAAAAAAATTTCTACTGCAAGCATCATTAACTGCAACTATATAGTGTTTAAAATGTATTCCAAGTCACGTCTTCCCATGGAGAGGGTTAATTTCCTTTTTTCTCATCCATGAGTAAAGATGTAGTATTTAACACGTGCAGTAAAACTTGCCAAGTGTTATCTGCAAGGTCAGACAACAAAGGCTTGGTTGATTAAAAGATAATAACCCTTAATAAAGTAGAGTCATGAAATGTGGTACAGTCCTGGCTCCCATCTGTGATCCCTCCTGTCCTGATTCACGGCCTCTTTTCTGCACCAGCTCCCCTGGTTTTCATGCCTCAGCACTTTGCCACTTTCCCTGCAGATTTTCCTGGGAACTGAATGTTCTACCATAGAGCTCCAGCAGGAAGCTGCAGTGAGGGGCCTTACTACCTGGGGTGAGCTGTTCTCTGCTATGCTATGCAGTGGGATAAGGAGTGAGGAGCAGGTTACCTAGAACAGATCCCAGACCTTGGGACTCACAGTCTCATGCTGATGAGACACAGACCCCACACTCCTTACTTTGGCAAGTGGTTCTGTCTTTTCACAAAGTAGTTGGCAATTCCTAAGCTGGCTGTGAAATTAACCAAGAATTCATGTCATCCATCACAGAAGAGTGGCTCTCTTTTTAATTGACTGATTAATTAATTATTTTTTTGTTTGTTTGGTTTTTCAAGACAGGCTTTCTCTGTGTAGCCCTGGCTGCCCTGGAACTCTCTTTGTAGACCAGGCTAGTCTTGAACTCACAGAGATCCAGCTGCCTCTGCCTCCTTAATGCTGGGAACAAAGGCGTGTGCCACCCCTGCTACCTAATCATCACCTTAATCACCATTATCTGAGACAGGGTCTCACTCTGTAGCTCTAGCTATTCTGAGACTAACTATGTATACCAGGCTAGCTTTGAACTCAAAGAGATCTATCTGCCTTTGCTTCCAAAGTGTTGGGTTTAAAGGTGAGAACAACCAGCTAACAGTTTTGAGGGCCATCACAAGGATGGAAGAGTATTCTTTAACCAGGGTTAAAAAAAATCAGAGCTATTTCCTCCACTCAAAGAAAATGGCTGAGGAGCAAGAGGGGCTCAAGGCATACCTAAAAGGTAGAGGGAGCTGGTCGCATACTGATCCACTTTCCAGAGCTAATCAGTTCTAGAACACGGACAATTTCACGAGTTTTCTTAACTTTGTAACCTGCTCTGTAAAATGGAACTAACAAAGCCCACCTCACAGGGCTGAAAGGCTTTAAAAGAAATGGTAGAAGGGATCTAAGCGATATAAAATACTTGGTAAAATTCTAAGCCTTCATGTTTGCAAGTGGGGCTGGGTAGTGATGAATCGTCTGGGGTCTGGAGCCAGGTGGCTTGGGTTTGCTTGCCTGCACTACTATAACTTATTTTGTAAGTTACACAAACTTCTCTGACTCAGTTCCCCTATGATTAAAGTAGAATCTTAATACAAGTAGTAGCTACCTAATAAATACTTGCTGTGTTTATTTCACTGCGAGTAAAAATAGCCTCAATCAATGATCTAGTGAATTAAAGGAACACACACAAGTACAGTGTGTGTGTGTTTAAAGTCCTGGAGACTGTACACATTTATGAATTCTGGAGTAGAGTCAAGCTGTGATGCAAAGGGTGGGGCTGAACTGTAAAGTGAAAGAAAAACTTGGAGGGGCTATAAACCACCCACCAGGGAGCTATTTCTTTTGTAATGTGCATTCCATTTCTTCTCTCTCATGCGTTTTAATTCTTTCCACATTTCCTGCCACAATTATCAAATGTTTAGTTTCTGACCTCACTTTTCTGGAGACTGGAGCCCAGGGAATTTAGAATTGTTTATTTTCTGTCCATAAACCTTTGAGTTAACGGAGGGGCTTGTGCACAAAGGGTTTGTTGGTTTGTTTGTAGTGTCTCAGGAAGGTCACTGGAGTTGAAAAAAAAAAACACGAGAGAGAGAGAGAGAGAGAGAGAGAGAGAGAGAGAGAAACAGAGAGAGAGAGAGAGAGAGAGACAGAGAGAGAGAGAGAGGGGGGGGGGAGAGGGACTGCATGTTTTAACTGGAAACCAGAGGCCCTCAAAGGGTAGAGCAGTAGATTCCCACACTTGCTCAACTGAGTTTAAGGGGAAATTTAGATTGTAAAAGGCTCTTCTGGGGCCCAGATAATAACGACAACAACAAAAATCCAGGGCATTTTACAAAGAAGAAAATACATTTCAGGGAATCTCAGTTCACTCTGTGAAGGAGAAAGGAAATTTCATTTTGCTGTTAAAAAAAAAAAATCGTTTAAATCTCCCCCTACCAGGAAAGACTTGGAAAGCAAAAGTCCCTAACTATTCTCCGTTTCCTCTGAAGTGAACAGAACTCAAGGCGCCTTTTTGAACTCTGAGGCGGCTGTGGCCGCCACCTCTACTCCTATCCGCCCAGCCTCTCCCCACTTCCCTGTCCCCACTCCCCAGCCTCCCTCCATATTAGGCGTGGTGGGGTTCCAGCTTATGGCCCAAACTACTTCAAGAATTGAGATCTAAGTTTGTTAGGTAGAATTTCTGCTCCGAGCGTGCCAGAATCCCGCTCTATTGTAAGGATGGGGGACCTTCAGTTTCACCACCAGAGAGCATCCCTGGAGTGCACACTCGACCGCTGGGGTGCAAACCCCAGAGACCGGTCACCTACCTCGCCGTGGACCAGGGCGATGGTCACCAGCGCGAACGCCAGCCAGCGTTTCCACATCTGCGGAAGAGAGAAGAGGGTGAGAGTGAAGGCGCTGGGCCCCGCTCAGATCCTAGAAACTTCTTCGGGTCCCGCAGATTCATTCCCTCCTCCCAGCACCCTCGGTGCCCGCAACGACCCAGCCTCTGTACCGCGCTCACCGTGCTCGGGTCCGGGACTCCGGAGGACACTGGGCAGGGTGGCAGCAGCGAGTTAGAGGCGAAGGTGGGTGCGTCGCCGATCACCAAGCTCCGAGGAAGTCCGACCTGGGCTCGCCGCCCCTTAAGACCCCTCCTTCCCCGCCCGCCGGCCCCCCAGCTCCTCCCCATTCTCCTCCCCTTCTGCAGCGCGGCTCCGGCTGCGCTCCCTCCTCCCGGCCCCCGCCCGGAGCCCAGGAGCGTCCATGCACCGCAGGCATCCCGGTCCTCTCCTAGACCCCCACCAAGAATCCTCAGATATCTCAAGAGAAGGCACTGGGTGTCTGTGTCTCAGGGGACCCTGAAACAAAGGCGGAGGAAACCACAGAAACCCCACGCCCGGGAGGGGCGCTGGTCTGCGGCAGCGGCGGGGGTGGGGGTGGGGTGGGATGGGTAACAGAAGGAACTAGCTGAGGACTGCAGCGACAACCAGATGGACAGCACAGTGGGCATCTACGCCAGGGCTGGGATTCGAACCTGAGCATCCCAGAGCTACCTTCCATTGATGAAAGGGAAAAAGAAGAGTAGAGGATGTGAGAGTGTTACTATAGCCCAAGAAGGAAGTGGGCACAGGAGCCCAAGATGTGCTGGTGAGCAGAAAGCTCCTTTGCATTCAACTGTGGGTTTACTAGAGAGAGGGAGTAAGTGCCCCCCGCTCTGCAACGTTTTTATACGCTCCCCTCTAATCCAGGAACTCTAATCCCTCTCCACCTCACCAATTTCCTGTTAGCACCCTTGCCATTTCTGGAAAAGTCCCTATTTATGCCTCTGATCTCCACCAATGTTTCTTTCCCTAGTGGTCTTTAAAGGTGTGTCGCCTCTATAGTAAGGGTGCCTATCCCCCCATCTCTTTCCTGCGCTGACTTCCCTATCTCTGGTGGCCAGGAATAAATCTCTGTGTGACACATTTCAGACCCAGCATCAGGTTGCCGACTCCCACTTTCCATCATCAGCTCAGGCGTTGCTCATTACTTTCAGGCTGGCTTCCAAACTCCCTGTGCTTTTCCCATAGGAGGGCTGTCACCAATAGCCTAAGCGGTTTCTCACAGAGATCTCCTATGCAGCCCTTCAGTTCTGTGCCCAGGTCTACTTTGCTACTGCAAACTCTCAGTTCTTACTCAGAAATTCATGAAGCAGCCACTGGAAGAGGGGGGATTCAGGCATTCTCATTCTTGACTGCACTGAAAAAAAATCACCATGTTCTTTCGCTCTGGGGTTTAGATACCCTGCCACGTCTTTGTCCACTGAGAAACTTCATCCACTTTCTTCTCCCACATCAAATTCAGCCTTTCTGCCTTCCCTGTAAGCATTCCATTACACCCTGTGGCCAAACCTTATCGTCTTGTCTTCACCTTCTTTACCCCACACCCCGAAACTCACATCACACAGGCTTCATGGTGTGCTCTGAACTTGTCATAGTTTATCTTCTACCGAGGTCTGCTGAGTACCTATTGCTGAAGTTTTAGGAGGTTTCAAAATTATGCCTAAATTTCACATTGAGATAGCCAGAGTGCTACACAGATGGGAACCAGAATGTAAACTCTGTTACGGGTCGAATTGGAATGTTAGCCATGGCTTTAGAACCACCAGGGCTGCAATGGGTCTGCTACTGTTGCACCCCAGAATCAAACCCCAGAGTCCAAAACATCTCCCTGGAAAACCTGCTTGTGTAAAATCAGATGCATGGAAAAGCTTAATTAATTAATTAATTAATTAATTAATTAATAAAACGTGCTGTCCTCTATACTTAAGAGGGATGCCCTAGTTAGTTTTGATTGTTAACTTGACATAGCCTAAAACTAAGAGAACTGCTTATTAGATGGGCTTCTGTCTGTGGAGGCATTGACTCGACAGTTGATATTGGAGGACCTAGCCCACTGTGGGTGGCGCCATTCTGTAGGCATCTGGTCCTGGGCTAGAAAGCTAGCTATGCATGAGCCTACAAGCAAGCCTTCAAGCAGCATCCCTCTCAGATTTCTGCTTCAAGTTCCCACTTGGGGCTCTTTCCGCCCTGACTCTCCTCAGTGATAGACTGTGATCTGTGAGACCAAATACACTCCCCCTAAGTTGCTCTGGTCAGGGTCTTTTATTGAAACAGAAAGGAAATAGAACACGGAGAGAGTGACACATTCTTTGAAGCTCACCAGTCAGATGTTGCATGCCTTGCTACTTGTTGGATCAAGATGAATAGGACGTAAATGGCCCCCCTCGGCTACCTTGCCTGTCAGTGTGCTAGGGCTGAAGAAATGAGCTCTGATGTACTAAGGCTTGCTTCTGTCCTCTGGTAACTGCGCTGCGTGCCCTCAAAACTGGCAAGGCCGTTCCTCTATCGAAAGTCTTTTGATTGCTTTCAGAACTGAAAATTAGTTTCTCTGCATCTCTTGCTTGCCCTTTTCTTGACAACAGCTCAGAGGTAGTAGAAAGTAAGTAAGTTTGAAGTTAAGCCAACCTGGCTTTCTATGCCAGTGTTGCACTTACCAGCTGCTAACCTTTGTTCTCTCCCAGCTTAGGTTCTGGTATCTGACAAATGCCAGTCATGATGCCCTTCAGGGGCTGATGCAATTTAAAGTGACAGGTTGTAAAAAGTTCCTGGCAGATAGAAAGCAGGGTTCTATAAACGGTAGAACCATTATTATTTTATCGATCTGCCTTGCATCTAAATGGTACCCAGTACTATGTGCCAGGGACACAAGCTCTTGCAACATGCCGTATTTTTAGATAACTATTACAAGACACCAAAAGCTTTTTAAAGTGATTTCTTCCAATAAGAAAACTGGAGATCAAAAAACCTCAGATATTTTCCCAATAAAATGTCTTGGCATTTTATTGTACACTATTATTTTCTGTTTATACTTAAGACATAATTGTTCTTGATTATAGCTATATGATCAACAAACAGAGTCAAGCCGAGCAGTGGTGGCACATACGTTTAATCCCAGCACTTGGGAGGCAGAGGAAGGCAGATTTCTGAGTTCAAGGCCAGCCTGGTCTACAGAGTGAGTTCCAGGACAGCCAGGGCTACACAGAGAAACCCTGTCTCGAAAAAAAACAAAAAAAAAAACAAAAAAAAAACAAAAAAAAAAAGATATATTTTTAAAATCCAAGTAGAGTTTTTGTTCTTTGCCCCTCCCTCCTTCTTTTCCTTCCTCTCTTCCTCCCTTCCTCCCTTCCTTTCTTTCTTTTTCTTTCTTCCTTTCTTGACAGAATCTCACTCTTTGGCCTTAAACAGGCAATTTTCTTGTTTTACCTCCCCAGTACTGGGATTTTATGTGTGAACCACCCAGCTCCAAATTGATTTTCTTTGTGTCTCCTTAACTGATCACTGTAACTGGGGGAATTGGCTGACTTAGACTCATGGGGATCCAACCTTAGATCCATCTAAAAACCAGGCTGATCAAGTCTAGAGAAAGGTTCAGGGACTAGATTCTCAGGGTAGTTGTAAGTCCACAGCTTAGACTAGAGGTTCAGGGACTAGATTCTCAAGGTAGTTGTGAGTCCACAGCTTAGACTAGAGGTTCAGGGACTAGATTCTCAGGGTAGCTGTGAGTCCACAGCTTGAACTGTGAATTCTGCTCTTCAGAGTGGGTCATAGAGGCTCCTGAAAGCATGGGAAAGAATATTTACAAATCTTCTTTTCACTTGTACATGCATAAAAACAGAATGTGGCTTTGCAAATATCTAGATTAAACTAGGCCCCATATTTAGTCAGTGTGTCCAACAGTCAATTAAATCCTATTTGCCAAACGTTACGAGAAGAGCTGGTAGGACTGACAAGTGCTAGTTCCCTATAATCAACTATGATGCACTACAACAGGATCTACTTGATTTACTTTATCTACTTTATTTGGTTTAAACTAGAATAGCTGCCATTTCAGCTAAAAAACTAAACCAACCAACCAAACAAACAAACAAAACACAAGAGACCTCTAAACTGAAGGCAAAGCTTTTTCCTAGAAAAGCTTAGGAAAGAGTAGAGTTGACATTGTTCCTACTTTTGAAAGAGTTCACTGTCTGCCACACTAGCATGGTGAGAGTAAGGGCAATCAGATCTGGTAAGTTGATCAAGACTTCAAGAGTAATGATAAACCTATTTCAAATGCAGAGATTAGAGTTAATTTAACTCAGTGGCAATGCGTGTGCATTGTTATTAGTGAAACCCTGATCTTAAGTGTCTTGGAGTACTGGTTAAATGCTTAGGATCGGCAGGACCTTCAGACAAAAGGCAAACCTACTGGGTTCTTTCTTTTCAATGACGTTTAAAGACATGTGATAGTCAATATGATACTTTAATAATTTTCACTTGGTTAAGTGTCTTACAAAATACATACCTTTGGTGGGGGGAAGGTATCTCCCTGTTTGATTCAACAACAGTAGAAGGGCTCAAAGACAACTCAGTTGGCTAGCTTGTCACACAGCTGGTGAACCTGTGTTGGAGTCTCAGAACTTATGTAAAAACAGTTGGGCATAGTGGAACAAGCTAGTGCTTGTGAGGCAGAGATAGGTGAGTCTCTGGGGCTCATCAGCAAGCAGCCTGGCTTACATAATGAATTGCAGGCCAGAGAGAGACCCTGTCAATAAAAGCAAAGTGGACACTGTCTGAAGAATGTCATCTGAGGTTATCCTCTGGATTCCACATGCACTCACACACACATGCATACCTACCCACACTCAGGTACACCTCTACATATGCACATGCACACATATGTAGAGTAGAAATAATTAAATGAAGAACAACATGGTGAGAAGATAGAGTGCGTTCTTTGGTTCCCCATGCCTTTGGGTTTTACATAAGCAGATTCTACTAATCACGAATAGAGACATTCAGGGAAAAATGTTTGTGTTGGTAATGAACATGCTACAACATTTCATCCTTGTCACTGTTCCTCCTAAACACTGCTGGCTAATGGCAGGTGGCAGTATTTACACTTTATCAGGTACTATAAGCAATATAGATATGATTTAAAGTATATGGAAGTGTATAAAATAGGATATATGTAAACACTGCACCATTTTACATAAGGAATTAATTATCCATGGACTCTGGGCACTCCAGAGGTACCCTGGAAACACTTCTCCAGGATAACAAGGGATGATGGTATATAAATTGCTGTGGACAATCAAAAAGAAATGAATATCATGACTATAGATATTACAGCAAATTAGACCTGGTGGGAGATCTGATGTAAAGTGAACAAAAACACAGCTGTTTCAAATGCTCTTGAAATCATTAAGACTGGTCACATCCAGGTTCAGGAATGAAATCTGCAAAGAATTGTGTTCTGATGAGCTACTAAGGATGCCAATAGCTGGATAGAGATATTCTTAATAATACATTGCATCTTTAATGGAAACAGCATTTTCTGCAGCAGCTGTGGGAATGAAGCCCCACAAGGGAGGAAGAAGGCAACCCAGCAAGGGACTGTAGCCAGGCTCATCCACGAATCCTTCACTGAAGTAATCATAGAAGAGGGACTCAGTGAAGATCTTGAGACTGGGGCTGCATGGCACATGACAAAGTCACTGATACAGTTAATCTGACAAATCCTACACATCACCACACAACAAACTATTTGTAATACTTAGTAACGACATGAAGAATAACTGGATATGTCTTATCCCTATTGATGCTCCCAGATGATCTTGGGACAGAGGCTTTAGATGTTGTTAAACTTGAAATTTTGCATCACTATTTGACAAAGAGGCAGCTGTTCCCAATTTGTTATTGTCTATTTACATGTCCGCACTATACTTCTTATCAGATGAAAATAAATCTGCACATAATCCATCACTTCAGGACAGAGAACAATGCTAATAAGAACTGCAAGAGAGCAGTTGCTTTGGAAAAGAAATATTGAGAAATATTTTGAAATTCGATTCTTGGATGTGTCTTACTAATTAGGTGATTTTTGTCTGCATTAAGACTTTTATAGATGCATTTTTTAAAAACAAAACAAAACAAAACTCAGGCACAATCTTTTAAGTGGTTTATTTACCCTTGGGATAAGAACATAAAAATGCAACAACTTTTAATTAAGTTGAAGAATGAATAATTTATAGGGAAACTTATTCACTAAAGTTCCACAAAAGTCTCTGCAAGACTTATTCCTAGGATTGAGATTTGGAGGCCTGAGTTTGGAGGCTGAGCTGGTGAGTCTTCATCAGATCCGTGAGTTTGTGAGCGTATTCATCCTGGAGGTACACCGTAACCGAGCGCTGTGGAAGGAGAAGGCGGCAACAGCTCAAGCTATAACTCCAGAATGCAGATGGGCTGGTTGTTCTGAGATGTCACTCCTAAGCTTGCACGTCATCCCTTTCCTTACTGTCCTCAAGTGACGTTTTGCTTGATGTCTGTCCCTCCCTCTTCTTGTAAGGAACTGACCAGCGGTACCAGATTAGAGATTATCCTCCAATCTTACTCAGTCTTAATTACCTATCCTAACATAATAAAAGTTGAGTTTGGGGTGGATGCAGGTCTAGCAATGGCACGGAGTTCAGTCTCTGACTTTGAGAGCTATCAAATCAAATGTGAAACAAATTGGCCTTAGCAGCAGACTTGCAACTGCTACAATTTTCAGCAAATATTTCTAAATGGAATTATGACATCACACTTAACTAGTTCACTGTTGTTGTTGTTCCAATGAACTAAAACAATGTTTTGTATGTTAAGTAAAAAAAAAGAAGAAAGAAAGGTAAGGCAGGCAGGCAGGCAGGCAGGAAGGAAGGAAAGAAGGAAGGAAGGAAGGGGAGGAAGGAAGGAAGGAAGGAAAGAAGGGGAGGAAGGAAGGAAGGAAGGAAGGAAGGGGAGGAAGGAAGAAAGGAAGGAAGGAAGGAAGAAAAGGAAGGCCTCCACAGTACAATGTATGAGGCACTAGGTTTAGACCCAGTACCATACATACACACTGTAGTGGTTTGAGTGAAAATGGCCCCCATAGGCCTATAGGGAGTGACACTATTAGGAGGTGTGGTTTTGTTGGAGGAAGTGTGTCACAGGAGGTGGGATTTGAAGTCTCAGATGCTCAAGCCAGGCCCAGTGTCTCACTCTCTTCCTGCTGTCTGCCAGTCTGGGTGTAGAACTCTCAGCTCCTTCTCCAGCACCATGTCTGCCTATGTCCTGCCATGCTTCCTGCCACGATGACAATGTTTTAAAGCTCTGAACTGTAAGCCAGTCCCAAGGAAGTGCTTTCCTTTGTAAGTGGTGCTGTGGTCATGGTGTCTCTTCATAGCCACAGAAACCCTAAGACACATATAAACATAAAAAGTGGTTTTTAAAATGCCCATTGATTTATCTTTAACTCCTCATGTTCTTTCCTGATGGTGTATACTATAACATATAACTAGCCCATAGTTATTGGTATGGATATGTAACTGGAAGCCTAAAGATCACTGGCTACAGAAAACAAAATCTCACACTTAGGCCAAAAAGATTCCTTAAATACAATATTTTTATGGTTAGTTAATCAAATGCACAGAGACATTTCAACTAATCATTGAGACAACATATGACAAGATTTTTGATCAGCATCTTTGGGAAAATAGAATGTATATTCAACATTTATACATTTATTGATGTGTCTAGTGCAGTATGCCTTTCTAAAGGTCAAAAGTACCTTAAGACACAAATACTTCTAAGTTATTTTGGAAATTTTTATGTTAGTTATATAAATTTTCCCAGTTTTCTCATAAAATTCTAATACCCACCTATTCATGACAAGCGTGACAGGCATATATAGTTGGATAAAGAGCAGAACTTGGTAGGATTTTTAAATGTCATGAGATGCAGGATGTGCATCTTCCTTCTGAAGTTGCATACTTTCATTGTGCTTCAACAAATAGTGCTTCATTTTATCCCAGTGACCATTCCTCTGCCACTCCCAGCTGCACATTCCACCTCCCCCTGGGGCAGCAGTTCTCAACCTGAAGGTCATGACCCCCTTGGCAAACCTTTTTCTCTAAAATATTTACATTACAATTCATAACAGTAGCGACATCACAGTTATGAAGTAACAACAAAAATAATGTTATGACCAGCGGGGGG
>NW_022196894.1:35633309-35645099 GCF_008632895.1 Mastomys coucha | reverse complement strand
GGGGTGGTCACCACAAAACGAGGAACTGTATTAAAGGGTCACAGCATTAGGAAGGTTGAAAACCACGGAGCTGGGGGGAAAGAAAGACTTGGAGAAAACCAGTCAGAACATTTCATCTACTTGGCCACAGCAATTACTTCAGAGCAGGCATCTGATAGAAGTTGGCCAACATAGCTAAGGAAATCTGATTCCAAGATTTGTATTGGCTGGACGGTGGTGGCTCATGCCTTTAATCCCAGCACTTGGGAGGCAGAGGCAGGTGGATTTCTGAGTTCGAGGCCAGCCTGATCTACAGAGTGAGTTCCAGGACAGCCAGGGCTATACAGAGAAACCCTATCTTGAGAGATGGGGGGCGGGGGGGATTTGTATCTACCCGTGGGAAAGCTGTCCCTCTGTGCTACTTGTCTGGATCCTGTCTCCCTGAATATTGATCTACAGGACACCTTTGCCTGAGACCTGAAGAGACAGAGACAGAAAATGGAGTCAAGGGTATCATTGGAGTAGCTGATTTGACCCCTGACCTTTGGGGCTTTTTTGGTTTGTTTTCTTTTAGAAACAATTGAAAAAAACTGCAGCTGATCATCAAGGCACAGTTATTATTATAGAGTACTTAAGACAACAAGACACTATAAACACCTTTACTAATCCTTTAAGCGTAAATATCTGCCAGGGTTCTGAACTCACACATCTGGAAAAGGGAATGGGGCTTTCTCCCACATTGGCAGAGGAGTCAAAGTTCTTCCCACAGCCCTTTGCTCCTCCTCCCCTGCTCACCCTGCTGCAGACAGGGACCTGCATGATTTAAAACACCTTTTACTTGACTCACTGAATCCCAACCATGTTCACTTCAGCCAAAAGGAAACTTTCTGGCTTGGTGAAAGGCAGGAGCCTTGATGGCTTCTACAGGCTGAAGGAGCTGCTGGAAGGAAGTAAACTGTCAAAGATCGGAATGGAACTTCTAGTAGGTTAAAAAAAATAAATATCCCCGGCCTCACATAATTGACATCAGAGAGGATTCATCCAGCAACTGATGGAATCAGAAGCAGAGATCCACTGCAGAAAACAGGAAGGAAGGATTGTAATAGCCCGAGGAGTGAAGGATACCACAAGAAATCCCACAGAATCAACTGGGACCATAGGGGCTCAACAGAGACTAGACCAACAATCAGGGTGCCAACATGGGTCTGATTGAGGTCATCTCCATATTATAATTGTTAGCTTGGTGTTTTTATGGGACTCCTAACAGTGGAAGAGACTCTCTTGTCTGAGACCCTTCTTCTACTGGCCCAGCATTAATATGAGGGGATGTGCCTACCCTTACTGCAGCTTGCTATGGAATGTTTGGTTGATATCCCTGGGTGACCTGACTCTTTCCGAAGGGAACCAGAAGAAGAAATGAACCTGGGAGAGGGGAGTGGAAGGAGATGAGGGAGAAGAAACTGTGGTTGAGATGTAATATTTGAGAGAAGAATTTTTTTTTTTTAAAAAAAAATCCCTGCAATATATAATGTTACCGTATATGGTAGAAGAGTGAACATATTCTTATGTCAAAGATGTGATTAGGGCTTTGAGCAGAGGAGGATTATCCAAGAGGGCAGGCCTTATAGGTAACCATGTGCGTTATCCTTAAATGGGTAGAACAGTGTGAACAGGTAAAAGAGAAACACAGGGGAGAAGGTAACGTGAAGATTAAAACAGAGGAAAGTGAATCTCAATGACCTTGTGGGGCTTCTGGTCTCCAGCTTTGTGTGAGGCTGATGTCTCCTCTTCTAAACCAACAAGGTTATGGTAGCTCTAGGAAACCAACACCAGACAATGTTGTGTGCCAGTTGTCTCTGACTCTGTCTCAGACACACACACACACATACACACACACATACCCTGGAATCTCGGTTTATGGCTGATTTGCAGCTCAATTCACATCTCTGCCTTGCCATCCTAGCAAGATTCACGCTTCTATTCTTCTAAGGCCCAAAGATCCATCCAGGGAAGGGTTCTGATTAGCCTCACTCCACTCTCTGCTCACCCCTTGGACAAAGCATTCTGCCAGGAGGGAAGTGTGGCAGTGTTTGGTCTTGATACCATCCTATAGGAGGCTGCCAGTTCTTATCAATAACTTCATAGTCCACATGGAATGGAGAAAGGTTTCCAAAGAAACCCTAGACAACTAAATAGCCACAAAAAAAGCAGTAGGCCTAAAGCCTGAGCTCTCTCCTAGCTTAAGGATACCTTAAAGACACACATCTGGTACTGTGAGCCTAGTGAAAAGCTTGAAGCTGGGGAGGTCAATAGGCCGTACTGGGGAGGCTATTACTTTTGTTTTGCTATGTGGGAATGTGTTCAGGCAATTGCTTTCTGAATAGTTAGGTTTATGCCATTGAGCGGTGCTGCCATCTGCTTTGGTCAGAGAGACTCTCTTTTACAGTGTGGTGAGACTCAAAACCGGTTCAAGTGATGAGAATGATCACCGATTACCTGCAGAAAGCTCAGTCACAGGCCAGATGTCCGTATCGCCCCCTCACAACACTGCAGCAGATGGGGTGGAAAGGACAAGGACGCTGGGGTCAGAGGATGGGGCACAGTGGGATGAAGTATGACAGCACCATTGTGTCCTTGACACCACAGAGTTCTGATTATCAGCCTGAGACTTGCACGAACTGGCCCTGTTATCAACCTGCCATGGTGTGTGTGAGGCAGGCCCCTCCATGAGGACTGGGTAGACAGATATAAGTAGACAATGCTGGCTAGGGAAAAAAAGCTCACAAAGTTGTGACCACCCTATAGGAGTTAATAACCAGGGGGAGAGGAAGAGGTATTTTCTTCAGCAGTACGCAGCTTATGCTGTAGTAAATAACCTCTGACCAGGAGTTTTATTTATTTACTTCTTTATTTATTTTCCTTATTTTTTTTTTTTATGTACGTGAGTATGCTGTAGCTGTCTTTAGACACACCAGAAGAGGGCATTGGAGCCCACTGCAGATGGTTGTGAGCCACCGTGTGGTTGCTGGGAATTGAACTCAGGACCTCTGGAAGAGCAAGCATCTCTCCAGTCCTTAATTTATGAGAATCCCTAATAAAATGCAGTGCGTCACCAAAACAACAACAAACGACCCGCCACCCCCATCTCACCCCCAAAAAACATGAAGAGAGAAAGAAGACTAACTGGAGCCAAGAAGAGAAGCAGGCGTGGGGGAGGAACAAGAAAGGTAAGGTGAGGTGAATAGGCTTTAAAAAATACAATATGTACATTACAAAGTATCACAATAGAACCCATTGTTATGTATAATTAATGTAGATGCATAAAAGTAATACATACATATATTTATATATATTTTATATATATATAAAAGAGAGAGAGAGAGAGAAAGAGAGAGAAGAAAGAGAAACCATAGCACTTGTCCTGAACACAGGGATTTCTTCTCTAGAGCGGGTGTAAGCAATTGTCTTTATAATTCTGGTGCAGGCCACGGTCCAGTTCTAAAGGCCGCTGTCTGATTGGGCTGTCCTGGGTCCTCTCAGAGGTGGTTCAGTGGCACCTGAGGTTCTCTGGCTGTATCTTTTTTCCTGGTGAGGTTTTCATGGCCAGAGGCCCATGGCTGAGTGATCCTTTCTTTCACTCTCTAGCAGTTAGCTTTTCTTCTCTTGTCCCCAACCCCATTTTAGCCTTCTGTCCTCTAACACGGTGGTTCTCAACCTTTGGGTTGTGACCCCTTTGGGGGTCACATATCAGACATTTACATTATGATCCTTAACGCTAGCAAAATCATAGTTGTGAAATAGTGAGGAAAATAGTTTTATGGTGGAGGGTCACCACAACATGAAGAACTGTATTGAGTGGTTGCAGCATTAAGACGATTGAGAACCACTGCTCTAATATCTTCTTTTTCTCCTCTTTTCCATTTTTACTCTTGGGGGGGGGGGGAAGCAAGATGTTTCATATGCCAGCCTCCGGCTCTGTAGAAAGCAATTTATTCTCTTTTTCCCCATTGAGAAGAAAGTGCCTTTTCTTGCCTAGTCCAGGTAGAAAGCATTTATCATAAAACCTCACTGACTGACAGGTGCTCAGTCTGTCTACACAGCTCCCCAGGAATGAACAGGCACAGGAGCAATAGTAGGGCTTCTGTCCCACTCTTGGGTGTCACTCAGAATTCACCACTGAAACCTAGGAATGGATGAGACTAGATCCAGTTACTCAGAGAAACTGACCTGTGCATGAGGGTCATCCGAGGAACTCAGTCCTTTAAGAATGTGTGGATGAGGCAAAAAGTGCTCATCCTGTGCAGCCTTTCACAGGGTACAGTAATGCTGAGTCAGGTTGCTGACTAGCCCTGCAGAGCAAGCCTCTCAGGTAGCAGCAGCCTTCTCCAGCTGGGGTCCACCCTGCCAGGTCTCTTCTCCCCCATTAACCTTTAGTTGTTGCAGAGAAGGCTTTCTTTTACATTACTGTAAACTAAATAGCTGTGATGAACTTATTCAGGGCTGAAGAAATATTTTTTGCTGGTGACTCTGATTCTCTCTCTCTCTCTTTATGGAAATATGCTACTCTAAATTGAATGGAAATCTCTACATCTGATTAAATGTATTCTGGGGGTCTCCCTAGGATATCCTCAGATTCAGTGGTTTGCTGGGAGAATTCACTGGACTAAGACTGTGATTTATCACCGAGAGGGGACATAAAGCAGAGTCAGGAAAGGAGAAGGAGCTAGGGACAAGGGGCAGGAAACTGCGACTGCGTGCAGATGCCTAAGAATCTTTCGCTAAGTAACACACTGATAAGCTTTTTGGAGACTTGGTTCTCAAGGGAGCTGATCACTTAGCCACCTTCTATCTGCCACTTGCCAGAAATCCAGATGCCTTGAACATATATTTTGGGTGTGCACAAAGAGTTGTGAGGTGCGGTAGGAATTTGAATGCTTAGTCTCCAGTTGGTGGTGCTGTTTAGAAGATGTGGCCTTGTTGAAGGAAGTGTCACTTCAGGTGGGCTTGGAGAATTAAAAGATTGCCTCCACTCCAAGTGTGCTCTCTGCTTCCTGCTTGCGACCCAAGGTGTGAACCCTCAGCTTCTGCTCCAGCCACCATGTCTGCTGTTTGTCACCATGCTCCCTGCCACGACACTCTATCCCTCTGGGATTTCTCTTCTTGGGAGTTGTCTTAGTTGTGGTATTTTATCACAACAATAGAAAAGCAATGAATGCAGGTACACTTGTAGTATGTGTCAATTCCGTGATCTTAGCTATAAATGACTGTGAGTCAAAGCTAGTAGATTTAGGTTGAACAAAATGGAAACAGAAGGGCACACAATCTGACCAATCGGGAGATTGCTCTATGGGATGATGAAAACTGGCTCAGTTCTCTCCCTTTATAAGAATGAAGATTACACAGATATACAGACATGAGAGTCTAAAGCTCAGACGAGTGAGAACAGTGTTGCTGTCTCAGATCCGGGTGCCCTTCAACCTTGAAATGCTACATAAGGCATGCTGAGATCTCCTTGTTTATGGTCCTTGAGTTGCCTCCCAGTGAGCACATTCCCTGCACTAATATGGATGTATCTCTCCCAAGAAGCCCAAAAGAGCCTGTCAATGCAGAAGTTAACATTCCCTTCACTGAGGCACTCTGAAACTGAAGTGAGATTAGTTCTACTAGAGGACACCCAATGAAGTTCTGGAACATTCTATCCCATGTAAACCAGAAAACTTAAGCTGGTTTAAGAAGAGATGCTAAGTGTCTTGAGTAGCTGAATCATGAGGAGTGACCTAGAGAAAAGTCACCATGTCCTGTCTGTTTCCTCTTCAGTGAGGCGAGTGTCCTGAAAGAGCAAGGTGACCCGCCCCTCCCTGCGCTCCCCCTCCCCGCTGCTGGTGCCCTTGTCACTTTCACAGGTTATTAATGAGGCAGGCTGAAGAAGCCAGGGGGCAATGAGACAGGAGTCCTCTCTGTGGGAGACTCAGCCTCTGTGGAGGCTGCTGGCAGGGGCTGAGAAATTGAAAGGCTCCCTGTGGAGTTTCGACTCTGAACCTGCCAGACTTAAGCAATAAGGTGACCACACTGAGGGGCCCCTGGGAGGCAATTGTTCTACTCCAGCCCCTAGTCTGGTTCTGGGGCAGGAGTGAAGTATATTTATCGACGACAACGTATGGATTATGTATATCCCAAGAGCCAACCTCCTGTGACTGTAAGACGGCAATTAGATATGCTTCAGATGGGCAGGGTATGGCTTTAAGGGGACTAAAAGCCCATATGCCAGATAAAGAAAAGTTATCCTTTCTGAAACGAGGTGACAGTGTTGGGGTGAAACCTTCCTGCTTAATCACATTCTGGCAGCAGCCAACAGGTTCGGTAGAAGTCCCTATGTGGTCTCCCGAGTCAGCTGCCAGCTTTCTTCCCTCTCACCAAGCAGTGGGCCTCAGTCTAGCTTGGAATATCTCGGGGCTTTAGCACAGTCTTGGAGATAGTGCTAAATGGCAGGAGACTACTTTCCCTGTCCTGGTTAGTCCCTGGTGAGCTTCCGGAAGTGGACATGATAAGGGTTGTGTGAGAGTATCTGGTTACAGTATTGGAGTAGTTTCCATACTTAGTTGTTGAAAAATGAGCTGCAGTATCTTTCCCTGTTAATAGGAGCAATGCAGAACGAAGCCCCCCTACTATTGGGGCTTTAAATAAAGGGTTCTGATCGAGCCCACAGCGTCTGAACTACTAGACACCTGCAGCTTGCTAGCTCACCTAAGTTCTTTGCTTCTTAGTTTCATCTGTCAAATGGGACCAATTAGAATGACAATATCATCCAGGCTTCTTCTGAAATCAGGATTGAATATGGAATAAAACATATGTAAAAAAACTGGAAAAGTCCTTTCCTTCTGGGACAGCCCTAGACTGGGGGTCTGGGTCATAACCCGCCCCCCCCCAAAATCCTCTCAGCTAATGTTTATGGCACAGTTGCTTTCTAGTGTAGCTTTTCATCCTCATTAGAATATCCGCACTGAAATAGCATGTTCCCGTTTAATTACAGAATAACTAAAACTAACAGAGACTTTCTATGCTGCTTTTTTAGAAACATAGGCTCAGAATTTAGTGCCAAATACCATGGAAAGATTCTATGTCCCAAGTGTTTGGTGGTATCAGCCTTCTAATCTCAAAATCCCATCCTTGCGAAGCTTATTTTGAAGCTCAAAAGCAAAGACTGGACTTCATTATCTGCCCCTTTGCTGTAACAAACCTATCAT
This sequence comes from Mastomys coucha, assembly GCF_008632895.1. NCBI lineage: Eukaryota > Metazoa > Chordata > Mammalia > Rodentia > Muridae > Mastomys > Mastomys coucha. The sequence goes on along the minus strand of NW_022196894.1, from coordinate 35,637,876 downwards.
GGGGCGATGATCACTTCGGCTCAGATGGAGACCAGTGAGGGGTATAAAGACATATGGAGCACAGGGGCAGAGAGGGAGAAGACCTGGGGCTATCGTATCTACAAAGGATCAGTCTCAGAACATCACACGTGTTCAAGTCCCTTACATAAAACACCATAGCACTGTATATCACCTGTACATATCCTCATGTGTACTTTAAATCATCTCTAGATTATTTATGAACCTAATGTAATGTACAGGTCATACAGATAGATGCTATCCATGTATTGCTCCAAAGGGCAATAATGAGCTGGTTAGTTTTTTGTCAAGCTAATACAAGCTAGAGCGATCTGAGAGAACGGAGCCTCAGTTGAGAAAGTGCCTCCGTCAGATTGCTTGTAGGCAGGGATATGGGGGATTTTCTTGACCAAGGATCCATGCAGGAGAAGTAAATCTGCTCTGGGTGAAGCCATCCCTGAGCAGGAGGTTTCAGTTTGTATAAAAAGCTGGCTGAATGAGCTGTTGAGGAGCAAGCCAGTGAGGGCCATTCCTCCAAGTCTCTGCTTCAGTTCCTGCCTTTGCTTCCTACAGTGGTGGACTGTGACCTGGGACATGAGAGTCTTTTTCCCCAAGTTGCTTTGGATCATAGTGTTTTATCACAGCAATAGAAAACAAACTAGGACAAATAACTCCTTCCCCCCCCCCCGTAGGGGGAGGGGTTGAGTTCCTAATTGGTTCTTGATTATGTTAATAAAGGAGGCAGAAGCCAATTGCAGAACAAAGGGAAAAAGCTGGTACTTCCGCGTCCAAGGAGGAAGAGAAGGGAAATATGAGAAAGGGTTTCCCCCCTTCCCCCACCCCCTCCCTCCCCACTCTCACCCCATCCCCCAAGCTTTGGAGCAAGGAGGAAGCTGCAGACATAGAGGACCTCTAGAGATTATAGCCTCCGCCTCTAGTGGGGATGAAGGGAACTAGATGATAAGATTAGGGCAAGAAATTCTTTGCCCAGCCATTGAATTACCTGGCTAGTTTTAAAATAATAAAAGTGTCTAGTGTTTTCCATCCGCGGCGCTAAGGTGGGCAGGAGGAGAAAGAGGGCAGCTGGAGCGGTTATTGGCTGCTTGGCGAAGCTAGCTGTGAGGGGCTGGGGCAGCGATAGCAGCTCCCGAGAAAAATGGCCTACTGGCTGTTGGTGGAGCTGAGTGAGACCAGAGGCAATGTGATCCCGAAGCTAAACCGCAAGTGCAGACAAAGCACCAGAAAGGTGGAAACTTGTTTGTTTTGTTTTGTTTGTTTGTTTTGTTTTTGTTTTTTAATGACACGACACAGATAGATACTAGACTTACTGTATTTTCTCATCTATTTTGGTTCAACCCACAGATGCAAATCCCACCATCTGAAGGATGAAGGATATTCCAATATGTTATCCATGAATCTGGAAAATTTCAAAAGATCCTAGAATTTCTCTGTCAAAGCCAAGGTTCTCTACAGAAAGGCGGGACATATACCCTTGTTGAGCCTTACTAGCCTGTAACATCTCACCTACCTGCCACTGGAGTTGGATGGGGAAGCCTCAACAGTCTGAACGGAGGTGGGTCTTGGAGGTTCAAGCAATGTCGCTAAGTCACCAGGACGGGTTTTGGTGAAACCACGTGCAGAAGAGTTCATTCATAGATGAGAACTGCAATCCTTCAAATCAAGTCTATTTGCTTTTATTAACATATCCAGACACCCCAGTTGTCAGGTTCTGGGCTAGCACAGGGTAGGAGAATGAAAGCAGGGTCTAACTGTTTGTTGTAAACAGAAAAGCTACAGATAAGACAGTAGCAGTGAAGAGCTGAAGAATACCAAAGACCAGGTACGAACATTTAAGGCAACAATGCCGTCTGGGAACTTTAGTGTAGGTGAACTTCTTACTTGCTCCTGTTTCTAAATCTAGTTGATCACAGTGTCTTAGAGATCAGCAGGATTTTAGGAGGACCCAATTAAATTGAGCTGTACGAAAGTTATAAGGCCATAATATGATATCACAATAATAGGATTTTATGCCTGAGGGACATCGGATTTTGATGACTACAATTCAAGGTTTGGCACAGGTACTGTCTAGTTTTATGTCAACTCGATGTAAGATAGAGTCATTTGGGAAGAGGGAACCCCAACTGAGAAAATACCCTGACCAGAATGGCCTGTGGATGAGACTGTGGGTGCACATTCTTAATTAGTAGTTGTTGTGGGTGGGCCCAGCCCACGGTGGGTGGTGCCACTCCCAGACAAGTGGTCTTGGGATATATAAGAAAGCAGACTGAGCAAGCTTCGGGGAGGAAGCTAGTAAGCAGTACCTCCATGGCCCGTACTCTTGTCCCTGCCTCCAGATTCCCTGCCCTGACTTCTGTCAGTGATGGATGTGATGTAGAACTGCATAAAGAAATAAATCACTTTCTCTCCAAGTTGCTTTTGGTCGCAGTGATTTATCATAGCAATAGAAACACTGAATAAGACAGGAACGATGTACACATCTTTTTTTTTCTTATGAAAATCATAATGGTTTGAAGTGTGTCCCTTTGACATTCATGCTGAAGCTCTGACCCTCATATACCTCAGAATGTAACTATATCTGCCTTAGAGAAGCAGTCAAGCTAAAATGAAATCGTTGGGGGGGGGCGTGTTCCTAATTCAATTTAACGTGTTCCCCGGTTCTAAGAGGACACTTGGACACGTAGAGACACCAAAATGCATGCCTTCAGAGAAAGAGCCCTGCAAGAACACAGTGGGAGGATTGTGGCCTCGGGGCAAGCCCAATCTGCTGCTGACTCCTTTATTGTGGACTTCTGGTAAATTTTTGTTGTTTAAGCTACCAAGCCTGTGGCATTTTGTTATAGTCGGCCTACTAAACTCGTATAAAGGTTATTTTGAAACCCCCACACTAAGAATGGACTTTGCTGTTGTTTATACTGTGGGATGGAAGCTCTGGAAGGTTTGCAGTCTCAAGGCTGTCCAATGTGTTTGCCATGGTTTCTGGGAAGACACGGGATAGTAGCTAAGGCTTTTCACCCGGGGATGTGGCTAATACAACAGGAAGGACACAGGCTTTGTGTTCAAATTTAGGTCTGCCATGCAGAAGATGTGTTATGGTTGTAAGGGCCTTAATATCTCTGAGCAGCTTGCTCAGTTATGTGACACAGATGAGCTAGCTGTACATGACATGAACTTACATTATCTCAGGTTACGTGTGTAAAGTCCTGCTCTGGGCCTGGCACATAATAGCAAGTATAAAACAATTCTCTCATTATTTCTGTGGAGTACTAGCTTGACCTTATGTCCCTCAGAAAAGCTGAAGTGTCAGCTTCTTTTCTGTGTTAAAGGTAAGGAAGCTATTTTTAAAATAGAATTTTAGCCTCGTGTAATGACACTCCAGTGTCTTGGTGGTGACAGGGCCAAACATTCAGTGTTCGCAATGCTTGTTAACTAGAAGTGTTCTCCGAAGACTGCCAGTGGCTGAGATTACAGTGTCAACATTCTCTGTCCTCCAAACTATCTCCAGCTTCCATTTTAGTCCATTCAGAGAACCCTGGCTGTCTCACACATGCTCTCTATAGTGACCTTTAAAAAAACACAAGTGTGCTTTACTGTTTTCTAAAATGTCAGTAACGTGTGAGTATGTGTGCATGTATATGTATATGTGTGTGTCTGTGAGTACGTGAGTGCACACATGTGTCTGTGTGTGTATGTGTGAAGGTATGTGTATATGTATGTGTGTGAATCTGTGTGTCTGTGAGTGTGTGTGTGTGTGCGTGTGTGCATGCATGTGTCTCTGTGTGTGCATGCATGTGTCTGTGTGTGTATGTGTATATGTATGTATATGTCTGTGAATGTGTGTGTGTGTGTCTCTGTGTGTATATGTGCATGTATGTGTATAGGTATGTGTGTGTGTGTGCGTGTGCATGCACGTGTCTGTGTGTATATGTATATGTGTATGTCTGTGAGTCTGTGTGTGTGCATACACATGTCTGTGTGTATATGTGTGCTTGTACCTATGCATGTGTGCATGTGTATGTGTGTGAGACTTTAAATCAAGTAATCACCAGATGTTCCAGGCCTAAAGAAGTACACAATGGATTTGGTCATTTGTCCATTGCTGTCCTAGAGAAGGTGTTCGACTGATAGTGATGGACAGCTGGAAAGAAAGAGTGAGAGTGAGACAGTGAGGGGACACACAGATAAATGGAGGAGCCAGATCTGGGCAAGCCATGTGGGGATGGATTTATAGAGAGAGGAACAAGGTCCTGAAGAGGGTGAGATTAAAACGCAAATGGGATAAGTGTCAAGAAAGAGGTAGAAAGGACTGCTCTTGGGGCCCACACAGGCAGCAGGTGACCCAGGATCAGGAGGACTGGGAACTCTTACTTGGAGCAGGCAAGAGGGACAAGAGTTAGGATATTTAGATCAGTTTAGAGGAAGGGGGGGGGTCAAGTTGAGGTGTTCCTGTCTGGTAAACTATTTTCATGGGAAGGAATGCTGGAATGGAGGAGTAGGCTAGAGATAAGATGGAGGGACTACACAGACCATGCTAGGATGGAGGGGAGGGCTA
>NW_022196894.1:35630391-35633299 GCF_008632895.1 Mastomys coucha | reverse complement strand
CACAGACCATGCTAGGATGGAGGGGAGGGCTAGAGATAAGATGGAGGGACTACACAGATCATGCTAGGATGGAGGGGAGGACTAGAGAGGAGGATGGAGGGAGCTACGTGGACCAGACAGTGAATAAGGTCATTAAAGGGGGACCAGTGAAGTCATGGCAGGTTGGGGCTGAGGGGATGGCTGAGGTTGAAAGAAAATGGGTATATAGAGACAATTTTGTTACTAAAGGTTTTTTTTTTTTTTTTAAAAGAGTAATGTAAAGAAGAAGTATGTTAGGGTTTTTTGTTTTTGTTGTTTTTGTTGTTTTTTTTTTGTTTGTTTGTTTTTAATGTAGACAGAAAGATCCTAAGAGCCAGATGACCAGAGAGTTTACTGTGAAGTGGTGTCTCCTAGTAATATTAGAAGCCATACCCATCAAGGCTCATTAACACGACTGCCCAAACGAGAGCTGAGCAAGGATGACAGCAATGAGTGTGTCAAAGTGGACAGGGAAAAGCCCATGAGTCCTCAACCCTACACAAAGAACGGAGGAGAGCTGTGTCTGAGAGAGGTGGTCTTCCCCAAGGAAGAGTACACCAGCTGGTGGTCCAGTGGCAAATGGTCAGCTCTGAAAACACACACACAAGTAATGTGACACAGACTCAACAGATTATATTTAGGGATATATATGTATATACACAATACATACATATATACATACATACATACATACATACATACATACATGTATGCAACAACAATTGGTGAAAAGAGGTCGTGGATTTGGAGAGTGGGAAGGGTATATGGGAAGGCTTGGCAGGAGGAAAAGGAGGGGAGAGATGTCGTAATTAACATCTCAAAAATTAAATAAAAAAATAGGTTTGGAGGATGGCTCAGCAGTTTACAGCGCTTGTTCTTGATGCGGATCTGTATTTGGTTCTTAGCACCTTCACCATGGCACATAACCATTTGAAACTACAGTTCCAGAGGATCTAAGAGTCTGTTCTGGCCTCTGCAGGGACCAGGCATGCACGTGGTGCACAGACACACGTGCAGGCAAAACGCTCGTACATATAAAATAAAACAAACCAAAACCAAAACAACCAAACCAAACCAAAACAAAAAAACCTGAACCTTATGGTACGAGTGAACTTTGTTAAATTCTAGGACGATCACCAAAGGAGTTCACATCTTGGTGAGCACAGAATGAAAACAAACAAAACTAAAAACAAAACTAAAAGATCATCATAGCGCCAGACATGGTGGTGTATGTCCGTAATCCCAGCACTCTGTAGGCAGAGGTAGACGGAGCTTTGTTAATTCTAGGCCAGCCAGGAATACATAGTGAGATCCTGAAGAAGTGAAAAGAAAAAAGAGAAAAAGAGATTTATTTTTTTATAGTAGATAAGCAACAATAGGAATGATTTTCAAAGCAATATCCTCTGCGAACAAAGGAAACTTGGGGACTTCACTGGGCTTCTGTACATACCCAGCCATATTTTGAACCATGCCAACTAGCTCAAGGTCACAGACAGGAACATGTCCATAGTCGACAGGAATACTTTGGGGTTTGTTCAGCTTGCTTAAGCTTGTTATAAAGATGGCAGGCTCGAATGCCTCCGAGCATGCTTAGTTTTCTCCACAATATTTTAGTTGAAATGAAAGAAAGGCACTCCGAAGGGGTATTGATGAAGTGTCTTCACAAAGATGTTGTTTCACTTACTAGTTAGCAGGGCTGCTGGCAATGAGGCCCAACAAAGGATGCTAACTGGGGTCCCCTTGAGGATATACCTACTGAAGCCTTTATGAAAAGGGAACCATCAGTACCGGTCTCATCTGTGTGGACCCAGCTGGCTCACCGTGATGCCCTGACTGCTGATGTGAAGCGGATACTGGAAGGCTGTAGGAAGTCCTTCATACTCTGCTCCTGTCAGGGCATCCAGGGAAAGCTTCTGGAGATGACCCTTGCTTCTGGTTTCTGTGCTTTCCGCAGAAGCTCCCAGTGTCCCCCTGGAGACACACTGCCCGGAGGCTGGGCTCCATTTAGCGGGGCTTCCCTTCCCGACCCCCTGGATCCAGATAACCCTGGCTTCTCTCTTTTGTTCTCTATCTCTGGAGAGTGCAGCTGCTTCCTGAAATTTTCAGTTTGAGCCAACTTTCTCCTGGTAACCAATACCAGCTTATCCAGTTTGTTAATGTCTTCCTGAAAAGTCACTGTTAGGTCCTCTGGTTTTCTCTTTTTCCTCTTTAAAAGTTAAACCCTGGGCTGGTGAGATGGCTCAGCGGGGAAGAGCACCGCTCTTCAGAAGGTCATGAGTTCAAATCCCAGCAACCACATGGTGGCTCACAACCACCCGTAATGAGATCTGACGCCTTCTTCTGGTGTGTCTGAAGACAGCTATAGTGTACTCACATATAATAAATAAATTAAAATAAAATAAAAGTTAAACCCTGATCGTAGTGTCTCTTAATTTTCCCAGGGTTGCCATGATCAAGTGTCACAAATTGGGTGTCTTAAACTGCAGGCCTTTGTGCCTCAGCTCTCGTGGCCAGAAGTCAGAAATGAAGGTGCCCACCGGGCTGGCTTCTCTGAGGCTTGTAAGGCTTGTACGGGAGGAGTGTATAGTCACACGGTCTTTACAATTGGGTCTCTCCAAATTTCCCGTTTTTTGGAAGGACACTGGCCATATTGAATTAACACTCTATTTCAGTTCAAATTGATTACCTCCATAAAATAAGTTAGCTTGTTGAGCTAGAGTGACTTGGGTCTTAAATATATAAACATGTTGGGTCTGATGCTGAGGCTCTGTTCCCCAATTGGCTCTTGGTCTATTAGTAAAGAAGCCATGGGCCAATTGTAGAAAGGATAGGCGGGACTTCCGGTTCCGGCAGGCAAGCTGACAAAGGAGAGGAGGGCAAAGGAAAGGAG
>NW_022196894.1:35629102-35630375 GCF_008632895.1 Mastomys coucha | reverse complement strand
GGAGGGGGAAAAGGAAGGGAGTGGGGAGGGAGAGGGAGGGGGAAAAGGAAGGGAGTGGGGAGGGAGAGGTTGAGGTTGAGGTTCTTAGGCGACAGGCAGCTCCTTCAAACAGGTGGTTGGGGATGTTTCTCTGGGAATAGATTTAACTGAACAACTAAAGTTGAGGGCAGGTAGAAAGGTGATGAGCTAAGAGTAGATAAGGGCGCTCTTCTCCAGGCAGGAGATAAGTAGTGCCCAGCGATTGTGCCAAAAAGGCAAGTTGAAATTGGGCAGCTGTGTGTATTCGTGTTTTTTATCAGTGAATTCAAGGGAATCTGGGTGGGGGCTGCTGGCATGGCAGGTTCCAGGAGCTTAGGCAGGGTAGCAAAGCCACCCGAAACATAAACACTGGGAGCTATGAACTGATAGTGAAGACATACTATGTGCCAGTCACCTTCGATCTGGCGAACAGCAGTGAGAAGGAACACTGTGCTTAAATCTTAGTCAGACTGCTCTTGGGTCCTTCAGCAAGCCACCAAATCTCTCCAAGTTTTTGTTTGTTTGGTTGGTTGGTTTGTTTTGTTTTAGCTTCTATGAAATGAGCAGAGTAATTCCTATTTTAAAGACCAGGCACTATACAGAAATCTATTTCTCTGTCTTTCCTTTCTCTTCCAATAGCTCATTCTATTTTTCTTATTTTATTTAGATGAGAAGGTGGAATCTGTCTACTCCTAACTCACCCCAGGACTTGAATGACAAGGGCTGTATTGGTCCCGGGGAATCCATACCTCCATTCCCAGTTCTCTGCAATCGTTTGTTCTTCTGGATTTCCTTCCAGCCTTCCTTTTGTTATTCACCATAACTCATCCCCGCCCCCCACCTCTGTCCTTTTTGTCACAGTCTGGGCGGAGTCTCTGCTACAGGCCCCACTTTCCCAAGCAAGTCTCAGCCAAGTTTCTCGCTGTTGGCCACACCCCTGCTTTGTGATGGACAGAGTGCTTTTCCACATACTGCTCTGTGAAGAAAGACTCGTTCCTGGCCTCTAACAAGCTGGGAGTTGCTCAGAATATAAGGGTTTGCCTGTGAGCAGCACCACTAAGTATAGTCACTGGAACATTCAGCCTCTGGAAACAGAAGAGCATTGTTTAAAGGAGATTTTGAACAGCTTCTATCACGTCGTGGGTGGAGTGAATGGCCTCCATAAACCTGCATTTTATATTTAGAAAAGGAATAGATTGTTTGTTTGTTTGTTTGTTGTTAAGGTAGGAAGGGGATGTTTAAAAACAGGGATTCT
>NW_022196894.1:35623345-35629092 GCF_008632895.1 Mastomys coucha | reverse complement strand
GAAACAGAATGTTGAGATCTCCTGCCTCCTCACTGCTGGGGTGACAGGCACAGACAGGCTACTGTCCAAATCTTCTCCAACATCACATGCCTAGGACTTACCTGAGGATCGTGTTACATGTGGGTTCTAGTTCCCAGGGTCTCCTACAGCTTAAGATCCTGCCGCGTTGAATGGCATCCCATCTCTGAGACCCCAAGGTTGATACTCTCCAGCAGGGCATCACTTAGAACTATCCAGATGGCTTTACGAGTGAGCTGTGCCCGGCTCCCAGCAGGCAGATCTGCTGACCTTACAGATCTGACATAAAACTCAGGCATCACCATCTCTTTTTAAAGCACCCGAGTGATTCTAGAGTGTAGCCTGGACTGGAAGGTGTTGCTCTGGCCCTTTTCAGACTTCTGTGTGTATTTGAGGAGCCAGGGGATATGAGATTGCATCTCCTGGTTCAGTTGAAGCCTGGGATGCTGCTGGACCGTCATGCCAAAGATGCTGTTCAAAGAACCACACTGACTAGTAGTGGTCTGAGTTGGTGTTTCTCAAATTAACTCTGGAACGGCTAAATGCTCGAAGTGGGGGCTGTCTGTGAGTTGTGAAATATTTAATAGCATCTTTACCCACCGTGCCCATTTGGGGGTAGGTAAATATGTCTCCAGACACGGTCAGATATCCTGAGTGGTCAGAATAGAGGTGATGGGACAAAGTCACTGTCACCACCATCATCGATTACTGTGGCAGCCTAGTTCATGATTATACTGGCTAGATTTTATGTCAACCTGATGCAACCTGAAGTCACCTGAGAAAAGGGAACCCCAATTGAGAAAATGCACCCATCATATCTGGCTAGAGGCAAACCTGTAGGTCTTTTCTTAATTGGAGATTGATGGGGGAGGGCCCAGCCCATTGTAGGTGGGGGCTACTCCTGGGCTGGTGGTTCTGGGCTCTACAGGAAGCAGACTGAGCAAGTCATGAGGAGCAAGTAGGTAAGCAGCCCTGCTCCCTCCATGGCCTCTGCATCAGCTCCTGCTTCCAGGTTCCTTCTCTGCTTGAGTTCCTGCCCTAGCTGCCTTTGATGGTGAACTGTGATATGGAGTCCCTAAGTTCCTTTTGGTCATGGTGTTTGATCACAGCAACAAAGACCTAACTAAGATACTAATTTATTGGAAATGGAAGTCCAGAAAATCCAGTGTTGCAATGTTCTCATTGTCTTTTTTTTTTTTTAAAGATTATTTTATTTATATGAGTACATTAGCTGTCTTCAGACTCACCAGAAGAGGGCATCAGATCCCATTACAAATGGTTGTAAGCCACTATGTGGTTGCTGAGAATTGAACTCAGGACCTCTGGAAGAGCAGTCAGTGCTCTTAACTGCTGAGCCAGCTCTCCAGCCCTGTTCTCATCTTCTAAGGAGTGCATTACCTCCAGATATTGGAAGCCTGACAAATGGAAAAGCTAACCGTTGTCTTAAATAGTTGGTAGATAATTACATCTCTCAAGACGTCCATGTTTGAATTCTCAAAACCTACTGTATCAGTCTCTTTCTCTGCACTGTAATGTGATACCTGAGGCAACTAACTTAAAAAAGGTTTACTTTGATTCATAGTTTGGGAGGTTCCAATTCAAACTTAGGTGGCCTGTGGGGCCGTAGTCAACCTGGTCCCGGTCAAGCAAGAGGTCTAGAACCCAGGAGACCTCGTGGCTGGTAATTTATGCCTGCATAGGAAGAAGGTGTTCGACCATGCCTCCTGAGCCCCTGGCTCCTGTTTCGGTCACAGCCCCCCTCGGCTCCTGGCAGGAGAGGGGTGTGATATTGGTCATGTATTAGCAGCACCAAGCCTTCTTACATGCAAATAAGAATTCCCCAAGCTCTCAGTCCAAACCAATGAGAAGTACCTGCTGTCGAACCCTGAATCACCCGCACAACTGTATATAAATCCTATCCAGGGAATGAAAGGTGTGCGAGAACTACTCCGGTGTCTGAGCCTTTTGTTCTAAGAGCCGTAACACTTGGGGAAGAGGTCTACTCTCCCAAGCGGCCTGAAGCTGCGCTGCACTCCTCACTGGCTAGTCCGCCTCTTGCATCGTGGAGCAACTGAGTGAAAAGCATGGCAGAGACAGAGGTGAAGTCAACTGTGGCAGCAGAAGTGGCAGAAGCGACTTCCCCTCTCTACCCATGCTCACTTCCCTTCGCTGGAACTCTCACACTGGGCTGGGCCAGAGATCTTTGTGAAAGCCTCTGGTATTTCAAGGGCCCTACCTCCTGAAGGAGCACAGTACCTCCCAATGTTGGTACCCAAGGGACCAAGTCCTTTATACATGGACCTCTGAAGGACACCATGTTTATTTAAATTGTAGCCCCTCTGAGCATTTCTTTTCTGAGCGTCATTATGTGAAGGTTTGTTTCAACAAAGTTGTAATGTTTTAAATAAACCTTTAAAAGTCTGCAAAGAGCCCTCATGTAGGAGTCATTGTACGGCTGGATACACATTTTAATTTTTCTTGGGTGAATAATAGAATAACTGGGCCACACAATGGATTTTTGTCAGCTTTGGGAACAAGCCACAGTTGAATGTTTCTTAATGAAGAAAAACAAGCTTTGAGACAAGGACTGTGGCATGGGGAAGCCAGTCTCAATTGATCCAATGTGATCCTGAGTGTTTACAACAGGGATGCGGTAGTGACAGATTTAGGAGAGAGATGAAAGTAGGGGTGGAAAAGAAATAAGGAACTGGAAAATAATACAGAGCCCTTTGAAGATGGCAAAAGAGACTATGAGTCAAGGAGTACAGGCAGCCTAGGAATGCTGGAAAACACAGAGAGAAGACTGTCCTTGGAGACTTCAGGAGAAAAGCAGCCCTGTTTAGACACTGATTCTGGCCCAGGTGAGGCAAAAGCATAGGGAATAGTTTAGCAAGCTGGGAATCTACTGGGTTTAGGCTATATACACAACTGTTTCCTAGTAATAGTGGGCAGTCTGAGCCTCTTAACTGTGTATACTGCACACACATAATCCACTCTGAAAAATGCACTTAGCAACTGGCTAGCAACAGAGGACTCAACTTGCATAGAGCTGCAGACACACCCATCTCTAAACAATGAAATGTTTCTCTTCCCCTAATGGACCCCAAAACTTAGAGTCTATTCACTCAAACCATCCTCATTTCATGAGACCAGAAATGTGAATCTGGTCTGCTCTTGTCTTGGGTGCATTTGTATTAAGGCAAACTGTGTCTACCAGTGAACTTTTTAAAAATTAATTTATTCTCTTATATGTTACATCCTGACCACAGGTTCCTCTCCCTCCATCTCCTTCCCTACTCACCTTCCCTTTCACTCCTCCTCTATTTCCCTTCCTAGAACAGAACCAAATACAACTGGCAATAAAATAAAATAAGTCAATGAAATGATTCCTAATGATATTCTGCTATACTCATAGGTTGGTGCCTAACCCATGTATCATAAGAGGAGCTTCATCCAACAACTGATGGGAACAGATACAGAGACCCACAGTCAGACATCACACAGTTTGGGGAATCCTGCTGAAGAGGTGGAGGAAGGAGTATAGGAGCCAAAGGGGTCAAGGATACTACAAGAAAACTTCCAGTGCTCTTAAGAAAATCTTATTTTATTTTCTTAGGCATATGCATAATTTTAAACTCTTAGCCATTATGGGAAGGGACATACACAGCATAGAAATAATTATATAACCCAATCTACCTGTTAAAATAGAGAACCCAAACTTTACCCCTTAGTTACCAGCCCCTCCTTCCTTTAGATCCCATGTGAGGAGACCCTAGGCAGCAATCTGGGGCCTATGAATATCTTCAGTCTCTGGCCTGCTACTCTGCTGCAGAATATTTCAATCTGTCCTATAACCTTACTTCTGAGAAACTGTCCTTGCTATTTTGCAATCTGTGTGGGCTTTTATTTCTTTCTTGAATAATAGGCCAAGAACCTGGAGATACTTGGTCCAGACCACAACCAGCAGTAACAACAGTGAAACCTATTTCAAAAGTTTGACTTTTAGGACTATAAGGAAATAAATCTGTATGTTTCTCAAAGCCGGTCAGTTTGTAGTAAATTGCTATAAACAAAACACAGGAGAAGGCAAATGAAAGATTAATAGTGTCTTTTGTGAGAGGAACAGAAACACTTTTACTTTGAAGTAGGGTAGGATTAACTGTAGGTAACTGAAGGATGTGAAGGATCTTGATTTTGAAGGAAAAATATATTCCAGGTTTGGAATGATGAATGGTACCTTTATGAAGGCCAAGGCAGGACTGTTGAGTGCAGATGGGCAAGCGCCTAGTGTATCAACAAAGAGTGCCTTGGTGCATGCTGTGGAGCGTCAGTTAACCGATTCCGCTCACTGCTTCTGCACTGGAGGCTCGCCATGCTTGCTTGATGCACCTTAAAACCAACTGGGAAGATTTGGAATAGCTTACTGCTGGGTCTACACTCATAATAAGCCAAAACCTGTTTCTGGTGGTTGTGTGAAGCTACCGTTGAGAACCTGTGCTGTAGAAGACAAGTGGGTGGAAGCTGCCAACACTGAATTTAACGCTATTTCACTTGCTTCTGGACTGATACTACTTGGCACATGGAGGAGGTGCCTACTCTCTTGGAGGGAATGATGTGGGTAGGAAACCTGGTGTCACCTGATCGACAACAACTAGCATGTGGTAGGGCAAGGAGGCTCATTCAGGTCTTATGTAGACTGCTAAAGTAGAGCCCTTGTCAACTTGAAAGGACATTGGATCCCTCAGGGAAGGAGCGGCTGCCTGGAGGGGTTGTCTGGATTAGGTTAATGGAAGAAGGAGCACCCACCCTAAATGTGAATGGTGCTGCTTCATGTTTGGGTCCTGGATTGAATAAGGAGGAAGGGATTCACCTCTCAGATTCATCTCTCTCTGCTTCCTGACTCTTGGTGAAATGTGGCCGGCTGGCTTCCTGCTCCTGCCGGCCTGCCTTTCCTGCATGCCTGCAGCCATGTCTTCCTCACCATGGTAGAATGCTTACACTAAATGGTAAGCTGGAATAAATTTTTCCTTAAGCTGATTTTGCCAGGCTGTTTTTAGCACAATAACAAGAAAAATAACCAACATAGACCGTAGCGATAGTGCAGGAGCCACGAAAGAAAAGATGTGGGGACTGTTTACCTGAGTGTGGGGGCAGCTACTTATCTGAATCTTGGCATCCAGAGAAAGTCACAAAATCTGTCCTTTTGCTCAGCTGCAATCCATGTTATAGAAAAAAAAGGGAAAATCTCCAGGAAGCTGTGTACTAATGTAGCCCACATCTGGTAGATGGCCACGAGTGTTTCGGGACAGATCATGAGGCACTTCTCCCAGGAAGCTTTCCTTGCCCCCAAACTTGAGTTAAGGTCTCCTATTAGACACTCCTCTCCTTTGTCTGCAGACAGAATCTTTCTCTGAATCCAGGGTGGCCTTACACTCATGATCCCCCTGCCTCGGCTTCCTAAGTTACAGGTCCCATGCCTGGCCCTAAAGCCTTTTTTAGAAATAGTTTGAGCTCTACTCATAGATGCCACTGTTTGGCAAGTTGTGAAGACAAAACGTGTCTTGAGGCTTTGTCATATGAGACACAGTCATTATGATTTTGTTCTATGCTCCTTGGGGACAAGAACTCCTTCAGATGGGAACTGCCAATATAGAGTAGCACAAAGCGGCAGGGTGGCACACACGCATGCACAACACACATGCTAGGCTCTGCAGACCAAATGGCAGGAC
>NW_022196894.1:35580357-35623323 GCF_008632895.1 Mastomys coucha | reverse complement strand
CCCCCCCCCCCCCATTGCCTCATAGCCTTCCTACCTGCTATCCTTTCTCCAACCAAGCATGTGGATGTTAAAAGTTGCAATAAGTTGAAGGAGGACTTGTGTCTCTGTTGCCTAGTAAGAAAATCCTACTTTCAGTCCTGTAACACTGACTTCTTCCCTGGGCCTTGCTCTAGGTAAGAAGGATGACTCTTTCTGAAGTGACAGCCACTGCCTAAAGGGCTTCATGGAACTGCAAAAATTCTTGTGGCCTTGTAGAATAACTGGGACTCTACAGAGAGAATAGATCTGTGTGGAGCAGAGGTGACCCTGGGGAAGTAGTTGGCACAGTTATCATAAGAGAGATCACTTCTAAGTCTCTACGCACCAGCTTTTTCTTTTCTTTTCTTCCCCTTTTTTGCACTTTGGAAAGTATAAGCCCAGAGAACCACACAGTAGCTCTTGTCAGGCCAATGAGTGGTGTTTTTCAAGAGGGATTTGATCATTGCTATACTATGCATAACTTGAAGTCTCAAGATGAGTTCTCTATGCTTTCCAGGTTGTAGAAACTTGGGAAATAAAGCCATACAAAAAACTTAGGGAGTGACTGTGTTAATCCATGATGATGCTGGGAGAACATTTCCAAGTCAGGATGCAGAAGGACTGGTTTCATACCCCTACGTTTTTGTGACCAAAAAGACATCTGAGATAATATGGCTTCCTCTGAGTTTAGAAGACTAAGTATATGGTTTTCACTAGATAAAGAAGTAGTAATTAGGGGCTGGAGAGACACTGTTGCAGCCGCCTGCAGCTGCATATGGTTGGGTCTTCTAGAAGAGAAGTAGGAGCCTAAAAGAATAAAGGGAACCCGATGGCGAGAGGGAATAAAAAAAAATGTGACCAAGGCCTGGTGGTGCTTTTAGACCGCCATGTATTATTCAACTGAGAAACCCAAGCAGGCAGGCAAAACCCCACCCTCAGTCCGCCAACATCCCATGGCCCAATCAGCATCTTCATCTTCGGTCTCTGGAGGTGGGAGTTCCGGAGTAGAGTAGCAGGAAATTGGAGAGAGGTGTGGCTATTAGCAGAAACTTGGAGAGGAGAGACGGGTAGTTATTTGTGGTAAGCCAAGGTCTGAGACAGGCAGCTTTCTGCTGAAGAGAGGTCACAGTTCAGTAGTTAAGAGCACTGGCTATTCTTCCAGAGGACCTGAGTTCAATTCCCAGCACCCACATGACAGCTCAAAAGTGGCTGTAATTACAGTTCCAGAGAATCTTCCACCCTTGCACAGACTTGGAAACAGAAAACAATATATATATATATATATATATATATATATATATATATATACATACACATATATATATATATAAGAAATACACATATAAATAAATAAATCTTAAGAAGTAGTAATTATGGGCTGGAGAGATGGCTCAGGGGTTAAGAGCACTGACTGCTCTTATGAAAGTCCTGAGTTCAAATCCCAGCAACCACATGGTGGTTCACAACCATCCATAATGAGATCTGATGCCCTCTTCTGGTGTGTCTGAAGACAACTACAGTGTACTTTAACAAATAAATCTTTAAAAAAAAAAAGAAGAAGAAGAAGAAGTAATTACATCAAAAACAAGATCACAGATTGAAAGTAGGCAACATGAAGGGCCCAGGAGGTTCTATCAGAATAATAGTACAATGCAAATATATAGATGTGGCATGTATTAATCGGGGTTCTTTAGAGTCACAGAACCTATAGAATGTCTTTGCATATTGAAGGAAATAGAGCCTGCAGTCCAACTAACCCAATAGTGAGCAGCTATGAATGGGAAGTCCAAGAATCTAGTAGTTGCTCAGTCTCATGAGGCTAGGTATTTTAGCTAATCTTCTATATAAGCTGGAATCCTGAAGAAGTGAGTTCCAACAGATGTGATGGCAAGTAAGTGCAAGCAGGTGAAGAAGACCAAACCCTTCCTTTCCCATTGTCTTTATGTAGGCCTTCAGCAGAAGGTATGGTCCAGATTAAAGATGTGTGCCACCATGCAAGGATTTGGATACTGCCCTGTCCCAAGCTGGCCTTGCACTCTTTGATCTGCTTGCCTCTGCCTCCTGGGATTAAAGGTGTGTACTCCCTTGCCTAGGCCTAAGTTTTTCATGGCCACTATGCCTCAAGATCTGGATCAAAAGCATAGGTCATCTCATATCAAGATCTAGGTCAAAAGTCTGTGTCTTCTAGCCTCACGATATAGATCAAAGGCATGTCCTCCATTTCTGTGTTGTAGTTCATTCCAGCTGTAGTCAAGTTGGCCACCAGGAACAGCCATTACAATCCATCCCTTGTCAACTTGACACAAATCATATCTCATGTCTAAATGAAACAACAACAAGGTCATAAATGTGCCTAGCATGACATAACTATCCCTCATACAATCACAAATGCATTGTAAATTTAGAATAGGTCAATGTCCCTTGGGAACATCCTTTTAGCATCTCAACTTAAATACCAATTGGTATTCTCTTAATTGATGTTTAAAAAACTGGAAGAAAGCACAAATATCTATACAAATGTGTTCTTTTTGTTGCTTTTTTTTGTTTGTTTTTAAAAAGATTTATTTATTTTTATTTATATGAGTACACTGAAGCTCTTTCCAGACACACACCAGAATAAGGCACCAGATCTCATTACAGATGGTTATGAGCCACCATATGGTTGCTGGGAATTGAACTCAGGGCCTTTGGAAGAGCAGTCAGCACTCTTAACGTCTGAGCCCTCTCTCTAGCCCTACAAACGTGTTCTTTTTTTTTTTTGAGATAGGTTTTCTCTGTATAGCCCTGGCTGTCCTGGAACTCACTTTGTAGGCCAGGCTGGCCTCAAACTCAGAAATCCGCCTGCCTCTGCCTCCCAAGTGGGATTAAAGGCCTGTGCCACCACTGCCCGGCTTTTACAAATGTGTTCTTAATAACAACAACAAAACAGAAGCACTGTGCCACTTATAATCTTCATTTCTGCAACTGGTCATGTGGCCTTAGCTGGTATTTATACTTACCTTCCTCTACTACCCATTCTGTATTTCCTCCACCCTCTGCCAGCACCTCAGCAGGTCTTGGCTCTTGTCCTGGAGGAGTGACCCACACCTTCATTCCTGATGGGTCTGTGTCCATTGTCATCCGGCTTGGGTTAGGCTGTTGCAGTTTCCCATTGACTTTAGTCAAAGGACAGGGAAGTGCGAAGAGATGCCCTGAAGGATCTCCTGAACTCCAGATGTAATCCTGCTTCCTTCCATTGAGGAGAGGCAATCCAATTTCCCCATGGTAATCTGGATCTGTCACCCCTCCTAACCTTTTTTAGCCTTTTGGTTTAAGGGCATTAGAAGCCCAAAATGCCCTTGGGGAAGTCTGAGCTACCAGTTGGAAGGAATGTTTGTTGTGGCTCCTGGCAGGAGCACTCCCCACTCTGGAACCAAAACTTCTAGGCCAGTAGAACTTAGGGTTGCAGGGAAAGGAAGTAAAAACTTTGCTAGAGAGTCACTAGGAGTGATAGTAAGTGGAACTATTCCCTTTTCTACCCCTTGATTCCTGGACCAGTGGCTCCTGGCTATGGGAAGAACCGCGCACCTTATATCAGGTGCTGATTCAAAGCATATACTGCCTTCTGTAGGACTCTGCCCCAGCCCTCCATGCTGCTGCCACCTAGTTGGTGCTGTAAGTGTGTCCTTAAAAGGTCATTCCATCTTTCTATCAGACCAGCTGCTTCAGGATGGTGGGGAACATGGTAAGACCAGTGGATTCCATGGTCATGGGCTCACTGTCATACATCTCTGGCTGTGAAATCAGTTCCATGGTCAGAAGCAGTACTGTGTAAATAGCATGATGGTGGATACGACATTCTGTAAGCCCCATGGATGGTGGTTTTGGAAGAAGCATTATGTGTAGGAATGGCAAATCCATAACCAGAATAAGCATCTACTTCAGCAAGAGTAAAATGTGTTCCTCCTCATGGAGAAAGTGGTCCAAGGTAAAATCACCTGTCACCAGGTTGCTGACTGGTCACCTTGAGGAATGGTGCCGTATCTGGGCTCAGTATTGGTCTCTGCTGTTGGCAGATCTGGCATTCAGCAGCAGCTGTAGCAAGGTCTGTAGGAAGTCCATGTTACTGAGCCCAAGCATAGCTCCCATCTTTGCCACCATGGCTACTCTGTTCATGTGCCCATTAAACAATGACAGGGACAGTTGGGGAAAGAGGTTGCTTCTGTCCTAGTTAAGGTTTTATTACTGAGAAGAGTCACTATAATTAAGGCAACTCTTATAAAGGACAACATTTCATTGGGGCTGGCTTACTGGTTCTGTGGTTCACTCCATTATCATCATGGCAGGAAGCATGGCAGCATCCAGGCAGGCATGGTGCTGGAGGAGCTGAGAGTTCTACATCTTGTTCTGAAGGCTAACAGAAGACTGACTTCCATATGGTTAGGGGGAGGGCCTCAAAGTCCCCCACAGTGACACACTTCTTCTAACAAGGTCACACCTACTCCAACAAGGCCACACCTCCTAATAGTGCCACTCCCTAGGCCAAGCATATTCAAACCACCACAGGGCACCTGATATGATGATTGGTTAAAATGTCAATTTGATAAAACTTTGCCGAGCGGTGGTGGCTCATGCCTTTAATCCCAGCACTTGGGAGGCAGAGGCAGGTGGATTTCTGAGTTTGAGGCCAGCCTGGTCTACAGAGTGAGTTCCAGGACAGCCAGGGCTACACAGAGAAACACAGTCTCGGAAAAAAAAAAAGACAAAACTTTGAATCACTTGGGAATTCTAAGGGATTGTCTATTCTTGCTTGTGTGACCAAGATCAGTTTCTGTTACTTGACAGATGTCATGAGTGAGGACCTGAGCAAGCTGACTTTATCCCGGAGATTCAGGGATGCTTTAACATATACAAGTCAGGAAAGATAATAAAGCACATAAATGGACTTAAAGACAGAAATCACATGATAACCTCAATAGATTTAAAAAAAAAAAAAAGACTGAGAAAACCCAACATGCCTCCTTGATAAAAGTTCTAGAAAGAGTAGGACTAGAGGGAACATACCTCAACGAAACAGAAGCTACAAACGGAGACACAGGCAATGGAGGAGTGCTCGAAGCAATCCCAATGAAGTCAGGAACAAGACAGCAGCCGTCTACCCTCCTCACTCCTTTTCAACCTTGTGCTTGAAGTCTTCCTACCTCAGTTCACACAGTCGGTACAGTCCCCACAGACATGCCCTGGTCCCGTCTCCCAGGTGATCCTAGAACTCAGCAAATTCCTAATTGAGATTCAAAAATATATATATTGCACTGTCTTCCCTTCCTCCCCCTTTCTCCCCTCCCCTCCCTTCTCCCTTCTTCACTCCCCTCCCCTCTCCCTCTCTTCTCCCTTCTTCACTCCCCTCCCCTCCTCTTCCTTATCTCTTCTTCACTCCTCTCTCCCTCCCTCCCCTCCCTTCTTTCTTCTTCACTTCCTTCCCCTTCCCTTTCCCGCCCTTCCCCTCCCTTCCCTTCTTTTCCTTTCCTTCCCTTCTCCTTTTCTTCTGTCTCTATCTTTCTGTGTCTCTGTCTCGTGTCACTTTCTGTCTCTCTGCCTCTCTCTCTCTCTGGTTTTGCATAGCAAGGGGAGACAGTCCCTTGTTATGCAGCCTAAGCTGGACTGGAACTCACTGTCTAACCAGGCTGGGCTCAAACTCACAGCAATCCTCTGAATGCTAGGATGACAAACATGTACTACCATGCTTGGCTCATATATTCTTTATTTTTATTTATTTTGTTGACTAATGTGACATCAAATAATAAATACATACAAAGATGCAAATAAGTTTGGTCTTTTTTTCTCATGCATGTTCATTGTCTTGCCATGTCTGAATTCTACATAGAATTTTAGTATTAAAACATTTAGGACTTGTTGGCTGATATTTCTTTCATATTAATAACTTGTGCATTTCAAAACTGATTGAAAACCACTATTAAGCGGTGAAAATGCTTAAGCGGCACAAACACAAATTGGAATTAGTTACTAAAAAGAGGCTGTTGCCAGTTCTTATTACAAACAGAATTCTTAGAATATATTAGCTTATTTATGAGAAAAACAACAGACAACTTGAATTTCATAAACATATTTAGAAATGATTATAGCAACACACTTTATCTTGGAGGCAAACTGTTTTTTTTAATACACAAGCTTTTGAATCAACGCTGTAACAATACTGGAGTCGGTCCTCGCCTTACTCTCTGTAATGCAAATTTTAATCAACTGAATTTTTTTTGCTGTAATTTCAGAACCAAGTGAAACTTGGTGAAGAAAGGAGGAAGGGAAATAACTTTGATATTGTTCTGAAAACATATTTCATGTGAATCATGAAAGTGAACCACAAACCAATCAGAACTCCCTCCCTTTCTCCCTCTCTCTTTCTCTCAATCTCCCCCCCCCATGTGTGTGTGTGTGTGTGTGTGTGTGTGTGTGTGTACAAGCCTGGGATTAACCTCAGGTGTGTTATCCCTCAGGAGCTGTCCACCTTGTTTTTTGAAACAGGGTCTCTCAGTAGAACTTGAGGCTAAATTAATTACAGTTAATTTAGGCTGACCGGCCAACAAGCCACAGAGATCTTGTCTTCCATTTCCCAGCACTGAAAGTCCAAGTGCATGTCACTATACCCAGCTCTTCTTTCTTCCTTTTTAAAAAATGATTTATTTCTTTTTTATGTGCATTGTGTTTTGCCTACATTTTTGTCTATGTGATGGTGTTGGATCACCTAGAACTAAAGTTACAGACGGTTGTGAGCTGTCATGTGGTTGCTAGGAAGTGAACCCAGGTCCTCTGGAAGACTATCCAGTGCTGCTAACTGATAAACAGTCTCTCCAGCTTGTACCTATCATTGTATCTGGGTGCTGGTGGGTGCTGATCTTATGTCTTCATACTTGCATGCAAGGGCTTGATGGACAGCTGTTCCCTTGCACCTCCATTGCATTTGAACCAATCCTCCAGCATGAGTGATAACATTCTGGTATTTTCACTGTATCCTTGTTGCTAGGGAACATAGGTCTAATTTTTCATGAACATGGTGGTACATGTTTATAATCCAAGCACTCAGGAGGCAGAGGCAAGAGGATTGTTGTGAATTTGAGTTTAGCCTGGTTATATAGTGAGTTCCAGTCTGGCTTAGGCTACACATAACAAGGGATTGTCTTGTCCCAACCACCAAATACTCACTTTTATCACTTCAACACTCCAAGACGGCCAGCAACTGGTACACCTGTCTCTTTCCAGTTCCCTGGCTACAGATTAGGGGTGGTGGCTCACAGCCACTCAGCCCTATTGTTCCTATGAGGACTGAGACTGTGGAAAGACATCACAGGCATTTGTGAGGTCCTGTTTCATGTGAGACATTACGCTCCTTAGTGACTGTTTCAAAATATATACAGATACACTGATGATGCAAATTAGTGAACTTTGGATCTCCCCAGAGGCTGTCTTGAGTTATAGTTCAATTTTAGATTCAGTCTCAGCTGACTGTTACTCTGTACATTAAACTCTGATAAGTTCCTTATTCCATACATAGGGAATAGATAGGAAGATTCATGGCTCCCTAATACACACATTGTAGGACAGACAGACACAGAGGCATACAGAGACACACAGACACACACAGACACACACACACACACACACACACACACACACACAGAGAGAGAGACAGAGTATGTATTTGAACCAGGATAAGAGGAAAATGAATGAAGCACCTTAAACATCCAGAATAGATGAGTGGTTAATAGATGAGACAACATAATCATCTGTCGATTAACCGTATGTATCAGACTCACTTCAAGCGTCATCTATAAATATATAATGTGGTATGTAATGTAAGATTTTTTTAAAATATATAGATCTTGTAGAGTGGTTAAACAGAGATGATTAACATACACAGTGCCTCGTGTATTTACATTTTATCTACCGTGAGGACTCTGAAAATCAATGTCAGCAAGTTGTGATCATTATCCATTGTTATTTAATACAGAAAGTTTCTTGAATTCTTTAATATTTAAAAGTGATATTACTATTGTTATTATTTCATTTTATAATAAATTGAGGCTTACAGTGGTTAGACAAGTTGTTTAGTACGATATTTAATAACTGGCAGAGCCCAAGTCCAAACCCTAAATTGTGAGATTTAAAAGTCCAAGAGTCCGCTTTGCTCCTTGTTTCTCTTGGAAGGGGGTAGAGCTGCAGGATGGGGAGCCACCATGAGAGGATCAGTAATAACCCTGTGGTGGCCTTAGAGAGTGGATGGGGCTGGGGCTTCCGCAATTCTTGATAGTCTCACAGTTGTGGTGTGTATAGGCCTTGAATCTGCGGTCTTTCTCTCTTCCCTAACATGCGCTTTTATTTCAGGGGCGAAAGCTGGTCTGGGTTCTGTTCTCTGCTGGGGTCTGAAGGGAGCTGGCTGGCTCTCTTTCCTGAGTGTACATGACTAAGAGAGCTGGGAGGGCTACAGCGAGAGACCCGGTGCCAAGAACATCTTGGGTGGAGAGACTTCTGGGACATTTTTTCCACTCTGCATCAGATGAAGTCAAATTGATTAGCATCTAATTGGTTTCAGCTGCGCTTAGAGCGGTGCATAGAAAACTTCACTGTACTTTACTAAATTCAATTCCTTATGGCTAACAGATCGAAAGAATAATAGTAATAATAATTAAAAAAAAACCCACTCCAAAATAAAGAAACCAGTGCTTTGGGTCACATCTTACCCATTTGGAAATCAGACTACTTTGAGTAAAGTTTGAAGAAAGTAACCAAAGAAAGAAATCTCTGTCCTGGAAGACTCCTGGGTAGTGGGCTGCCTAGAAATCAAAACATCTGTACTAGGTCTCCGCTTTCCCTGAACGGCCTTGTGGTCTTGTATAAACCTTTTCATCTCCCTGCCCTGTGCTCCAGTCCCTAGAATTATTGAGAAATTGAGGGGCTTGATCTTAGCAATCTCCGAAGTTCCTTCCTTCTCACGTTTCACACTTGGTTCCCTTCAATTGTTCTCAAGATGGCCGGAACAATCCCAGAATAACATTGCAGGGCAACCACTTTCGTGAGTTAAGGGCCAGAGGACAAACAAAGGGCGGGGCAATCAGTTTTACTGGGTGTTTCGGAGCAAGGCTACCTCAGTCCCTGCCCTTCACATCTCCATCCATGAAAAGCCACAGAGGACACTTTATACAAGTGCAAAGCTCTTTGCTAATAGGTTTGGACAGGGCTGGGTGTGTACTTCACTGACCAAAGAGTGTGCTTAGCACACCCAAGGCCCTGGCTTCAATTCCCAGCATCCCAAACACAAAGAAAATAAATTTTTTTTTTCAAAAAGTATGGTGCAAACAATTTATGGAAGATCCAGCTTGCCAGCTAAACTGCCTTTCTAGTCCTCCTGCCTCTTTTTGTTGTTGTTGCTGTTGTTGTTATTTTTTTGTTGTTGTTGTTATTGTTATTGCTGTTGTTGCCTTGACTTGCCTGTCATCCCCAATTGCTGGGGGCAGGTATCTGTTGCCTGGAAATGTACACTCTCACCAAACCACCACTCCATCTCTCCTTCTGTGCCAAACTCAGTGGGCTCTTCCAAACAGCCCCTACCAAATATCTCTGGCAACCCACCGTCAGCAGAGCTGCAGGCCCTCGCAGCCCCAAGATC
Source organism: Mastomys coucha (assembly GCF_008632895.1). Taxonomy (NCBI): domain Eukaryota; kingdom Metazoa; phylum Chordata; class Mammalia; order Rodentia; family Muridae; genus Mastomys; species Mastomys coucha. The sequence continues at coordinate 35,613,647 of NW_022196894.1, read as the reverse complement.
TTACAGGACTGCCGCACGCTCCTTGTGCCAAAGCCTGGCAGAAAAATCTCCTTCCTCCTTTTAACTATCGTTTGCTTAAATTGTTCCTACTCTTTCCTTACCCTTTATTCCCTGCCTCCATTTGCTGTTTTTGTCTGGCTAAGTGTTTCTCCCCCCCACCCCCCCGCCCTGGGTCTTTGCCAAAATACATTGAAGACCAAGATGACAGCTTGAAGTGTAAAACATCCTCAAGAAGTTTTGCCCTGTGACCCGCTGTTTAAGAGTTCTGAAAGGGAGCTCCTTCAAGCCCATTTTACCACCAACACTTCTTGGTCCCTCATTACCAAATCTCAAGTTAGCATTTAGATAACTTGTAGGCTCAACCCCAAGGCTGGTGGAATGCCTGACACATCTCAGATGGAACCTGCAAATTCTACCATGTCCCCCACAGGGCCACAAGGCTGAGAGTAGACTTGCTGAGCACAGACAAACGGGAGGCACCTTGCACTGCCCTCCGTTTCACGGTCTCTCAGAAAGAACAGTTGTGCGTTGTAGGGTTGTTCAGATGGTTTTGTACTGCTGTCTTCCAGTTGTGAGATGCTCAAACACTTACAATGATAAAAAGCAGTCAGTGCTACTATTTTCTTGAATACATACGATATATACTATGTTAGCTAGTTTTGTGTTAGCAAGAGTCATTTGGAAAGAAGGAGCCTCAACTGAGGAAATGCCCCCAATAAGATTGGCCCGTGGGGAATTTTCTGATACTGGAGGGCTCAGGTTGCTGTTGATGATGGGCTTGTGGTTTTGAGTTTTATAAGGAAGCAGGCTGAGCAAGCCATAAAGTGCAAGCCAGAAAGCAGCATTATCTGTTTTTCTGATCCAGTTCCTTCCTCCGAGTTCCTGCCGTGATTTCCCTGGATGACGGAGTACAAGCTATACAATGAAATACACCCTTTCCTCTACAAGTTGCTTTTGGTCAGGGTGTTACATCACGGCAATAGAAACCCTAAGACACACCATTTGTCTCTCCAAATGGGATGGTGATCAAGACAGACTGCTGGACCCAGGGCTGATGCATCCAGAGTCCCTGGCTTTCAGGACACAGGCTTCCACTAGGGGTATAAGAACAGAACATTGCTCAAGTCCCATTATAAAAAGTAACACGGAAAAACTCTTGGCTTTGGCTGCAGTGGATCACTAGGAGGCGCTGCCCTTTGCCGACGGGGTTGGTTTATGCTAGCAATGGGAGGAGCAGTGAGACTTGAAGGCAAGTTAAGACTCTGCAAGTCCCAGGTTGCTTGTAAACCCAAGCCACATTTTCCCAGAGTAGAACTCTCTTCCACCGATAAATCATGCTCTGGAAAACCAAGGTGTGAGATACCACCCATTTGACTGACACATGGGTTTAGGAAAGGCAGCCTTATTAGACTGGAAAGTCCCCTCTGGAAATATCGTGTGTCTCCCCGCAGAGGGAAGGAAGGCTGGCAGGCAGCAAATGCTTCTTAACACTTTTGTCATCTCTTTTCCATCTGGGCTTACGGCTCGCCTATTCATCAATGATTCATGAGAACAACACATCTCTCAAGTCTTCCTTTCTCCAGAATCAGTTACAGATTCTGTGTCCCTGGACCCTCTGGACCCCCAAAACTGAACAGAGCCCACAGAATGAACACTTCTGATCAGTGAGCCCCGCAGTACCACACACTCACAGCCTTCTTCCCTTGTGGCTTTATTTACTGGACCCCAGGCCTCGTGGACGGTACTCTCTCAGCCGCCGGTCCTCTTGAAATTAGGAACCTGTGCTTAGGAGTATGGTGGACTCCCTGAAACATAAATGAGAAAGGAGTTATCAAGCTGGGTTGTCAGCTCTAAGCATTTGTGCCATTTATTATTGCTATGGGTGTATAAACGCCCTTGGTTCCATCTCCTATATGCTGGTTTAGGGAACGCAGTCCTATCTTCTGGCGATTTATACTCCCTAGAAGTGCAACTCCACCCTTCTAACCTTGCCAGGCTTGGTAATAAGCCCAGCTCACTTTATAAGGTTCTGATCCGGTGCTTCGTCCCCGGCAGCTAAAACAGTACCCAGACACTGACCCTCCAGGCATTTCTCCTAACTTCCCAGCTCCAGTTCGCCTCGAGTGAACAAATGGATTCTGGAAGACCACCTACTTTTAAAACTATTGTAACAAAGAGACAGTGAGGGAGTGTAGTCTGTGGCAGCCACTGTTCCTCAGGCACCATTCTGGTGTGGCTAGGGAAGAGGAGGGTGTTCTAAGACTTGTGCCCCTGCCCACACTCTCAACACGAACTCTGTTTATCCTCCAGGTCCCTCTCTGAGCTCTCTTGAAGGCTGCTCTTTCTTTCCCTGGCATCCTGAGGCCGAACTCCAGTGAGCTACTTAATGAGCTCAGCTAGCCTTATCCGACTTTTATAAATCGACTGATAGAGGTTTATGAGAAAACAAGGCAAGACTGTGGAGAGTGCCATGGATAACAAGTTCCGTGCCACTGCTCTTGAATTGACCTTATTAAAAACTGAATGTAATTCGTTTTTTTTTTTAAATAAAATAATTCTTCTGAAATCAGGGATGCTAAATATATTGGAAATTGACTTGGGCACCCTAGACTTTTAGAGTTTGCCCATTTCAGTTTTATTTTCAGCCAGAAAAGCTGATACATCTTAAGATCTCTTGTTTTTGCCATAAGCCATAAACTATTTTTAGTTACTGCAGAAGACTGCTGTTTTCTTGCAGAAAAGATTGGATTTTCATCAATCATACCTACTTTATGAGTGATTGGGTCATCTGGGTAAAACTCATATATACCCCCCCTTTAAGAGGTGAATAAAATTGGAAAACTCTTATTTATTATATTAATTCTGTATTTAAATATCATTCTGCTAGAACATATAAATTAAGAAATTCCAACCTTCCCTACCACCAGTTCAGCTTTGATTATTTGAGTGTGAGTCCTTTCACTATTGTCCACCAGGGTTTGAATTCCACGTTTTTTTTTTTTTTTGTGAAGAGAGACTATTAGGCAATGTTCCCTAACTGGAGATTTTATGTGCTGAGGTCACTGTGTTCTTGGGCTTTGATCCAGAGTGACTTCATTTCTGCCTGCTGGGATTTAAGTGGGACTGTTAATGTAAGGGCCATAGTTTGTAAGCCAAGGATGTCTTTGCTTTTGACACATGCTAAGCAGGACTGCACTGTGTGTTAAGACACTCTCAAGTTTCTCCAAAAAAGAGTATTTCAGAACTCTACATGGTCAAACCTGGGTATAATTAAAACACGCATCCCAGATCCGATGAAACTTAATGAATAGGACTGGGAATTGGCATTGGGATGGCACAGGCACAGCTATTGAAAGTCCTAAAGTAACAGCTCTCCATCTCATGTTAAATGCCTCAACATGGATTTCAGCTGTATCTAATGGTCAACATGAGAGTCCTGTCGGAGTACATTTATAAAACTGCTTTGAAGGAAACAGTAAAAACTTGCTCTAGAGTTTCAAATGGGAAACCAAGTGTTCACTGATCACAACCCTGTCCATTAGGATGCACAGTGTTCTTACCCAAGAGCAGCAGGCATTCCTGTAACTGATGCTGCTGGGAACTTGAATGGAAAGGCACCTCGGAGACCTTGAGAAGAAAACCGGCACTAAAATGATTCCCCCAGTTAGTCCCTCCAGCCTTCAGGAGGAAAAATAAGTGTTTCAAAATTACTTTAGAAGATTATTGAGATGTGCCTACGCCTACAACTGAGAGTGCAGGAGAATGGCTTTTGTAACATTTGTTACAGTGAAAATTCCAGCCCGTCAAATTGCCTTAAAGTAGAGAATTGGATAAACAAATGATGATACATTGTCAAAATGGAATCCCTTTAGAACCATGTAATGCTTTCCTTGCATGGCTTTTCCCAGGACTCTATCTCCCTTCTCCCCAGAAAAAAAAGAGGCCAATGACAACAAAGACACTACGCTATGCAACCAGCTTTGCAAACCATTGTGGTTACTTACAGGAGGGTGGTGGCAGCTATACCCGCATAGTCTCTTCCTCTCAGTATTGGCTGACTGCTTATTCGTCCTCGAGGAGTTGGTGCAGAGCCTCGGTGGCCTTCTCACTCCTCCCATAAGGGATCATAGCAGCTGTGCTTCAAGACAACAGCGATCACATCCAATCTGAGGACACAGCCACAGTCACAAAACAGCTTCCACAACAAAGTTTATAAGGAAACTGTGATATTGTCCCACATATTTTAAGAGAATAAAGCAGGTTGCAAAACTGTTGTAGACTCTAAAACTTAATGGATATAATATTGACCTGCCAAAAAGATATGCCACTGGCACCATAGTGGCACGGCTGTTATGGACTAACAGACAACTTTCTGATTGGATGTGAGGCCAGTTCTACAGGAAGAAATCATGCCTGGTATTGTAAACCTGGTCAAAAGCCCATGGCTTGGAGACCAAAGGCTCTGGAGATGGGGGGTGGGGGGAAATCTACTACTGTTTTGTTAATTGATCATATTATCAAACTGACTTCTAAGTATTTATGTTTATACCCATAGATTAATGGTTTTCTCAGTCTTTGGTTAGAAACTTCTTTTTGCTGAGGGCAACAGTTAATACAGAGTTTCACAACTGTCAAAGTACTTAGATTAAGTGACTGTCCAGTGCTCAGCCTCAAACCTGACATCTTTACCAACTTTACCAAGGCTCCAGCAACATCATAGAGGAGGAGAGCAGGAAGAGTGTAAGAGCCAGAGAATGATGAAGAGTGTATGAAATGCTGTCTGCTAGACATGGCATGGCTGTTGTACCCATGAGCTCACTGCAGCTCTCTCTGATTAATAGAATCATCCCCACACAAGAACAGATCAAGTATTCTAATGACCCCAAGCTGAACTTTGGGTACTGACATGAGCTTCAGGAAGTTTGCATAATTGAATAGTCCTGATCAAGGTGTAGTCCCAGCCAACCTTGGCACTTCACTGTTTCAGCTGTAATTCTACAAGGTAGTCCATTCAGCAAAGCAGTGGGACATGTTGTTAAGTTGTGAGTTTGCTCATTGCTGAGAGAAGAGCCTCCCCTTCATGGATAGTTGTCCTCATCTGGGGGTGATTCAAGGGGAAAGGTCAAGGACAAAGACTTAGTCTTTATACCTTCTGCCAAAGTGTGGACACAAACAGAAGACAATGATGCCAAGATTTCCCCTGGCTTTTAGTCACTCTCCTAGGTTTGCTTTCTGTTGCTGCAATAAAACACCAGCCACAATCTGCTTGCAGAGGGAAGGGTTTATTGGGTGACACTTCTAGGTGACTGCCCATCATTGGGGGAAGCCAGGCCAGGAACTCAAACAGGAACCTGGAGACAGAAACTGAAGCAGAGGCTGTGGAGGAACACTGCAACCTGTCTTGCTCCCTGTAGTTTGCTTAGCCTGTTTTCTTATACTACCAAGGATCACCTGCCCAGGGGTGATTCTACCAGTGCTCTAAACTCACCAGTATCAGTCATTGGTTTTTGTTGTTGTTGTTGTTTTTGGTTTTTTTCGAGACAGGGTTTCTCTGTGTAGCCCTGGCTGTCCTGGAACTCACTCTGTAAACCAGGCTGACCTCAAACTCAGAAATCCGCCTGCCTCTGCCTCCCAAGTGCTGGGATTACAGTCATTGTTTTAATTAAGATTTCTGTACTGGCTAGTTTTGTGTGTCAACTTGACACAGGCTGGAGTTATCACAGAAGGGAGCTTCAGTTGGGGAAGTGCCTCCATGGGATCCAGCTGTGGGGCATTTTCTCAATTGGTGATCAAGGGGGTAGGGCCCCTTGTGGGTGGTGCCATCCCTGGGCTGGAGGTCTTGGGCTCTATAAGAGAGCAGGCTAAGCAAGCCAGGAGAAGCAAGCCAGTAAAGAACATCCCTCCATGGCCTCTGCATCAGCTCCTGCTTCCTGACCTGATTGAGTTCCAGTCCTGACTTCCTTTGGTGATGAACAGCCATGTGGAAGTAAGCCAAATAAACCCTTTCCTCCCCAACTTGCTTCTTGGTCATGATGTTGTGCAGGAATAGAAACCCTGACTAAGACAATTTCTATTGCGGTGATGAAACACCATGGCCAAAAAGCAAGTTTGGGAGGAAAGGGTTTATTTGGCTCACATTTCCATCATTGGAGGAAGTCAGGTTAGGAATTCAAGCAGGGTAGAAACCTGGGGGTAGGAGCTGATTCAGAGGCCATGGAGGGGTGCTGCTTACTAGCTCGCTCCTCATAACTTGCTCAGCCTGCTTTCTTATAGAACCCAGGACCAGCCCAGGGATAAAACCACTTATAATGGGCTAGGCCCTCTCAACTCAGTCAAGAAAATGCCCTACAGATATCCCCATAGGGCATTGTGATGGGGCAATTCCTCTGCTGCTCTTTTCTCACTGGCATCTTTAGTTTGTTGACAAAAGTTGACCAAGGTAGTTACCTTGAAGCCCAGGTGCTGTTGAGTCATGTTACTGATCTTTGGGGTTACTTACTCAATAGCTTACCTAGTCGTGATCACTTAAAAGACAGTCTATAGCTGTTCTCCTTCTCCTCTCCCTCCTCCCCCTCTTTCTTCCCTCCTTCCCTTCCCCTCCTCCTCCCTTCCCTCTTCTTCCTTCCTCTTCTCCTCTTCTCCCCCTCTCCTCTTCTTTCACCAGCTCTCTCTCTGTTCCTCCATCTTCTTGCTCCTTCTATGTTAATCTGTGCTTTCTTTCTGGAACACTGAAGATTTCACTTTACTCTTTGTATCTTATTCTTTATCTCCTTACAGTATGGTGTTTGTTCTTATTTTTCTTTTGGAATTAAGAGTGAACTTGTGACGCACACCTTTTTGTCTTCTGCTCCAAGTAACTCTTGCCTGATACTGTTATTTTTAGCGCTTTATGTTGATTTTCTGTGGTCTTTCCCATACTTTTTCTGGGGTTCATATTCTATGCATAGGACAAAACTTGTATATTTGAACTTTTGTGTGTGTGTGTGTGTGTGTGTGTGTGTGTGTTTTGTAAGGAGTGAACTCTTCCCTGGGACCTCTCAAAAGCACCTGTTTTCTCATTAGGGAGCCTAGAAGTCATTCTATTTATTAGCATCATAAAACCACCTAGTTTTGCTTCCAAGCATTCCTGTTGGTTATGCTGCATATTCATCTCCCTTTCCTTCATTATCCCTGTTTGTCTCACAATGGCTACTTCTTTTTTTTTTCTGTAACGCTCATTCTCTTTGTCTCTTTGAGCTTTTTTTATTTTAAGCAATTTGTCACACTATATTAAAATTAATTTCCCTTTGCAATGAATGTATGTTCTGATTTCATGTTTACTGACTGTATATTTTAAGCTTAGGCTTCCTAATTCTGATTTGCAAGCTTATTTGAAGTGGAAACTGCTTTGTGGTTTATCTGTGGCCTGCTTTCTTTCCTTCCTCTCTGCTCTCCTTGTATCTGTTTCTCTAAATCTAATTGGCTTTGGGCTGTGGGATCCTGGTTTTCTGGAACCCAGCATTGAAAAGGCAGCTTAGGATTTGTGATAGCTAATATCCATTCTCAACCTGACAGGGTTGAGAGAATCATCTAAGAGACAAATCTTTGGGCATGATTGAAGGATTTCACGGCTTATGTTAGGCAGGCTCTGGTCAGGCCTATCTTGAACAGAATCAGGAAGACTCATCCTCCAACTGGGCAACCCCATTCCCTGGAACTGGATCACAGAATGCATTAGAAAAGAGGAAGGTAGCCGAACACACACACACACGCACACACACACACACACACACACACACACACACACACACACACACATTCATTCGTTTCTCTCCGTTACCTGGTGAGTGTGATCAGACCTCAGCACCTGCCATTGTGCTTGCTCTGCTTTCTTACACTGTACCCTTGAACTGTGAGCCAAAACAACTCCTTCTTCCTTGGTTCTGTCACTGCAGTGAGGCAAACAGCTGATACACGATGCACATGGTGATGCTGCATACATCTCAGGTCTACATGTAAGCTGGCTTATAGCTTATGCCTTTTCCTGGTCCCAGGTGTGTTCTCACCTTGGTGAGGCCATAGATTGCCCTGAGTCATAGCTCAAGTGGTCTCTGGCTAAGGATAATGACCTGAATTCAAGTCCCTGATTGGAGGGAACATCCAGCGACTTGCAACTCCACCAATTCTATATTGAAGTCTATGATTTTCACACCTTATCATGTTGTATTCTGTTGTGGTTTTTTTCCCCTCGTTTGTAGAGATAGTGAATTATTTTTTCTTCAAACATCCTTAGTGTAATGTTTTCTGTTTATACATTCACTGTGCATCTGGGGTTGAACAGCAAGGTCACAGTGTGTGTGTGTGTGTGTGTGTGTGTGTGTGTGTTTATTTTTGCTGTGTTGGAAATTGACCCCTGACACTGTGAACTTCTGTCGAATTCCATCAGACACTCAGCAGCCATGTTTAAAACTTTACTTGCTATGCATTGCTTTCTGCAGCAAGTTTGACCATCAAGTTGGTGCCTGGGCCATCGATTGCCACGCTAAAGAACTAAATGGGAATTTTGTATTGACAAAGTGAAGGATAAAGGATATCACAAGAGAAGAAAGTGGTCCAAGGATCCTTACTGGGACCCACTAGATGTGAAGGGCAAGAGGAAGGGTGGAGTGGTTGCCAGAACTCCAGCTGTAGGAAAGGATCACCATCAGGACTCTCTGTCCTGAGAAAAATATCTTGCATCCCATCCAGGAAGGAATTGGGGAATGCATATGTCCAGACCTCAGCCTGCTTCAGTCATCCTAACTCCTGTCAGTCTCCCCACTGGCCAAACCCACCCAAAGGCAGACCCCAAGGAAACTAGCTAATGCTGTCCTTATATGCCAGCCTATGGGGGCCTGTACAGGGTGGAGATGGTAAGGAATGAGTTTGGAGGGGTAAATGGGACTGTCTAACACAATATACCATCTTACCCTACATGCAACATCAGAATTGCCTCAATTACTTCATCTGGCATGCTGCATTGACATAGAACGAGCGGAGCATACACTTCCATCAAAGATACATTTATTCCCACTGAAATAAGAGCTTTGAGTCTAAACTGATTTACCATGTCTGTGGTCTCTAAGGTGCAAGAGCAGATAAATACATTCTCTAGATATAAAATCATAGGACTTGATAGTTTAAAGGAATACCAAAGATTGTGCATTTATAGGTTCCTCATTTCTGTGTCTGGAAGAGATGCTAAGAGAAATTAAAAGTCCTTTTCCAAGTTACATACTAGGCAGGATTTGTGAAATTGTGTCTTCTTGGATTTGCATTTCTGCAACAAAGCTGTCAATAGCATATATCAAAAGTGGCAGAAGTAGAAGGCTTGATAAATGATTTCTACTCTGATGGTTAATTATTTACAAAGTGGAGGCACTTCACAGAACAAATACATCCAGGTTTCTTAAGCTCTCAATTCTAATCTGCTCTGTGTTTTAAAAACGTTGATATGCACAGACCCACTTTCCTTGCTCCAGACAGAAAGCTGCACTGGTGAGGATGCTTGTCTGTTTGGATAAACACAGAAGAAAAATTAAGAGTAATTGCAAACATAGAAGCACTGTATACTTCATGGCCAACGGTCATTAAGTTAAAATATGACTCTAATTGACTAAGCAGAAGAGTAATTTATCACAGGAACTTTGTGTACCTCATAAACTTGTTGAGAAGGCTAGAGACCCAGACTGAGGGCGAGTTTCTAAAAGTGTACTCTGCCGCTGATCTATTACTTCTGCCCTTGGCCAACACTTTAGGCCAAGCCTTTAAGGTAAGCCGATACTACTGTAAGCACTGGGCACTAGAGCAAACTGGAAGCTCACAGAGATCTGCCTTTACTACAGTAAAGATCTGTTTCACTACAGTTAGCACCAGCATGGCCACCATTGATTGCTGCTATAGGTAACACGTTGGAGTCCTGGAGTTCACACTGTGATTTCTGCTGGGCCTCCAAGTTAGTCTGCTCCTTCACCACTCTCAGCTGCTCTTCACCACAGGACACACTCCGCAGTGTCCTGTGCAGAGTTTGCTCCTTCAAGCATAGCAGTCTATGCTTGGCTATCTCTAATCCTTAGGATCTGGTTCACATCCTAACATGCCAACTGCAGATGAGGAGATGTCTTCAGTCTTGAAGGGACAGGGTTCAGGCACACCAGTTCGTGGACAAGTTTGTCAGTGTCTATCACATTTAAAAAGTCAAGGTTGTCCAAGAGATGAAGTAATTGAGGCAATTCTGATGTTGCATGTAGGGTAAGATGGTATAGTGTGTTAGACAGTCCCATTTACCCCTCTAAACTCATTCCTTACCATCTCCACCCTGTACAGACACCCATAGGCTGGCGTATAAGGGCAGCATTAGCTAGTTTCCTTGGGGGTCTGCCTTTGGGTGGGTTTGGCCAGTGGGGAGATTGACAGGAGTTAGGATGACTGAAGTAGGCTGAGGTCTGGACATGTGCATCTCCCAATTCCTTCCTGGATGGGAGGCAAGATATTTTTCTCAGGATAGAGAGCCCTGATGGTGATCCTTTCCTACAGCTGGAGTTCTGGCAACCACTCCACCCTTCCTCTTGCCCTTCACGTCTAGTGGGTCCCAGTAAGGATCCTTGGACCACTTTCTTCTCTTGTGATATCCTTTATCCTGGTAAGACTTTTAAACTCTTCTCAGTGACCCCCATTTCCATGTACTACCAAACTCTGCTTGGTTCTTGGAGGGTGTACCACACTTCCCATGATATACCCTCGGATCTAATTTTCTGATCTCCTATTAAAGTGCTGAGTTTTCTTCTAAAACAAGAGCCTCTGGTTAAGTGAATTAGATGAAGAAAACACTTTTTAAATGTGACTATATGAGAAATCTTTTGTCAAGATTTTAACATTTAATTTTGAAATAATTCTAAGAAATTTCTTCTCAGTTCTTGACATGTATCAGGAAAACAGACACAAAATCCCAAATTTGGAGGGCCATTTCAGACCAAGGGAAACTAAGACCTCTCTCTTTCTCTCTCTGTCTCTTTTTCTGTTTCTCTTTCTGTGTCTCTTTGAGTGTCTCTCTGTACCTCTACCTCTCTGTTTCTCTGTCTGTGTCTGTCTCTCTCTTTCTCTCAGGTGCTGCCTAGCTCTGGGGCAAGCCCAGATGTTGAGGAAGATGGATTCACAGATGCAACACAAAATGATAGCTATTTATCCTGTCTGTCTACATATATGAATAGACATATTGCCTCCATTTGGCACAGAGTGCCAACATTACTGTTTTGGGTGGATTTTTTTTTTTTTTTTTTTTTTTTTTTTTTTTTAACGCTGAGGAAAATGGTACGTGTCTGAATCTTCATTAAACTCTTACTGGCTTCTTGCTTAATAGCTGCCTCCTCTAGTTCCTTTGATTGATAGACAATTTCCTCTTACATTCTAACATATGTCTCAGCCACTCCTGCCATGTGTAACATAAAATACTCTGTGTGTGAAATTCTTACTAATATAATCCAGCAATGAATCAAAGGAAATTTCTATTCAATTCTGCTCTCCACTCCAAACCTTCCCCCATCCCAATTTTCATAATAAAGTAGCAGTAGAGGTTTGGTGTGCCCCTACTTGTCCTTTTGGAACAGAATAATGGAATTACTAAGCTTCAGACTGATAAGCATAGGCAGACATTACTTTAGTCTTAAACATCACATTATTTTTAATGTTTACTAAATGCCTTTAATTTAATTTAATGCTTCTGTTCCTCTCAGAAATGTGGTGTGTGGTGGCTGCTCTCAAACAGCTTAAACTTAGATGTGGACAATGGTGAAAAAATTTTAAATCTCATTAAATGTCAAACTACATAGCATTCAATGTTGGATGTTTAGGGACACTGAATGTGTTCCTGTATGCTACAAACTCTAGTATTTCTAACTGTCTCACTGACTTGAAGCAATGGCTCTTGTAGATGACTGTGCTTGGTAACTGTGCTCATAAATCTCTTCTCAAGCCTTATCTTAAAAAAAATTAATTAATTTTATTTTTTATGTATATTGGTGTTTTGCCGTCACGTATGTCTGTAGGAGGGTGTTGCATCCCTCAGGACAGGAGTTACAGACAGTTGTGAGCCGCCATATAGGTCCTGGGAATTGAACCTGGGTCCCCTGGAAGAGCAGCCAGTGCTCTTAACTATTTGAGCCATCTCTCCAGCACCCCATGCCTTATCTTAATACAGTTTGAAATCTTTCTCCATTTGTAGCACCTACATTATAAGCCATTTCTAGAACTTTCACTTGTAATGACCTAATGATTTTTATAACCTGAACTTAAAACAAATTTCATTTTCTGAACCTTCAAATAAGATTCCTACTCTTATTCAGTTATTCTGACCACTTGTGGTCCATAGGTCAAATTTATTAAAATAATTTGAACTCTGGTTCTATTATTCTATTTGCTGTTGTCAAATAAGATTGTTGAAAGCTTCAACCTGAATAGGCCTTAATTATATAAAAGTTTAGTGTCCTTGGAAGTTGGTAAAATGTTGCTGTCTGTTTTAATTCATATCATCACTGATGTCTCAGAGCTGCAAAGATGGCTCAGTCAGTAAAGTACATGCTATGCAGGCATGAGGACCTAGCTTCAATAGTTAGAACACACAAAAAGCTAGACATGGTGGTGTGCCCCTGACTCACCCTGCTGATTAGGCAAAGACAGGAGGATCCCTGGCTAGCCATTTTCTAGCCAGTGAGCTCCAGATTCAGTAAGAGTCTCAAAATTTATAATTAATACTAGAAATAGCAATAATAGCAATGTGGAAAGTGGCGATAAAGACACCTGACATCAACTTTTGACCTCCACTGGCACACATAAGCGCAGCCCCCAACATGAACGTGTAAGCATACACAGAGACACATGAGTAAATAAAGTCTCTGGGCAGTAGTTGCTCCCTTGCTTAGGAGTGAGACCACAGATGTTCAGGACAATAAGCTGACTTACCAGCAAGTGAAGATCTGGGGAAAGGGACATGTCTTCAGATTGGTGCTGAGTAAACCAAACAAACCACAATAACAAACACCACCCTTCCCCTCAAAACCCAAAATACCCATATACTTAATGGAGACATGTTTTTCATTTTTTATTTTATAAGTATATGTTAAGGTCATTAATGCCGTGTGAAATGACACATTATCTATAAGTGACAGATTTTTTTTTTAAAAAGCAGTCCCCTCAAGCTTTGGCTTCATCTGGAATGCACTTCTCTTGCACTTCCTCACGTTTGGAAACAGTTCATTCTGTGGGATATCATATTGTATTTATTCTGAAGTTTGCCCTTTTCAGAACAGGATGTGTTTTAGAGTTCTTCTGTAGCAAGTAGTTTTATGCTCTACCTGCCTTTAGCTCTGGGAAGTGACCATGCTACCAGCCCTCACCTGGCTTTCCTTGAATCCTCTGACAAATACACACACACACACACACACACACACACACACACAAAGTTTGTTCCTTTTCAATTTTCCTTAGAACACAATTGCTGGGTGCTACTATCTCCTGCCTGAAAAAGCATGCCCTTAATATTTTTATCTCTGCTCCTCCCTAAACTCTAAACCTCAGCGGCTAGTCCCACCTAGCCCCTGTCAAACATCCCTGGCCACCCACCTGTAGTAGTGGCCACAGGCCTCAGCTCCTCCCAAGAATTCACATGGCCGCTGGCTTCTTCTCCCTCCAAAGTATGGCATAAACTCCTCCTCTCCTTTGCATCTGCCTTTTCCTCCTGGAACCTGAAAGTTTTGACTGTACCTTCTGCCCAGCAATTGTCTCATGGCTTTCTTTACTGACAGATCAAGAACCAATTGGGGAACAGGACCTTAGCATCAGAACCACCCCCGACATTCTTCCCCTGTCAGGATGTACCTGTACTATTCATCCCTTTATCTAATGCACAGTGTTCTGTTTTAAAACTGTATATATGGAGTGTGCCTGACATATGATGGCTCAATTTACAGTTCCCTGATTATGATGGTGTGAATATGCTGGGCACTTAGTAAAACCATGTGTATAGGTTACTTTTCTTATTACTGTGACCAGATTCCTGGCAAGAAGCGCTGAAGGCTGGAGTGATATACTCTGGCTCACAGCTTGGCAGTATAGTCCATTCTAGCACAGAAGGCATGGCTGTGGGAGTGGCTTGTGACTGTGGCAGTAGGAATGTGACTGCTTTCTCACAACTTAATGGACCAGGACATAGAGAGTCAGGGCAGGATCACAGCTAGGCTGTAAATCTCAGTGCTCTCCTTGCATAGATCAACTTCCTCCAGCTAGGCCCCACCTCCTAAGAATTCTATAAGTTAAAAATCACCCAAAATTGAACCACCAGAAGGGGTTCTAAACCCATGGGTGTGTGTGACATTTAAACCACTGCCCCATATTTTGAGTTTTGACCTTTTCCTCAGCTGCAGTCAGTATGAGTCAGTACTGTCTCTTGATTCCAACCAGCTGTCAGGAAGACAAGCAGGCTACACTCACCATAATGTGTATTTAGCAATAGTAAGTGTATTTGTGACATGGCGTTGTATCTTCAACTTACGGTAGGTTCATAAGGATGTGGCCTGTAACGGATTTAACTTTCTGTAGATAGAAGAAAAGTTGCTTTTTATAAAATATTTATTGCTAACAAAGTGTTGTAATGAAAATCCTGTTATCAAATCTTTGGATACATTTGAGGCATTTCCCTAGGCTAGATCCCTGGAAATGGAATAATTCTTTGAAAAAATATATCACTTTTTAAAAAATAATTATTATTAAACCTGTCTTCCAAAAGGCCATAGCAATGTGCATGAAGACAACATTTCCCCGTACCCTCAGTAGTATTATTAGCCCTAACTATAGTTTCTACTAATTTGAATGACTGAGTTTCTAATGAAGCCAAGCCTCATGTATTTTCTAGTGAAAAGATAGCTCATTCTTTTGAGTCTACCTCTGTGTGCCTGGGCATATAAATGCATATAATCCCATATGGGTGCTGAAGCCTGCTGAAGTCAGAAGAGGGCATCAGATGCCCTGGAACCAGACTTGCAGATTTGTTAGCCACCATGTATGTGCTGGGAATGGAACCTGGATTTCCTGGAAGAGCAACTCCGTGCTCTTATCTTCTGAGCCCTTCCCACGGTACATTTTATCCTCCTCTCTATACCCCTTCTAAAACACTCTTGAGCTGAGAATACCTTTGGGGACATTGTTCAATGATGGACATGGATCTGCTGACAGAGGTTTGAATAAAGGTCCTTCTATCAGATGTCCCTAACCATCAAGCCAACTGAGCAATGCCTCTCTCTCGTTCAAACGAATATTAGAAGCTTCTTTATGAAACATGACACCGATACAAATAAAAGATGTGCTACATCTAGTGTTTCCACATTCCTTGCATCTCTAGCCTTGCTAGAAAATGAAGTGAGGGTAATGTAACTTGGTGGTCAGCTTCTAGTATGCCTTCCAGAACCCTGCAGAAAGTGATGCTAAGTTCATGCTACGAATTCCAAAACCCATTCTCTTAAAAAAAAAAAAAATCAATCTGTATTCTTGCCTGGCTCTGGTTCCTGGCACCCACCCCAGTTTCAATTTCTCTGAGAGGGGAGGCCGTAGTTCCAAGGCCTGTAATCTTTCATCCAGTCCCTGAACACTGATTTCTCCTCACTTCAATTTACTCCCTGTGCTGTGTGAGTTACTCTGCCCAGCTTGAGGATCGAGTTCCTTGCTGGAGAAGAAAGAGGCAATTGAATGGCTCCAAGTTCTCCATGTTATCAGTTAACAGGATCTTCTCCGAGTTGTAGTTTATCCTCCCCTTCATGTTCTTGCCTCAAGCTGTGTGTTTTTGAAGCTCCTTCTGGGGTCCTGGGCTCATATTTTGACTTCTGCATTCTGTCATGTTCTTTAGAGGATTTGTAGTACTGATTTTTTCACACCCTCCTCCCATCCCGGGCTATGTCCTGTCCCTCATTTTATGGGTGTGCCATTTCATCAGAAAACATCACAGAGCATCAGTTTGGCTTCTGCATAGACTGTTATGTACAACGTCTAATTTTTTGAGCTTTACAATTAAAAATAAATTTATTTTTATTGTTTCTAGACTTTGAGTCATATTTGTATTTCAGTGAATTTATTTCCTGAGGGCTTCAAGCAGACATCTTTTTGTGTTCAAATTTCTCTCTCTCTCTCTCTTCTATTGTAAAAATCTTGTAAAATCTGGTATGACACAGGCGAGTTCATCTTCATGGAGGCAAAGACTGTATTTGATTTCACGGGTTTGCTGACGTGTAAATTTCCATCATATAAATTGTTGCTAACAAGTCCTGCTGACTAAAACTAGGTGTGGAGTAAATTTTCTAGTATTTTTTTAATTAAAACGTGTGTGTGTGTGTGTGTGTGTGTGTGTGTGTGTGTGTGTACATATGCTTCAGTGGGCACAAACGCTACAGCATATATGAAGATTAGAGAATAATTTTACGGAATCCACTCTCCCCACCCACCGCTCCTCGGTGCGCTGCACTCAGGCTGCCAAGGGTGACTTTTATTCCTTGAATCTTTTGAGAAATGAAATCATCAGGAAGGCAAGTCCAGAACATATTCAATTCTAAGACCATTGAAGAGATTTTCAGCAGATGTCTAAAGAGTTGAAGTAACACATCAATATACCATATTTCCCCTGTGACATTTTCATCACGTGCCTTACAAAGGCATCTCCCAGCGTCTCTATTTAGCCTTGCATTCTTAGCATGTTCCCACAGATACCAGCACTCCCTTGCTCTGGTCTAATTCTCTCCACATGCTGTAGGCCTGCATTCCATAGTTTAGTTTTGGCACATGGTGGTACGACATAACCTTTTTTTTTTTTTTTACCAGATCGGTCTCATATTGTAAGGTACACACCACTGAATTGATGAAGCCAATTTCATTTTTCTATTTACAGAAATCATACTTATCTGTCTGGTCAGTCCTGCAGTGCATAACCTATTCCTCTAGAGCAATTTTTATAAACTTTAGTTACCTGGAGTCACCCTGAGTGGCACTGAGGTTGGCCTGTAGCTGCCAGTCTCTTTGGAGATGGTCAGGGATAGGGAGAGCTATCCTCAGCCCCCAATGCTTGTGTTTATCTTTTAGTTGACTGGGGCATGTGAGAGTTTAGGCTAGGTGGCCCTCCTGCCATAATTCAGGACAACTCAACAGAGTCAATTCCTCAACTACCTGCAAACTTTATTTCCCCCTCTGCTCAATCCTGCCTCTTCCCTTCCCTCTCTAGGGATCTCCATCCCAGGGCGGTTCCATACAAATTTACTATATGCAAATCTCTGTCTTGGATCTTACTTCTTAAAGGCCAGGGTTCCATCCTCAAACAATCCAACTGTTTAACAAACAAACAAACAAAAAAACCAAACCTGTGTTATATATTGCACACTGAAGTACAATCAATCATGTAAATTACTGCCAACCCAGCTCTCTGCTATTTTCTTAAAACAACTAAACTTCTCTTTTCTGCCTGTGTGAATCTTCCTTCTATGCCTCTTATATTAGCTCCCCCTTAGGATTTACACGTTTCTTCTTGACTCCTTCTGTCCTTCCTCCAGGCTTCATGTGAAGCCCTATGATCACTTCCAAGCACTCCCTCCCATCCTTCCTGTCCCACTAATTTTCCTAACATGTAGGAAACTCCTTGCTTTGTCGGGAATCTGTTATTCTGGTTTTAGAACTCAAAGTTGAGAAGAAAAGCATTGTGTAGCCACATCTGAGCCACCTTCGAATATCAACAACCTTCCCAACTCTCAACTGGAAGAGCCAAGAAAACTGGTGCAATTTGTTCCCCGCCTGTAATGGTCCCCGACCAGAGGTTCAGAGCTCACTGTCTGAGGGGATTCCAGGAGAATCTCAGGAGTGACTCAGGAGGCTCAATCCTTGGACTGGTTTTTCAGGGGAGGGTGTCAATGAGCCCTGTGTGTTAGTCTGGGCCTTCTGGAAACACGATAGGAAATACTTAGAGATCAAGAGTCAGACAGATCCAGGAGGTCTGACCAGACTTGCCAGGCCCTCCCTCCCCATGCAGATATTGGCGCTAAGGACTTAGACGGTCTCAAACCACTCGAGCAACCTGCAAGAGATAGAGACTAGACTAGCCAACTTGCCTAGCAGAGACCGGCTACACTGCTTAGAAGAGGCTCCCACTATCTGAGCCGTCTGAAAGAAACACTCTGCACTCAGCTGAGCTGCCTGCAGGCTGTGAAGGTGTTTCAGGTTCCCAGGCTTGTGAGCTGTTACCCCATGCCTGGGGTGGACTTTGAGTCATTCCTGCTGCTGTAACTAACACATCCCCCATACTGCTGTAAGTAGCCTCAGTAAAATTCCTTGGTTCACCAATCTGGACTCTGGGGTGGTATCTTTACTTTGAACTGTTGTTGGTTCCCTATCTGGGGAGAGTAAATAAAATTTAGGCCAAAGATGAGTTTTGGTAGGTAGCATCTCCCACTGTCTTGCCTCCAGCCAGCTAGTACTGCTAGACTCCTGTCCCTAGCTGATTCTGTGGCTGTGAGAAGGTTCATTGAATTCTGTGGGTTGTTTCATACTGGATGTCACTACTCTCTTATTCTTCTTTCTGAGGAGACGTGACCTCTTTGCAGAGCAATTAACACCTCAACTGGGGATCACCACACACACCCCCATCTACAAAAAAATAATCCATCTCTTCTCACCTGTTTGCCAAAACTATTCCAAGAGCCTCTTAGCCTAGAACTTAGAAGAGGCCTTTTAATTCACTTTCATCTTTTCTAAATTAACATGGAAAGCAGCTAAACTATTCTAGGGAGATATTTTTTTTCCTGCAAAGTTTTTTTTTTTTTTTTTTTTTTTTTTTTTTTTTTTTTTTTTTTTTTTTTTTTTTTTTTTTTTTTTTTTTTTTACTTAACCTTCCGTCTCCCACTACCCAGAAAATTAAATTAAAAGGAATGTTTAATTCCCCAAGCAAGTTGGTCAATACATATTTCAGTAGAAAACAAGGTTAATATTTATGCTCATTAATCTGATCTTCCTCTAGAGAACTTACTCATCTGATTATCGTTTCTCACTCTTTCTCTCCCTCCCTTCCCTCTACCTTATTAATCTCTCCAATAATTTTTGTTTGAGGATGGGTTTAAGATGCCCTTAAATGCCCTTAGTTTAAGAAAATTGATCCATAAGGGTAACTATCAGATAGTTTCCATGGGAACTGGAAAGCTACACCATTTTTTTTTCTCACGGTCTACATTGGGGCAATTGGTCATCTATGAGTTTCTGTTTTATGTACCAGCACTGTTTGGACAGCCTTGATTTGCCATTCTATTGTGAGGCATGTTTTGCCAGCTTTTAGAAATAACCATGCCTAATGCTATGCCCTTCCATCAATGGCATGTTTATAAGCAGTCTCACACCCTGGGAGCATTCCAAAACACTGAGGGGTTAAGTTTTTCAACTTATGTTCTGTGACCACTCATATCAGATTACTTCAGGAACAGTCTTTAAGATGGAGATGTCACTTCAAGAACTACTAAGTCATAATATTCACAGCTGAGCCCAGGCACATCCACTTTCATAAATCCTAAATGCATCAAAATTTAAGAACTGTGGCTAGTCAAAATAGTACAAATTAAGACTTGACCAAGAGTAGAAGTTTTTGTAGATAGCCACAAACTGAATTCAAAATTTATTCAGGAAGGAAAATAAATTAAAATACGCAAAATAATCTATAAAAGAATAACAATGTTGGATTGCTACTCCCTGGCTTCAAGTCATACTAGAAAGCTATAGTAATCAAAACTGTATAGTTTTAGCAAAAAAGTACATACACAAGTGAAACAAAATAGACTCTAAAAATAATACATGCAAATACTGCCACTTGAATTTTGTAAAAGTACAAATGCAATTCAAAGGAGAAAAGGGTACCCTTTCCAACAAATGGTATAGACATAACTGGACAACTAAATGTCCTTAAACATGAAAATGAACCTCAAGCCATACCCCAAAATGACATAGTTGGTCAGGGGTCTAAACATAAAATGTGAAACTATAAAACTTTTAAACCTTTGGAGTAAGGGAACTGCCTCATGGTGGCTTGGTGAAAAGAAAAGAATGATGTGGGGGAGGAAGAGACAGAGACAAAGAGACAGAGAGACAGAGGGAGACGAGAGAGACAGAGACAGAGACAGAGAGAGACAGGGAGAGAGAGCGGGTGGGGTAGTCGGAAACAGCTGTAATGTGTTTTGAGGTTACACTTCACTGCATAATGGCTATTACTGAGAAAAGAAACAATGAATGCTGGGAAGATATGTACAAAAAGGCCCCTTTACCTATGACTAATGGACTCTAAAGTGGTACAGCCACTATGGAAATCAGTGGGGAGCTCCCTCAGAGAGATTGAAAATAGAATTTCCATATAATCTAATTGTACCACTCAAGTGTATTCCTGAAGGACTCTAGGAAATGCTTCTGTATCCATGTTTACCACTACACTGTAGTGAAGCCGTAACTCAGAACTATGTTCTAAAGAGCGTGAGTTTTATTTATTTGAACTAATTTTTTAATCAATTGAGATATATCTGAATCAAAACTACTACAAGAGTCCAGACAACTTTTATTGAACGTGGTCAGGGCCTGGAAATAAAGCCGTCCACAGGGTCTCCCTGTGCGTCCTCCCACCATCTCACTGGAAAGTGCCTAAGCAATGACAGTGGAGAGGAGGATGGAGGCAAAGGATGGATGGGTCCAGAGCACTGCGTCCTACAGAGACCAGTGAGCTTTGAAAGCTGTAAGATTGAGACTGAGCAGAGATCAATCCCATTGTAAACCAATTAAAATAAAACAGGGGAATGTAACAAGCATGGGAAAATGTAGTTATTGATCAGGGAAGGCAAGATAATTAAAAGAAAACTCTAAGTGTACCGAGGTTGAATCAACAGATGGGTACCCTGTTTCTAAAAAGGCAAGTCAAGTAATTCATTATTGATTCCCCCCAAGGAAGAAACATAAACAGAGAAAGACCATGCAGTTGGGTTAACTTTAGATGCCATGAGAAAGTTCTTTATACATTTCTCACCTTCCATAGAAACAAATTTCTGCTCTGAGAGCTACTGCTGAAAGAAAAGGAAGATCTGCCATAGGGTACATGACTGTGACTGTCCAAGGACACCTTTGTTCTTCCTGGATGTGGTAGAATCACATCCATTATGTGTTCAGGATGACGCGTCTCACATCATGGCCTACAGACCAGCTACAAGGTGCCATTTACCACCTGGAAATGGACAGTCAGAGGCTACTGTCACTGCTGCTGCCGCTGAACCAGAAATCCTGGCACTAGTTTGTAAGTTGTTTAGTAAGTCCTCAGGGTAATTCTGAAGAATATTGAGAAAAAGTTAGGTACAAAGAGATCAAAACTATATGTTGTGCTTGACTATTACAGCTAATGAAGGAATGGGATCACCTCCAGCTGACCCTCATCAGGCCCAAGGACTCTGCTTATGAATGAACGGCAGGACTTGCTTTGACCAATCAAGAAGTAAGATTTAGTGCCAGAGTCTGTCTTTACAGAGCATTAGTTTTCAATGCTTAGTTAGAATAGCATAATGAATAGTGCTCCTGAAGATGATACCCAGGCATGTGCTCAGGCAGCCCCTACACACATACACCACACACACACACACACCGCACACACATATACCACACACACACACCACACACACACACCACACACCACATACACACCACACACACACATACACCACACACACACACACACACACACACACACACACACACACACACCACACACACCACACACACCACACACACCACACACCACATACACACATACACCACACACACACACACACATACCACACACACACAGACACACACACATATACACACCGCACATACACCACACACCACACATACCACACACACACACACCACACAAACACACACATACACAACACATACCACACACACACCACACAAACACACACAGAAACATACAACATTAAAAAAGGTAGGACAACTTTGAATCCCCAGCTCCTTTCTAAGTCATTTCCAGAATTTTAAATGTTTCCTTAGTAAAATAGTCAGTGAATTTTGTTTATAATTACCCTGTCTTCTTTTTGAAGACATGAACTCTTAGGTCCCCTCAGACGTGCATGGCTTTGGGTGAAGAACCAGACTGCTTTCATCCATCTTATAGTAAAGTCAAACTAGGTTCAACACAGTTTTAGGGGGAGGCAGCCCAGGTACACTAATAAAGTGTTTGACTTAAGTAATTGCTTGCCTTACTTGGTTTGAGCATGATGATTCGGACGAGTGGCCTTCTTCCTCAGATCTGTGGGATTAACATGGAATTGACATGACTGGAACATGAGAACATAAAGAAAGGACAGACACAGATACATGGATAAATAGGTTGGGATAGAGGGACCGTGAGCTCTGATGGAGACCAGCCAGCAGCCCAGAAACTCAGTGGGTTTATTTTATACATCAGACTAGAAGAGGTGAGTTTATTGTACACAGCTGATCTAGGAGACAGGCTTCCTCTCAGGACGAGCTCTATCAGGATCAGTCTCAGGCTGCAGACAGCAGGGAGGAGGAAGCCCTGCTCCATACTTTCTGCATACACACACTGTCATCATCTGCACAGGCTGGGGGAAGTCTTTGCCGTTTCTCTGAGCCTAATCCAGGAATTCATGCAAGTCTTTAACAGGGTCGTATTCATGCCAATAATACACATTTACTGAGGACTTCATCCACACATGTCTGTTTGTTGTTGTTGTTTTTAATGTTAAAAGTCTCGCAAACAGCACACAGTTAGCAGCTGGGTGTAAGAGATTAAGTACATAAATCTACTTTTCGCCTTTGGAAAATGCTTTAGGAGAACTGTAAGCCTGTCAGCCCGAGCCTTGCACCAGTTTGAATTGCTGGCTACAACATCTTGGGCAAGCTACAGAACATCTCTTAGAGTCAGTTTGCCGATTAGAAGAGCAAGGGGCTCATTATCCTTGTCCACACAATGGCTGTGAAGTTAGTCCAGTGGAAAGAGATGCTCCTGGAAGCATGGCACTCGATAACCTCCGTTTTTCTTTCTCCCCACCGTCAGAGCACCCCTGGGGAAAGTCTGCAGCCTGGGCATGGCCCAGACTCTTCTGGAAACCCAAATAACAACACAGCCATTATTACCAGAACCACTCTGGGCAAAGGGAAGATCAGAAAACATTCCAGCCTGGGGGGATAATGGAGAGAACATTAGGTGGTTACAGGAATACATTAAAGACTTTCCATCAAAACTGGGAAATAACTTTGCAAATTGGAGTCTGATTCTACAATAAAAAATTGCTCTAATCCTTGGGGTGAGCAATTGGCTTAGAGCAAATCTTCTGAGCTTCCCCAAATGCCGATCCCATGAAAGCATCCTGCCCGCTGAGCCTATCATCACCAGCACCAAATAGATAGGGAGCAGCTGATGTCAACGTCTAACTGTCCTAGGAGATAAACTGCTGCCTCTGGTAAATGGAGGAAATTTATGCTGGAGTACTTGCTAAAGGCCAAATTGGTCCCTGTGGTACATGCAGCATTTTTGAAGGAAAAAAAAAATGTTTTTCCTCCTAAATAATTTCCTGACTTAAGGCAATTATTTCTATAACGTATCCATTATTGGGATGATCCTGACACTCCTCCAGGACCTGCAGGAATAAGAGGATTCTCCTAATGTGTGCCAACGCTGAAAGAGAAGGAAGATATTTTGGCTTTGGTTAAAAGAGGGAAGCAAGCAGAGAATAACTTTTATGTCAGAGAAAAGGTAACTTGGGGTTTGCCTAACACCCGCCGTGTGCCAAGCGCCTGGGTAAATGTCACACATGCTAACCTTATCCTTACAGCAGGTCTGTGAAGAGGTTAGCCCTCTCACTTTAGCATCAAAGGGTACTATGGATCTGAGAAGTTCAATGGTGTGCACATAGCCCTACAGCACACAGTTGACAGCACAGCATCGTAAAGCTTTCTTCCAGACAGTGGCAGCAATGTCCTGCGCTAGGTACTTCCTGTGTCCCTCTATTTCCTTTGTGATTCTCCATGATCCTTTGTATCCAGGGAAGCTGGCCCAGCTTACATTGTTTTGCTTTCTGTTGTTTCTGGTGTGTGAGGACTCTGAGCAGGGAGTCCGAGGACAGAGGAGTCTGAGATGACAGTGTGAAGTGTTCCCTGCAACTCCTTCCTGCTCCGTCCATGTCTTATTCGTCTGTGCTCCCCACACAGAATATCTACTCTAGGTCTTGAGAACTCTCCTTTCCTCTGAGGGCCCTACACACCACTCACATCTCCTCAGAGCCCCAGTTTGAGTGTGCCGTGAATTTATACTGCATTTGAGCTGGCCCAGCTTGGAAGACTCTAAAGGCTTAGAAACAATCTCTCCTCCACATGGTTACTAATTTAAGTAAAGTTGTTGAAAAACAGACATGCCCTGACTCTCCTTCAGTGTTCCGTTCAAATAGTGCTTGGCTCAAGGTTGGGAGAGTCTCTGCCTCTACTTCCTGCTCGCGGAGAGAAGAAGGGGGTTTTAGGACCAGAAGCACCCCACTGGGCCATATGTGGTTTCTGAAAGATGACATTCAGAGCTGAGGAAAAAAATAACAAGCTGACATTTGTATAACATTCTATAGCTTTACTTTCATTACTTTCTATTTAACGATATATTACAGGATGGTTCCTCCCCCACCCCCGGGGGGGAAGCTGAGCACAAATCAACAGTAAGGTTATCTTTTGAAAGGCTGAATTCCTATCAAAACACAGCAGCCACCCCTGAACTATCTCATACAGCTAGCGCGACAGGTCTACTTCGGCAGAGCCATCTAAATCCCGCTTTCTGCATGACTCATCACAAAAGCTGTCAGGACAATGACGAGGAACTAGAAGCTGCATATTAAACAGGACAGATCCGAAGAGTATTTTTTCACATATTAATTATATCAGAAGCAATACAACCTTTGATGATCAGCAAATAACAGTCCTAACATTGTCAGACGTGTCTCTCTGGGAAGTCTAATGCCATGTATAAACAGGCAATAATTTTTTAAAAGATCCGCTTTGTCGTGCTTTTAAATTTGAGTGACAAGACATTTTGGAACCATCATATTTCCAGAAGGTTGCCATTCTATTATTAGATAATTACAGTACTTTACATGAGAAAGGATGGTAGGAGTGACATTTTAAATAGACTTCCATGATTTTGAGATGTGTCTTTTTTCATCTCTAGGAAGCTGTCTTACCTCAGTGTCTACTTCGGCTGAAATGAACTGCACCGTGCTAAATTACGCTGTTATCTGGACTGGAAAATCAGCCTTTTATTTTCAACCTTTTTGTAATGTGTAACCGGAGAGGCACATATAAGTGGGTTTTACTTTTAAATCAGGCTGACAGATTTTTGTCTTTATATTGGATTGCAGACATGTTTAAAGTAGTTAAGGATGCAGTTAAGCATAACACCTTGCTCTTGGGTATGGTCCCTCTTCTTCCCATTTTTTGTCTTTTTTTTGAAAGACAAAAATTATGGAAAGCATTTTCATGCAATTTTTATGAAAAAATTATGAAAGCATTTTTTATTATTCCTTTCTTAGTTTTTTGGTTGTACATTCTTACATAATTCTTTCTATAGTTGCCATAGAGATAACAATATGTATTTTTTTCTGTGCATTGCAGCTTTACCTCCCATGAGCTATTTACAGCGTGTTACTTCTTGGCGACAGCAAGGTCTTCTGCAATGGACCTGCTTCTTCCAGTCACCACTACTAAAGCAGCAGAGACTGAATGTACCTGGTGTTCACAGTCAGCTGGCGTCTGTGTGAAGTCACGTGTGTACGTTTCGAGGCTGCACGTGAGATCCTTCTCCTTCAGCCTGAACAACTCCTTAGTGCTCTGGGTCTCTGGGTCTCTGCTGTGGGTAATGGCTGCTTTGAGGTTTCATTTGTCTGAGAACGCCTTAAACTTAACCTTTTTAACATCTGTATTATAGGATGATTTGCATAAAACAAAATTCACCCATTTTAAATGTGAAATGTGATGAGTCTGTGGGTGTTCGCATAGACTCATAGCCACCTCCCCGTCAGCGAGGCTCACTAATTTCTCATCACTCTGTGTAAGTTTGCGTCCACAGTTTTCCTGTCCATCCTTGCCTCAGGGAACCACTGAGCTGAGGTACAAGGCGCTGTCATCTTGCCACTTTCGGAACTTCTTTTCACTGGGGATTAGGCCCTAGCCTTCTGTGACTGGTTTCTCTCAGCATTCAGTGAGTAGATGGAAAAGTGGCTCGGAGTAGAGTCCTGCCTAACATCAACAGCCCCTCAGGCAGCCACCGCCACTGTAACATGTTTCCTTTGCATGTGTATACTACCTTTTGGTTATCCCGCTCGCTGGATGGCTGACTATATACAGGCCTGGCCTCTCAGGCAAACAGTTCCATCTTCAGCTTGGCTTATTTGTGAGACTTGTTGACTGACTGCCACCAGACAAGGGCAAAGAAGCTTATGAAACCTTCAGTTGAGCATCCAACCACTCTCTACCACCTACGTGTACAACTCTGTCCTAATTGTCCATGGCCTTGGGGTGGGGGTGGAATAGATAGCCCAGGGAAGACTAGGGGAGAGAACACAATTTAAATGGAGTCGTCTGAAGTGGAAATTTCTGGTTTCTTTTGGAAACTCAGTTGTGTCACATGATGTTTTTCTGGAAGCCATCTTGTGAGAGAGAGGGTGTTTTGCTGAGAAGCAAAACACATGATGTTTTTTCTGGAAGTTGTTTTGTGAGAGGGGATACGAATATTTTGCTGAAGTGGATGCTTGAGAGGGGGCATGATGTTTTAAAAGAATATAAATAATAACCCTGCAGAGGGTGAGATGACACTCTTGCATTGGTTCACCTTGCAACACTTTGCTGGTCTTCTCTCGTCTTCAGTTGTAATGACGAGAGAGAGAGAGAGAGAGAGAGAGAGAGAGAGAGAGAGAGAGAGGGAGAGAGAGAGAGAGAGAGAGAGAGAGAGACAGAGAGACAGAGACAGCGACAGAGACAGAGAGAGACAGAGAGAGAGACAGCGACAGAGACAGAGAGAGACAGAGTATTCTGGCTGCTTTTTGCCACTTCCTCAGACTCTGTAGCAGGAACAGGAATGCCTCTGTGTAAACACTGTGGGCTGCACAGCCACAAAAGCAACTCCTGTAGGAGGACCTGATTGAGGACTGCCTGGGAGACCAAGGATTGCTGGTGCAGACAATGCCAGCCAGTCAGGAATTGCTGTTTAGAGAGATGCTTTCTAGGGACCAATGGGCACGTGGGTAGAGGGTATTAAAGGAACTTGCAGCAGTATTCAGAGAGCTTGCTGCAGCCTTTCTTACCGGCTCCCAGAGTAGGCGCCACCTCACCCCCAACCTCCAAGGGCGGGTAGAGTCAGGTGGGTGAGCAGTCCAGGCCATAGGCAACTTCTGGCACCCGGCATGGCCAATGGACCACTTCATCATCCTCGTTTTGTGGCTGCTTGTGAACATCCTTTTCTGGGGCCTCATTTTTTTGCCTGTTGCTGCAAGAACTGTGCTTGTGGTTCAACCTGATCTGCTCTTATTCTCCTCACGGTGCTGCTGTTGTGCTCCCCCACTCCTCATTTGTTTCTTCGGTGAGTTAGCCCCTCAGAGTTTTGTGTTGTGGTGCCCTCAAAGGTGAGTACATAGACCTCATTTCCATCTTTGTCTTTTCTGTTTGTGCCACCTCACCCCTAACCCCCAAGGGCAGGTAGCGTCAGGCGGGAGAGTAGTCCAGGGCACAGGCAACAGTACTCATGGCGATTTGGCGGTTTCTTCCGGATCAAACCCCTATTACTGATTTGGACTGGACTGCGGCTCCTGATTTGTATTTGATGTTTTGGACTGGACTGCTGACAATGAACATTGAAATCACCCTCCAAAAAACTACTGCTAAACAAGTCTACATTCTCCTGGTCCTATTAACCATCTTCTTCTGCTACCTTTGGTTGGTGGGCTAGAAAGGAGGTTGAAGTGTTTAAAAAAAAAAAACCCTTAATAAGGTAGGTTTTGAAAAATCAAAGCCTACAATCTCCCCTGCTGGGTAAAGGCTTCCCAGTGTGGCCTTTGGCTGGGGAGCATCAGCATTCACTCCCGTAAGGAACCCCTCATCTGTGCTCTGTAAGGAAGCCCAAAACACTCCCAGAGTAAACTGGTGGATTCATGTCTCAGTTTGCAATTGGGACCTTAGGAGCAGGGTAGGGGGTGGGGGGTAGGATGGGGGTGGTAGGGGAGAGGACACTGCTTACATCTCCTCCAGGGAAGGAATTTCAGCCACACAGATGTTTGTATTGTTACTGGGTTTTTGTGTTTGATTTTACTATTAAGAATGCTTCTCTTATGGGTTTTTGCATACAAACTTTCTGTGGATGTATTTTTGTTTTTCTTATGCATTTACCTAGGAGTAGTGAGTGTAAAATTAACACTTAAGGAAGTCCCAAACTGACTTCCAAGTGACTACTCTTTAGCATCCCTACATGAATGAATCAAGGGTTCCAGTCACTCAGCGTTGGCCAAGGCTTGCGTTGCACAGCCATTGCCAGAACTTTTCAGTTTCAGTCGCTCCACAGGGTCACTTGTAGGCCTGATTTCATTTCCTTAAGTAGTAAGGTTATTGGGCATCGTTCCACATGCTTTTGAGCTGTTAATATATCTTCGCTGGTAAATGTCTGTTCAAATCTTCTGTCTATTTTATCTGTCAAGTCTTGAGAGTTTTTCATATGTTTTGGATATATGAAATGTCCATAGACATTTTTGCTTTGCAAATGCTCCCTGTCACTTGTTTGCTTTGTAATTTTCTCTGACTGTCATCATCATCATCATCATCATCATTGATGTGTGTGTGCATGCCTATGTGCATGTATGTGTGTGTTTACATACATGTGCACTCTTGCATGTGGAGTCAGAGAATAGTATTCAGGAGTCTGTTTTCTCCCTCTAACCAGGAAATACTGACATTGAATTCAAGTCTCCCTGCTTGTACAGCAAACACACTTGATCCTGCATCATCTCTCTCTGGTGTTTTTTTTTTTTTCTATTAATGCTACCTTTTGATATTAATGTGGGATTGTGTTCAATAATTTACAAACACTGAGCCAACACTGCACTGTGTATTATTGCTTTTATGTACAACCAGGTGAGATTTGCCGACATCTTGTTGGGGGTTTTGCATGTTGTCCATCAGGCTTCTTAAGTCTCATTTCTATTCTAGAACCATGTTAAGTTTTGGTATCAAAACAATGCTTCCCCTAAAATAAGCTAGGAAGTGCTGCCCCTCTTCTATTTTTTAGAAGTTCCTTTCTTCCCTCCTTTCTCTCTGTACAGAAATGTGGTCATTTCTTTTTTAAACATTAGGCAATTTGTTACCTAAACTTCCTGGGGCTGATCTTTCTCAAGAAAAATGTAAACAATGACATTGATTACTTACATGTATATCTGTTTCTTCTTTGCTGAGTTTTATAGTTTGTGATTGAGAAAAAGACACATGTCATCTAAGCTAGTAAAAATTTCCCCTATAGAGTTTATCTTAGGATTTCCATGGCTGTGAAGAGACACCATAACCAAGGCGACTCTTATAAAGGACAACATTTAGTTGGGGCCGGCTTACAGGCTCAGAGGTTTAGTCCATTATCATTGTGGCAGGAAGCATGGCAGCATCTATGTAGTCATGGTGCTGGAGAAAGAGCTGAGAGTTCTATATCTTTTTTGTTGTTGTTTTGTTTTGAGACAAGGTTTCTCTGTACAGCCCTGGCTGTCCTGGAACTCACTCTGTAGATCAGGCTGGCTTTGAACTCAGAAATCTGCCTGCCTCTGCCTCCCAAGTGCTGGGATTAAAGGCATGTGTCACCACTGCCTGGCTGAGAGTTCTGCATGTTGTTCTGAAGGAAAACAGGAGCAGACTGACTTCCAAGAAGCTAGGAGGAGGGTCTCAAAGCCCACTCCCACAGTAATACACTTCCTCCAACAAGGCCACACCTACTCCAACAAGGCCACATCTCCTAATAGTGCCACTTCCTGGGCTAAGCATATTCAAACCACCACAATGTTGTTCATGATATTCCTTTATTAGTCTCCTCACAGTGTTGTCCATGATATTCCTTTATTAGTCTCCTCACAGTGTTGTCCATGATATTCTTTTATTAGTCTCCTCAAGGCAGCCAGATCCAGAATTACAGCCTCTCTTTTATTTCTGATCTGAGTCTGTTCTTCCCTCTCATCCCCTCCCTCCCTCCCTTCTTTCTATCTGCCTGAAGTTTTGTCAGTTTTATCAAGCTTTCCTTTTGTGAGTTTTTCTCTCTTGGCTTACTATTTCCTATATCATCGACTTTACCCTTTTATTCTTCCTTTTTGCTGGGTTTTGCTTTATTTTGAGCTCCATGTTTAGTTTTAAAGTGGAAGTATAGATTGTTGACTTGAAGAATTGCTTCTTAGCTAATATATAAAGATCTAATGCTGCAAATCTTTCTTTAAGGCAATGTTCTCACACAAATTTATTTGCTTGTTGTGTTCCCTGAGGCAGGGTCTCACCATGTAGCCCAGGCTGGCTTGGAATTCATGCTCTTTCTACCTTGGCCTAGCCTAATCTGCAAGCCCTGCATCCCATTAAGATACTCTGTCTCCAAAGCAATGTGGATGGTTCCTGAAAAGTACTGCTTCAGGTTGCCTCTGGTGCCTGCATAAATCTACCACATGCATGTGAACATGGACACACATAGTTACACATGTACACATACAATTGAGAAAATTGTCCCAGCTTTAGAGACTGATGCCAAGACAGAAAGGAGTCTGAAGCTATGGCGCATCTCTTTCAGACATCACCTTTGGCAGAGTATGGAAGCACCAAAGAGAAACCTCCACCTCCCCAAATTTGGAGATTAGAGGCATGAGGTCACCTTCTGTCTTAGTCAGGGTTTCTATTCCTGCACAAACATCATGACCAAGAAGCAAGTTGGGGAGGAAAGGGTTTATTCAGCTTACTTCCACATTGCTGTTGATCACCAGAGGAAGTCAGGACTGGAACTCAAGCAGGAGCTGACGCAGAGGCCATGGAGAGATGTTCTTTGCTGGCTTGCTTCCTCTGGCTTGCTCAGCCTGCTCTCTTATAGAACCCAAGGCTTCCAGCCCAGGGATGGCAGCACCCACAAGGGGGCCTATCCCCTTGATCACTAATTGAGAAAATGGCCCACAGCCGGATCTCATAGAGGCATTTCCTCAACTGAAGCTCCCTTCTCTGTGATAACTCCAGCCTGTGTCAAGTTGATACACAAAACCAGCCAGTATACCTTCTGAGTCAAACTTGTAAAATTCAAAGACATGGAATGTGGCCAACCATTGTTGGATAAATGGAAGACTGTCTGAAATGGGCTGACCAAATACACAATCAAAGTTGGAGCTCTGGGTGTAATCAGAGGAAAACAGGTCCAGAGTGCTAATGTCCTTTAAAGACTAATAAATTGTGTTGTCCATATCCTGCTTAGCAGTAGACTATGTAAACAGTGGTGGTGGTAGCTGGAGGTAAGGTTAGGTTTCAGAAAATGAAAGTCCAA
Source organism: Mastomys coucha (assembly GCF_008632895.1). NCBI lineage: Eukaryota > Metazoa > Chordata > Mammalia > Rodentia > Muridae > Mastomys > Mastomys coucha. The sequence continues at coordinate 35,582,005 of NW_022196894.1, read as the reverse complement.
AGAACTGTAACATGGCTATGCCTCCCCAAGCACTGTGTGGAAGAGACCCCTACTCGTTCCTTGTGGGTTGCTGGAGGAGAATGCTCTGCTCTGGGGGATGGAATGCTCAGCTGTGGGTCAACAGTGCCTGCACTGGGCTCTCCCTGGCACCCAAGTGCCCTGCACAGTATTCATGCTCACTGTCTCTGGTCCTCCTGTGTTTTCCCTGAACAATGGGCATGAGCTTCCAAGACCCTAAGAAGAAACATTGACTAGTGAATTGGTGAGTTGACTGTGAAAGGAGACCCATAGATCTTACTGATCTGAGTAGCCCTGGATTCTACTTTGAGAGTTTCTAAGGTCCTAATGAAGGAAAGGCTTAGGAAGTAGAACGTGGTCAGTTTTCCAGGTTACAAGTTCAACCATCCATGTGTCCTCTAGGTAAATAGCATAACCTTTCCCCATAATACGAAACACCGTCATGGGTCCTTTGTGATGTCAAGAGTGAGCCCTACAGTGTTCATAGAAGTCAATGACTATCAATGCTATCAGACCCAACTTTTAAAATAAATGTTTCAGTTGCATCCTCTCAATTATGGAAATCCACAAAAAATACAACTTCCCACTCACTCCTATTTTTAAAAACTCAATACTCTTGAAAATAAAGAAAGAGGAACAATTCGAAATACAATAATATGCATTGAAGTATGTCGATCCCTGGGGGTGGCTAACAAGAAGGCACAATTGGGGAACAGAATGAACGCAGCAGAGACAAATGGAGATGAGGACAGGTGGGCGGGCAACGAAAATGCCAAGAGGGATGTTGCTTCCAGGGAAGTGCTTTTCTGACACCCAGGCTGCTTTGTGCAAACAAAGCACAATCTCTCGATTTAAAAATGTTGAAAGGGCATTTACTGCAAAATTCTATGTTAGAACTTTACAAAAGTAATTTACGTACCCAGATAGAGTGGGATTGAATTTCATGCCCGGGGAAATTACAAGCAATATTTTCAGAGTCAGAACTCTGTGTGACTTTCGAGGTTACAGAGGATATATGACATTTATTGACTGTTGTGCCTGTGCTAGGCATGAGAACACATCCTTTGCCCCTTCTTAGTCAATGCCATCAGGGTCACTACCAGTAACTGTGGTGATCGAACGTCTCTCTTGAAGTGTCGAGAACTTCCCCAGGTGGAGTGGTGCTATGCTGTCTCAGAGGTTCTGTCTTTCCGTGCCTTGACATAGCAGAAGAATCCAGGAAGGAGGGTTATATAGGTGAAATGGGTCAAGTATAATTTGGAGGGAAACACTGAGTTCTAGGTGGGGCAATGAGTTGGAGCTTGAGAGGGGGAACCAGGGTATACATTGATTCTAGGAAATGGAGCCAACAGATGGTGAGCACCAAACTAGACTATGCTATATAGCTCCAGGCTACATGGATACCCAGGTCCTAGACTGGATCTTGAATGTCCCCAAAGGTCATGTATTAATGTCCTGGTCGTGAGCCAATGGTACTACTGGGAAGTAGATGAAAGATTGTAGGTAGAGCCCAGCAGAAGGAAGTTCAGTCATCCATGAAGGGGGTATCAAGACTGACTCCTCCTCCTGAGAGGCTCTGACAGTACCTGACTAATACAGATGTAGAGGCTCACAGCCATCTATTGAACTG
>NW_022196894.1:35578058-35579876 GCF_008632895.1 Mastomys coucha | reverse complement strand
ACTGACTCCTCTTCCTCTTCTCCTCTCTTTACTTCCTGACCACCATATCTCTACTGCCACATACATGATGTACTGTGCCACCAAGGGGCCATGTACTGAAGCCATGCTCAAGTATTTTTTACCACTGACAGAAAACTGACACACCACGCTTTTCCTTTGCGCCCAGGAGCCCAGATCTAGTTGCAAGGGAAGGAGTAAAGTTTCACAGGAGCCTGAAAGCATTAGTTTTCTCCATGGAACTGGAACCTGGGATAGAGACCCAAACTTCCTAGTCCACAGCCCCATTAAAAAATGACTCGGCGTAAGGCATGCATTCAAGCTGTTCCCATTGTAACTGAGAACACGAGCAATAGCCTCAGTTTATCAACACCAAACATGAACCTGGACAGGATGCATCTGCTCAGCAACATCTGAGTTTCTCACATTATTTTGGCGCAACTAGTCAGGCAATTATTCTAACAAAATTATGCTTTACAACCAGATTGGAATGTTGCTAGGAGCGTCCCTCACCCACCCACACACCAGTTATCTCTTGGTTTCCTCTGGGTGGACATGAAACAGCTGTTTGGAACTCAGATCTGAGGCTACTTCCAACAGCAGGCCAAGGGAGATGTGGCTGGAAACTCAGGCGACCTTGATACGGAATACCACAATTTACACGAGTAAGCCCTTCGTTCTGGGTTCTGCTTGGAATCCAGACTGAGCTTAGCCCTACAATCCATGCTTTGTGACTCAGAAGCCAAATAGCATTTGCACAAACACGATACTCCCGGTAGGCCATCTGAATGGGAGAATGCCTTGCTTCTTGACATTCTGCTCTCAAATGCCCGTGGAAGACAACTACCTAATCGCTACTCTGTATTAGAATTACCTGACCTTTTTTGCTCCAGTGGGTTTAGTGGGCTTCTTTGGGCATGCAGCAAGTGTTTGGAAATTATTTTTTTTAAAGCTCCTATTTCAATTATGACTCTTTCAGGGGTCTTATTACTTCGTCTGCCCCATGTTCATTATGGTGGAGGCTCCTATACAGTGGGTAACTGTGGAAAGAACAAACCCATCTTTTATAGTCCTTGATGGGATGTATCAGTGAGATTGAATCTCTGAGAGAAAAGCAAAGCATTTAGTGCGTGAAAAACAAAGGAGATTTTCCATTTTAGCATGCAGAAAGAGGATAAGAAATAAAAAGACATTATCTACGATTACCAAATAAAGCAATAATTTTTTTTTCTTCCAGAAGCTTAGATTCCATCCTGCTTAAGATGTTACTGAATTACAAGGCATGGTTCCACCATTGTATGGCTTCTAGCAAGGCCTCTCTACTCTCTCTGCTCTCATTCAGCTCCCATCTTTGCATAGAAGGCATTCTCTAAGCCGGGCCCGCCACCCTGCCGCTAAAGTCCCTGTCTGAGTCACATCACCGGCCTCTTACCTCTCTCAGTACCTTCCACTCTACCACCAACGAGTACCCGATTCCTTTGTAGTTCAAAGCAAGGAGATCTATATTATGTTAGATCTGTTATGTGCTAATACACTTTTCTGTGTTCTCTGTGAATGTGTCTTCTAGAATTCTCCCTGTGTGCATTGAAATTTAATCAAGATCTACTTCCATGCTTGGGAATCCTTGATGGGTCTTATAGTGCCCGGCAAATCAAGTCTTATTTTATGAATATAGTGTTCAAGGTGCTTAATGATTGGTACCCAACAAGTCTCTAACAAGTCAACTTCACTACTCAGGGTGAGAAAGCTCACGTCATCATGGGCTGTGTCCTCGGCTTTCTGTCTTTTCTTTATATTTTTGTTTTTTTTTTCCTTTCCTCC
>NW_022196894.1:35567482-35578048 GCF_008632895.1 Mastomys coucha | reverse complement strand
CCTCCTTCTCTACCTCCCTCCCTCCCTCCTTCCCTCCCTCCTCCTTCTCCTTCTTTCTTGGAGACAGGAAAGTCTCTGTACCCTTGACTGGCTTGGAGCTCACTATGTAGAGGCTGGCCTTGAACTCACAGAGATCCATTTGCCTCTGCCATTTGAGTGCTGGAATTAAAAGTCTGTGCCACCATACCTGGCTCTCCACTAAGTTTTTAAAACTTCCCTGTACCTCAGTGTCCTCAACAGTGGGAGGATAATAATAGTAATACTTTGAGTTGAAAGAATAAACTAAATGCTAGGAATTGAGATTAGACTGGAGAACTGCCAAGAGCTACCTGCCTCTGTTCCCACCACTGCCTTCCCATTGGCTTAGATACTTCCAACGTTGTGCCTTACCTCAGTCACTAACTTCTGAAATATGCTGGCTTTCTCTCTGAACTTCCTCTTGCACAAGTTCCCCCGGGCTGCTCAGCTCCACTCTTCTCTTACGGGTTATCCTTAGGGCCTTCCCTTGTAACTGTGCGAATAGTCGCCATCATGAAGACAGTTTTTCCTAGCCTACTCCGATAAGCTTGATTTTTGTTGGTTAGTTGGTTGGTTGATTTTGAAGGCAAAAACTCAGGCTTGGTTTTGTCCACAGCTACCTGTCACATTGCCTTACCAATGATAGCTCCCTAGATGTGCATGCATTTGAATTGATTTGATTGACAGGTTGAGTGCAAGTGTCTTCGGAGTGGTGAGCTAAAAAGTATGGCAAAGGAATCTGCTGATTGCTTCTGAGGGAGTATGACATCTTCAGACACGAAGCTCCATTTCTACCTCACACCTGATGGGGGCATGCTGCCCTCTCCGGGAGGACGTGCCTGGAGCTGACTCTCATAAGGATAAGATCAGGAACTGATTTTAGCAGCCGAAGGGTGCTCTTGGCTAACAACTTAGCCAGCTGCGGAGAGGAAGGGACCGTCCTTAGGGCTGGCTGCAACATGAAGAGGCGACCTCAAGAGCAGCTGCTTCAGAAGGAAGTGTCACGCATTTAAGCGTTCCATCCTTGGCTGTCCAGACTTGCCCACGTTGGAAACCTTCGGCATCTAAGGACCAGGGTCAAGTAAGAAATATGGCGTTGGGTTAGGGTTTCTACACTCTAATACAAATTCTTTCTCTGCCTTATAGGGTGGCTGTGATTGTGTATCATAACCTGCAGTTTCTTCAACCTATCCATGAGGATGTTGCCTCGACAGTAATCTCTGGTCTTGCTGATGCCTGAGTTCTGTAACCCTTCTTTTCTCCTCACCGTAGACTCACGAGCCTCTACAAAGCAGGAGCCTGGGACCTCCCTAGGCTGGGACTCACACACTTCTGGAGTGGGATGTAACCGTACCTCTAGCCAAAGAAACGCTATTGAGTGGGCCCCTAGGGCATAGGATGGGATCATTTTGTTGGGAGTGGCCTTACTTACCAGTATCCTGGAATCTTTCTCCTTCTCCACCCTGTCTGGGAAAGTAAGCACTTGGGAAATAGGATGGAGGGAAGAGAACAAGGCGAAAGTGGGCTAAAGACTTGTCTTGGAGCCGTCTTTACTTACATCTTGCATCTAAGTCATCAGTCGTGTCCTCTTCTTTCAGCTTCTCATGACAGAACTAATGGCATAGCTGTCGATGACAGTAGCAGCCAAGGAGAAGAAACAAGACTGTATGGAAGCATGGTGCCAAGTGTGAACAAGGGGTCAGAGAAGCCATTCAGGCCTTAGACTCAGCCTTTATTGGTACATTGTGCTGGTTCTCCTCCCCTCCCGTGGCCAGTCACCTAGGGGGCAGCAGTCACCTAGGGGGCAGTCTTATTCAGATCTTCTGTCTTCTCTTTCCTCCAGTATCATTTTTAAAACCCATAATACCCCCTCTTCTTAGCTTCTCTCTATCCCCCAGCCAATGCAGCAGGCCTGCCTTATGCCAGGCTCTCAGCCTAGACACTTGCAAAGCCATTGTCTTTCTGTACCCATGAGCCCATTTAATATCTGAAAAAGCATCCTAAGGTGGCAGAGGACATTGCTGCCACTGCTGCTTGCCACCATTGGGCGCTTATACTGTGTTCTGGGGACTGTGGCAGGCAGGACATGGATGACAAAGCTAATTGGTAGAACAAGGAGTCAGACATGAAAACATGACTCCTCCAACGATCTGTGTTGATGAGATGAAATGCGGCAACGGGTAGATTGCCTTTGGTGGCCTGTACCAAGGTGTACTGCTGAAAAATGACACCATGCAACAGATCTAGAGTAGGAGGTCAGGGGAGAGGAGAGCAAAGGGGTGTCTAGGAGTGGGGCCATGAAGGAGAGATAGAGGCAGACAGGCAGACAGACGGGGTGGGGGAAGGCAAGAGAGAGAAGAGAGAGACAGAGAGACATGAGAGAGGAGACTGAGAGAAAAACAGAGATCTGGGTGGCTGGTGCTCCTTTTATGCGCAGCATACACTGGCAGCAGCTGGTGGTGAGGCAAACCCGTTAGTTCCCTGAGAGCAGGCCAGCGGGAATGCCTGTTTGCTAACGTGTGTTTCACGTTCTTGCTTTGCTGTCCCACTTCTTGGAAATGCAACAGCCCTGTGAGGTACCGGACTCTGTGGTATGTGCTAGAGGAGACAGAACGGAAGAGGAAATACATGTCCAGGCCTCCAAAGAGTTGGCAATCAGGTCTCATTTGTACATGTTCACAGGGGCAGCGGGGTGGGCTTTACTCCTAGAGTCCACGGAGATTATGCACTCAAGCAAATTAGGGTGTTTTTCTGGAAGATCCAGAATTATCTTATTCCAAAGTCACAGTGGACCTCGATCCTCAGAGTTGCATAAACACCTGAACTCTAGTTACAAGATCCTCACAGAAACCCCTGATTTCTACTTTCTATCTCTGTGATAACGAATTGCCCAACCTCTCTAACCTGTAGGGAGCAGAGGAAACCCCGAGTGAGTGAGGTCTTATGTTCATGTGTATTTTGACACTGGGCATGGCCTGTCAGAAGGCTCCAAGACCATTTGGCCTATGGGAGATTCACAAAGCAGTTTGGGCCAGGCTCAAGAGAAATGAGAAGGCTTTTCTCCAGGATCTAACGCTGTTTCTGTAAATATTGCATATGTGTGCCCGCAGCCTGTGTAGATGAAGGGCCCATACATATGAAATAAAAATAAATAATTTTTTTTCTAAAAAAGAAAGCAGGCTGAACCAGCCATGGAAAAACCACCCCAATAAACAGTACTCCTCCATGGTCTTTGCTTCCTGCCTCCAGGTTCCTTCCTTCCTTCCTTCCTTCCTTCCTTCCTTCTTTCCTTCCTTCCTTCTTTCCTTCCTTCCCTCCCTCCCTCCCTCCCTTTCTTCCTCCCTTCCTTCCTTCCTTCCTTTTTTCATTCCTGCTGAGGTAAACCCTTTCCTCCCCAAGTTGCTTTTGGTCTTGGTGTTCTGTTACAGCTATAGAAACCTAGCAAGGACCATGTTTAAAATCAAAACACAGGGCTAGAGAGAATGACAAAGTATCGGACTTATCTAAACCCTAGAGATGTCTCGGATTTTCCACTCACAGACAATGAAATCAAGACTGGGAAGGTGTCCAGGATCAGACAGCTAAGCTGGGGGAGAGCCAGGACCAGAAAAAGGCCTTTTCAAAACTGTTCTCCTGGATTATAAGAAAGACAGCCACTAAGCATGCAGTTCTATCTCTGCCTCTGCAAGCCCTTTGTAGCAGGCAGGGCCCCTTGCTCCTCAGTCTTGCACACAATAGGACACTGGCTGCACCCAGGGTTATCTGCCTCTCCACTCGGCTCTGTTGCAGCTTCATTTCTGTTCCTTACCTCCAGCCGACTCCTGTGAAAATGGCTCTCATTTGAAGTTACATCAATACCATAGGATTGGTGACCCTGTGAGAGCGACCCCAGAGATGAGCTGGGGACAGTTTAGGTGGAAAAGTAAGAGTCCTAGTAGTCAGTCTGAACACTGGAGGTGGAGTTTCTATAAGCAAGATCTAAGTATAAGCTCGTGAAACAAATGATACAGAGGTGGCTCAGAGAGCTGGTGGGTGGTGGGTGAGGACACATCCTTCCTCTGCCTGTTTCTCTCCAGATGTTGCCTTCCGGGTTCTTTTGCTTTCCAGTTTAGCAGGACCCCGGGAGCTTGTTGAGGTCATGCCTTCTCCCCCCTACCTCTGCCAGCCTCTCCCCTCATCCCTGCTCTGTGAGGGATGCTACCTGCAGTGTTTCAGAACAGGAAGATTCTATTCTTTAGTAAGTGCCCACAGAGGCAAGAAAGTGCCAGGCCACCCTCTGACCTGGAAGGTAGCCTCACCGTTGACCTTTACAACACACCAGGACCACTCCCCCCCACACACACACTCACCTCCCCTTCCAGGCAGTTTTTGCTTATTTCCTCTGGGTTTCTATTGATTAGAGGTGGGAAATGGTAGCCCCTCAAGGTTTCCACTTGGAAGTCCCTGATAAAAATTTAACCATAATGAGCCCCCTTACCCTACCTATACTTGTCCAGACCCCAAAATTTTAGAATCACATCTTATCCACTCGCCTGCTTGATTACATCTTTCCCCAACTGTTCTATGATATCTGCTACTTGACCACAGTGCTCCTGTCTCCACCGAGCCTGTTCCCCATCTCTATTCTTGGAGACCGGCCTCTCTTCCCTACCTAAGAAACATTTCCATCTTTGAATCCACCGGCATTTGAAACAGCTGTACAAGCACACAGTGTTTAATTTAGGAGCAGTGTCTGTGGGAAGGAATGCTTTGTTAGTTTCCAGAGTGATGCAAAGCTTAATTTAGAAAGCAATGTAGCTTTCATTGTTGTTCTTCTGGAAGTCAGAGCGACTATGGATTATGCTGCAGAGGGCAGCCTGCTTGATGATGCTTGGATTTTGTAGAACTTGGGTTTTTTTGTAGCAGTTTCATTTTTTATTCTCCTTCAGAGACACTGGGAGAGGTGTGGGGTATGCAATGGGAGCAGTTACTCAGGGTCGGACCTGTCTCAGTCAAGGCCCTGCAAAGGGTAAGCAATTGGGAAGTGCTGTTAATTGAGTCACATTGCCTGTTTCTCTCTACTTCCTACCTGGATCTTACACTTAGCCTATTAGTTTCTGGAACCAGGAAATGAGAGCAGTCACCTAGTACTGAGCAAGGCAAGGACCTGGTTAGACAAGATCTCAGCTTCCATCCTTGGCTCCTGGAGAAAGCTAACATGCCTAACTTGAAGGGTATCATGGCCTATCCAATCTAATTAGTTTCCTCCTCTCAGGGACTCATGTGACTATTACTGGAATGGGAGGCAGGGCCATGGAATTAGGAGGGCCATAAATTAGGAGCCTGTAATACTCATAACACCACAGCATCGGATTTGAGAGAGCATCCCTCCACCGTGCCTCTGTGAGCTTCAGGCCAAGCAGCTTCTGCTAGTTGACTGTCATACAATCTTCTGGCATTTTACAAACATGCTTAGGCACGTTTTCTAGATTCCCTAGGGTCCAAAAGCCCAGGAAAAGAATATAATCTCCATTTTCCTCAAAGATACATACGAGAGCACACACACACACACACACACACACACACACACAGTAATTGCAAGTTTAGAGAGAAATACAATGAGAGTTTCCCTAAGAGAAATTTTCTGTAAAGATAGGTACTTGGCCTGGAGTGTGGCGCACACCTTTAATCCTTGCACACCTAGGAGAAGGCAGAAGAATCAGAAATTCGAGGGTATCCTCAGATACACAGTGAGTTCAAGGAGGCCAACCTGGGCTATATGAGACCTTATGTCAAAACAAAACAAAAAGTATAAGAATTGAGCAAATAGGGACACCTCATAAAAATACCAAGGAGCAAGGAATGTCCATTTAGTCTAAAGACAGAGAGCTTCAGAAAGATTTACAGAGCAAACACCCATCTCCAAGAAATGCCCGGTTCCAGGAAACTTCCCCGGGAGGGTGGATCTTCCCCCACCCCTCCTATGTGCAATCAGTATCTCCCCCTCACCTGGGGAACTGAGGTCAATGGAAACAAAAGACAATGGGCTCCACTAATGAGAGATAACCAATTCATGCTGTAAACCTATGTACTGAAAGGTATAAAAAGGGTGTATGCTTTTGTTCCTGGTGGTCGCCTTTGCTCTGAATGCAGGACAACCCCAGTATACTGGCAATCAAAACCTCATGCAATTTGCAGCGATCTCCCTCCTGATTCTTCTCTGATTCTTCTCGAGTGGGAGTCCCACGCCAGAATCTAACAAAAGGAAAAAGTAAGTCATTCAGGCCCACACCCACCCAGAGAACCTGACTCTCACAGGTCAAGGGAGATTTGGGCAGAGAGCAAAGCTGCCTTTCCACTTCTTATCTGGATTACAGTGGTCTCCTCTAAACATTCCACTGTGCTCTGGAACTGTTCAGAAATCTCATAACTGGAGTTATCTACTTTAAGCTGACACAGCCTTCTCTAAAAGACCCAGGAGACCCAGTCCTGGTAGCCAGTGAGGGAGACAGCCCTTGGAAGTTAGCGGCAGGCCAAAGTCACCGAACCGCTCGCTGACTGTGGGGTGGCAAAGGGCCGCTTATGCAAAGACAAGGACTTGAAAGATGTGACCGAACAGCCACGTGGTGGCGGACTTCGCCATCTTTGCTTACCAGCATGTTTTAGATTTAGCCAGGCTTTGATGTATTTCAGAACTCTGTCTGGGGGTGGGCTCATCCTCTTGCATTTTTCATAGCTTTTACTAGTGACTCGGGGATAGTGCAGAGAAACAAGAAAGAAATTTAGACACAGGAAAGTCAGGAAGACAAAAAAAAAAAAAAAAGGCACTGAGGCTAGGAGAGCCTGGGAAACCGAGGGGAGACTTAAGAGGAGAGGGCGGGGTTTTTGATTCTACAGACTCCGGAAAACCTATTAAGGCGTCCTGGGAGAAGGTCGCTGGGTCCTTCAGGGTGGAGATCAGGCCGTCCTGGTGGAAGCCTCTCGGGATTAAGAGCTGAAGAGAAACCACAAAGGCTCATTGTTTTATTTGTGCTTTGACTTGGCTTCTGGCCATTGGATCGCTGGAGTTCTGATAAACGTCCTGAGCTCCCCCTACTGGCTGCCCTGAGAAACGTTACCATCCGGATCCCAAGAGAAATAGGATTACGTAACCCCAGCTTTGACCACTTAAGACTTTTTTTCTTTCTCAAGGTCTTGGCTTTTCCAAATCCTGCTACCTAATGCCAGAGCTTGAATGCCCTGACTGATTGCCAAGGTCCTAAGGCCCAGAGGAGGCAGCTGTGAAGGACTCATGCTAATGGGAGGGCATGCAGGAGGGTGGCTGAACAAATAATTTTTTTTTTTGAATATGTGTCACGCAAATAAAAGTGCTGCGAAAATGCCTGAAAAGGGAACTTTTTCTGGACTTTCATCTTCTTGCCTCACATGTGACGCTGGCATTAAACAAGTCCTCTTTGCTTAGGGGGTGAGCCTGCCCGGTCTAGATTGGAGGCCATCCAAAATAAGCCCTAAGGTGAACCCAACTCCGCAGTAGCGAAGGCGCACCCGACTCTCCTTTGCTTCGCTCTCCCCTCGGTCTTCAGCTCTGCAAAAGACAGGAAGAACCAAGACTGCAAGAACAGAATGTTCTCTGAAAGACAGAAGAAATCTCAATCTCTCCCTCCCTCTCTCTCTTTCTCTCTCTCTCTCCCTCTCCCCCTCTCTGTCTCTCCCTCTCTCCCTCCCTCCCCACCTCTCTCTGTGTCTTTCTCCTCCCTCCTTCCCTCCCTTTCTTCCTCCCTCTCCCCCTCTTCCTCTTTCTCTCCCCTCCCCCTCTTTGTCTCTGTCTCCCCCTCCTTCCCTGTCTCTCTCCCTCTTCTCCCTTGTCTCCTCTCCTTAAGGCTGATATTAAGCAAGGCAGAAGCCCTGTCCTTTCTAAAGGATTTATCCTTTAGAAAGGATATCCTTTAGAAAGGATACAAAGAGAAACGCCAGGTCCAAAGGCCCCAGGCAGCGGTTGAGGGAGAGACAAAGAAGGACCCACAGCGTTGGAGCAATAGGAACAGGATATAGGAGTCTGCATATTGACTTGGGGCAGACCCACCCGTGAGGAGTGGTCCTGGGTCAGCAAGGGAGACAGACCACTGGGCCGTAGGCAGTGGGTATGGGCATCACGTGAAGGAGGGGCAGATTTTCAGATGTGTGACTAGAATGCTTCCCCGTAAAGGACCTTCTTATGTCCCCTCCTCTTCTCTTTAGAGGTTAGAATCCAAACCTCCTTATCTTCAAAAATTAGCAACTGACCTGGGAGAGGCACAGCCGCAGAGGCCAGCCTGGTCTGCAAAGTGAGAACCAGCCTCAAAACAAAACAAGCAACTTTTCTTTCATAAAAGAGCTATGCCTCTCTCGGGGCAAAAATAAAATGTCCCTAAAACGTCGGTAGCATGGGGTTATTTTCAGAAGCTCTGGGTAAACACCCAATGGATTCCTTTTCTTTTGTTAACCTAGAGGCAAGCAACCTTTGGTTCACAGCATTGAAGGGAGCAGTGCAGCCCTCGGGAAATGGCCACTTGCTCTTTCCTTCCCTCAGGACCCGGGTAGCCGCCTTTCCTTTGTCCTCCTTCCAGGTTTCCCTCTCTTCATCCAGCAAGCCTCTGGCTGACACTAACTCTCTTTCCAGGGCTGACTTGTGTGCACTGGGTCTGCTTGCATCCACAGGGTGCTGATGTGGGAGGGAAAAAAGAAGTTGTTGTCATGTGTTTGTGGGATCCCAATACATCTGACACTCTGCAGGGATCTGGCAAAGCTAGCATATTCCACAGAACTCAAGGGGATCCTTTATTCCGCCTGTAAGACACCTTTGCAAAATTCCTGGCCAGTTGACAGCTTCTAAATTATACCTCCCATTTTGAATAGCCTTTGTTTATTGTCACTATAGAAGAGGATTTGGGGGACTTGTGAGTCCCTGGGAACAGAACGCCCTTCACAGACACTGCATAATACAGACAATATGCATTGCCAGTGAAAGATTCACAACCGAAACCAGTCTAGCTCTGATTCTGTTGAAATTGGGGGAAAAACAAGGCAAAAGATAAATGCTGTGCGGGAGATGAAATGTCTGTGTTGCAATAGCTGAACGGATTGTAACATTTTCTAACTTGTTAGTCATAGGGTAAAACAACAACAACCCAAAGACAAAAAAACAAACAAACAAAACCACCGATGTTAGAGGAAACCTACTCAGCTGCCCCTGCTATGGGTGCCTGCTGATCATGGCCAGCAGGGGGCAGGCTTCAGTCAGCTATGGGAAATAATGGAGCGCATAGCCCTGTTCCAAGGTTGTAAACTGTTTATTACTATAAATTTCCGCACTCATTGTCTGCTCCACACACCACCCCCAGGATCCATAATCCAAGGTTCTTCATAGGCTTGGGGAGACTATCGTTCAAGTAACCAGGTCCTTGACATAAAATGTTCCTTGTACAGACTAAGAGCTTGGTCAAAAAAAAAAAAAAAAAAAAAAAAAAAAAAAAAAAAAAAAAAAAAAGGCTGGTTCTGCATACCCCCACTGGGTGCCGCAAGCTGCTGTTACATGCCCAGTCACTGCAGTGGTTTGTCTCCTGGGTCTAACAAAGTCACCCAAAGCCGCGTATGTTTGACTCTGTGGGGTGTTTGACTCGGAAACGTACGCGGCAGTGTCGGGGACCCAGTGCAAGCCTCTTGTGCCTTTCCCTTTGGTTAGTGAATGTGGAAAAATCCTGGGACTGGTGAGAAGGCAAATACTTCCTTACGGTCTGGGCCAGCCTCATGCTTCAGTCCTAGGTATATATGCTGGAGAAAAAAAAATGCCCACCCAAAAATCTATACACAGATGTTCACTGAACCATTGCTCATCATGACCCCAAAGTGGAGAAATCCCACCGGTCCCTTGGCCGGTTGTTTATCAGGACAGTGACTGTCTCAGTCACAAAAATGGAGTATTGAGCTGTTAGCAAGGATGAGCCTTTAATTCTTTAAGCTAATTGAAAGAGATTAGTTACAAGAGATGTTGTGTTGTATGATTGCATTCATACTCCATAGAAACAGAAAATAAATGCATGGGTGTTGGGTGCTTGAGAAGGAAGACATGGAGAGGAGGAACTCAGTGAGAATGAGATTTCTTTCAGGGATGATGACAGTCTTCTGAAATTACAAAGTGTTGATGGTTGGACAGCCTCGTGAACGTATTAAAAATGGCTGAACTATGCTGTTTAGGAGAAAGCACTCTACATATAAAAATACTACTTCAGGAAATTTGTAACTTAAAACTAATATTTGGACCATAAAAGACATTACAGGAGGAAACTCAAAGGAGGAAGCAAGTAGACTACAGAGAGAATATTTGGTTCGGTGGTTTGAATGAGAATGGTCCCCAGAGTCTCATATGTGTGCACACTTGGTTCCGCGTTGGCGAATTGTTTGTGAAGGATTAGGAGGTGTGGCCTTGTGGGAGGAGGTGTGTCATTTGGGGTGGGCTTTGAGGTTTCAAAGCCAATAACAGATCCACTCTCCCTCTCTCCCTCTCTCTCTGCCCCCCCCACCCCCTAAACC
>NW_022196894.1:35562716-35567368 GCF_008632895.1 Mastomys coucha | reverse complement strand
GCTGTCTGCAGATCAGGATGTAAAGCTCTCAGCTACTTCTCCAGCACCATGCCTGCCTGCCTGCCTCTCACCTCCTTCCCTGTCCCTCTAAAGCTGTAACCAAGTTTCCTAATTAGATGCTTTCTTATACAAATTGCCTTGGTCAGGGTGTCTCTTTACAGCAATAGAACAGAGACTAAGACATCCAGCTTCTGGGAGAGCCAGACCTGCTTTCAATTAATTATATAGTTTGGCTGAGAACAGGGTGGAGTTAATGCAGGTTGAAGACAGAAGTAGGCAAACATGGAATAGGAGGCAAGGAAATCATCCCCAATGCTGACTTAAGCTGTTTCTTCTTTAGCTGACTCAAATGCAAAGGGTTTGCACATTCTATCATGTTGTCTGTGGTAAAGGTACTGTGCCACTGAAGACAGGAGGTCTGCAAATGGACAATATCATGGTATCTCCCTTGTGTAGAGAGAAATAAGGGAGAATCACACTCCTCAGGCTCCAGTAACAAGAAAGACTTTCAGGATCTCAGGACTTGACAAGGAAGGGAAGAAGGAAGGAAGGAAGGAAGGGAGAGAGGGAGGGAGGGAGGGAGGGAGGAAGGGAGGGAGGGAAGGAAGGAGGGAGGGAGGGAGATAAATCACCAACTCAGCTGCCAGGACCCTTACTAAAACACAGTTCAGGCTTTATCACCATTTTTTTTTTAAGATTTATTTATTTATTTCATGTACGTGAGTACACTGTTGCTGTCTTCAGACGCACCAGAAGAGGGCATGGGATCTCATTACAAATGATTGTGAGCCACCATGTGGTTGCTGGGAATTGAACTCAGGACCTCTGGAAGAGCAGTCGGTGCTCTTAACCACTGAGCCATCTCTCCAGCCCTTTATCACCATTAAAAGGGTATGTGGTGACGCTCACCTGTATCATAGCAACTGGGAATGCTGGGGAAAGAGAACTGAGTTTGAGGTTACCCTTTGCTATATACTGAGACCTTGTCTCACAAACAATAATAATAGTAGCCCATCCAGATAGATCAGTGGGCAATGGAGCTTGCTGTCAGGCCTAACACCTGAGTTCAATATTCAGGACACACGTGGTAGAACGAGAGAAGTGACTACTGCAAGTTGTCCCCTGACCTCCACATGTGTTCTGTGGCCTATGCTTGCCTCCTCCAGCCATGCCAGATAAAAACAAATGAAAAATGAATAATGAATTCCTCAGGCATCCCTGTAACACCTCACAAAGGCTGAGGATGTTTAGCAAACACTTGGAAGCTGGAGCAACCACGAAATAGGGGCAAAGCCTGGGAAGCACCCCAGGTTGTCTGAGTCATAGGCAGGAGCACTACAGAAAGTAATTGGAAGGAGCTGGAAGAAAGAGGGATTTTCTTATTTGTTTGTTCTTTATGAGGATCACCCATTGGACCTGTCTTGCTATGTCCAGGGGGCATAAACAGGGCTGTGTCTCAGGCACACAAGAAAACATCTTTCCCCTGTGGAATGCCCATCTTCTTTCTTACATTCATCCAATTGCTTGATAGAAACAGCAATACATTGATCTCGTCATGTACTATCGAATCAATTTTTTTGTTGTTGTTTCTAAAGCACATCGTGAAGAAACTCTGTATAAGATCAGACCTCTAAAAATTCGTGTTTATTGATTAAAACGGAAAAAAAAAATCTTGTTTTGTAATTGTTTATGTTGGCTAGGGAGAAAAAACACTTTTTAAAGCACGATAAAATGTTTTCCAGGCCTGTGTTTCCTCCAAGTCTTGCCCTCTGGGTAAATGTTACGCATTCTAGGGACCAAGGGAATATGTCTAACTGCGTCTTACAAACTAGCTTAATTATAGATCCATCCAGGAGACAGGGACTCGGTAGCTAATTACGCAGCTAGATGTTCAAGTGGCTGTTGGCCCTGAGGCTCACCACATTCTCAGCCTTGTGTAGAGCTACAAGCCACTGTCCAAATACCAATTGTTTTGAATAAATCATAGGAATTAAGTAGTGGCAAGATTGATCTGAGAGGAGGACAGATCTCGGTTTAAACCTGGACTATCCTAAGTCACGATTTTTAGTGACTCTGAGGAAAAATATATTGATCATCCACTGTGGACCAGAGATGACACCAGGCTCTACACTAAATACCTGTTACTTTAAAACATTATTAAACCTCTCTAAATCTATCTAGGTCAGTAAAATACAAAGTAAAAGAATTTTAAAGGCCATTATAAGGAATGAACTGAGTCCCTCAAACACAGTGCCTGGAACATTGCATTCTGAAATGTTCCTTTCTCCTGTACGTAAGGCACTGGCTTGGTGTCTGGCTCTGAAGAGGGGCTTGGTAAAGGTTGTTGTGTTATTCTTACTTATATAATATCAGTTTTCAGTATCATCACTGGCCTTGATTAGTCGTGGTCAACTTACCATTTTATAAACGAGGAAACTGAAGTCCCAAGTATTTGGTCACAGTGTCAGCCAGTGTAGAAAGAGGAGTCTTGAATTCTTGTTGCTGTTTCCTCTGTCTGTCCTTCACGTCCCCAAGCAGTGTGACTGGGACGTTTGCGTACAGGGTATGAAACAAGTGGGTGTGGGAAGGAAGTCATCTTCTGAGCATCTGGCCGGAGCGAAGATGCTCTCAGGGTAGACACTTGTGCACTTCCCTCAAGCTGCGGACGATCCAGATAATGGGCCCCAGGGAACTGGGATTTCTCTGGAAGGTTTGCTCTGGGCAAAGAAAGTCTGGATCCTGGTGGCAGCCATAGAAGGAACCTGAGATGCCACATGGTGCTGGCTTACAGACCAGACCAGGGAGCTGATAGCTGAGAGGATGAATCGGTGATGAAAGGCCCACACCTTTTATCAGGAATACTTGGTTATATACACTTATGTCCCTCTCTTTAAACCTAGACTGAAGAGTAAACTCAGGGCGTCATTGCTGTCCCTCTTCCCAATGTGGGCATACTGACTAAGTCTGCCTTCATCCCCCCTCACTGCTGCTTGTCCGTCTCTTTGATTGATCCATTAGGGATCGGTATCCAAGCCTTGGTTATTAGCTGCAGCTCCCCCTTAAGACCTGCAGTAACAATTTCTTTTTCTGGGTCATTCTCTTTACTTACAGGGTGGAGTTGGCTATCTGATTCCAGTCGAGACATCCTGCCTTCCTTGGTACATAACTCACCATAATGACCTCATTTGTCCCTTGCCAATTGCATGTTTTCATTGAGGTTAAGGAAATGTACAGACGTCTGTAGGATCTCCCTCCATGCCTTTTATTACAAAACAACTAACTGTGTCTAAACTTACAGCTTGCTGCTCTTTCAGGCTGCTGAGTTGGAACCTGTTGGTGAGTCCTGAAACCATTTTTAGTGGGTCAACAAATGAAATAAAAGCAAATTAAAAATAACAAAGTGCATCACAGGCAGTAATAACAAATATTTCTTTGTGAAGTTGATATATATATATCATATATGTGTAAATTGATTTATGTACTGTGATAGCACAATTTTAAAATATTTTTTTTTAGTGTGAGTTGTGGAGGCAAAAGACCGGCAGTTGCTGTTTTGAGATGCCATCTCTGTGACCTGCATTTGACTCCCCCCTCCCCACACTCCCCATTGTTAACATACTCGCTATTCTACAAGTATCTGCTGAACACCTACC
Organism: Mastomys coucha; assembly: GCF_008632895.1. Taxonomy (NCBI): domain Eukaryota; kingdom Metazoa; phylum Chordata; class Mammalia; order Rodentia; family Muridae; genus Mastomys; species Mastomys coucha. The sequence goes on along the minus strand of NW_022196894.1, from coordinate 35,563,715 downwards.
TACGAAATGCCAGAAATGCCAGACACTGTTCTAGGCGGCTGAAATGCAGCCACAAAAAAGACAAGTGCCCTCTGCTATAGGGGACTTACCTTTTAGTGAGGATAACACAAGTAAGGCCAGGGTATGCTCCACTGATCTGGAACTGTGAGTAAGGAGAAAGAAAAGGCAGGCGGGCCGTTCATAATCAACAGTACAGAAGAAGCACTGTTAATATTTAGGTTTGCATCCTTACAGATTTTCTCACACCGATGCTATTTATCTTGCAGTTTCAGGAGCTCTGGGGACTAAGTGTCACATAAACAAATGTGCAGGGTGAATGAGAACCCCCATCTCGCCGCCCTCTTCTGACTCTTGCTTCCCTCAGATTCTGCTTCCTTCTGCCTTCCGATCATCCATGGCCCTGCCCACAAGGCCTCTTCTTCCTCTCCTAAGTAATAGGGAACCAATTCCTCAGCCTTAGGGACTGAGTCCCTGACTGCGTATTGAACGGGCACAGGGGCCGGTTGGCCTTGCATCCGTGTGAGGATTCTGTAGAATACCAGTCGTTAATGCCTTAGTTCCTCATTATCATTGTATGCAGTTGTATAGTGCAGGCCTGGAGATCCTGACCCTGCAGCCTTGGTCTCTGGAGAGCTGAGATTACAGGGTTCTTAGCAATACCTGGTAATTTTAGTGACGTAATCATCATCTTACAGACTCATGCATGAGTGCACACACACACACACACACACACACACCTTCCCCTTGTAGTTTCTGCTGTTTGTTTGTTTTTTTCTTATGTATAGGCCTCTTTGCATGCCCATCAGCCACGCCTACATTATGGGATATTTTCTCCATTGACTACTGCTTAACATGCACTATGCCACCTATAAAGCTTCTGGAAAAGCTCTTTCTACTAAACCTGTCCTGATCCTGTGATCCTGTGTCAGCTGGAAGGGACCATTTGCAGCGGTGCTTTTTGCTGACCAGGATTAGATTTTTTTTTTTTTTTTTTTTTTT
>NW_022196894.1:35562540-35562706 GCF_008632895.1 Mastomys coucha | reverse complement strand
TTTTTTTTTTTTTTTTTTGATTTGCAGGTGTTTTGGGGGAAAGCAATTCCAAAATGCTAGAAGAGCAGCATCCTCAGACTCCTGCTTTTGTTTAGTGTGAGGAGAAACGCCACGCACTGTCCTTGTGAACTGCTCTGCATCCAGCACCCTTCCTCACCCCCACCCC
>NW_022196894.1:35560105-35562455 GCF_008632895.1 Mastomys coucha | reverse complement strand
CCCCACCCCCGCACAGTTTGTTTCTGTGTGTGTGTGTGTGTGTGTGTGTGTGTTGTCTGAAAAACCATTCATCTTGGACAGCCACTGCAGTCCGGGCTGCTCCAGCCCTTACCATCATGAGCCCCTCCCTCCTATAGCCTGGCCCTGCTGGCACCGATAACTTTTGCATGCAAAGGAGGCTACTTTGCCCAGAGGGGAATGGGAGGGAGCAGTGTTCCTTGACAAAGAACTCGTTCGGACCTCGGTCTAAAATTCACAGATGCTAAAAGCAGACAGAGATAAATCAGAGAGTATAGCGCTCAGCTGGAGGCCAGTGAGTCGAAGAACACGCGGTTGGAGGTCACAGGAAGGCAGAAGGGAGAGGGAACAGGAACACTGTGTCTCACTGAGTCTCATTTCATCTTTATACAGACCCAGGTGTGACAAAGGAAGACAGGCTGGGAGAGGTGGAACTTCTTGTCTAGACTCAGGAGACAACAGATGCAGGAATTGAAACTGTGTTCTCGGCACTAAACGCCCCATTTTTTTTTCCCCACTGCACTGTACTCATCTTGATGTCTTGATGAACATGCTGACTCACTGGGGGCGTTACATAAGCCTGTAAATCACTCTGGGATTCCTAAAGAATGTGTCTGTGTCAAAAACAAGGCATACCACCACGAGCCCTGGTGCAGTGGCCAAGGCTAGCCTCGGTGTAGTAGAGAGACTACAGAGCTACCGAAGGGATGGGGCTGCACCTTTGGGGCCCATCTGAGGCAGAAGCCACTTCCTGTTTGTCTCTTCTCTTCCTAGCCTGTTGCGTCAATAGATGAGATTTTAATTAAAAACACAGGATTCATTCTCAATTAGTTATTTAAAGTCCATTCTAAGTTCTAAATGTTGACCACTTACAGCAGTTGTGTCGAGGCATGGAGGGCAGGCAAGTGACTTGACAGTCACCAATCAACTGAATAAGCAAGGCTGGCCTGAGCATCAGCCACAGATCTTTATCATTGACTTGGAGAGTGTCATAGTTCTGGTTTGCATTGAGAAAGTTATTTCTCAGCCTAGCCCCATGTGGGAGAAAGGGAAAGTGGTGGGTGTGGTCAGATCCTATCTATGTTTCCTTGTTATTTACACCTCCAGCTTGTGCCCAGCCTAGACTCCTCACAGGCAGGACTACAGGAGTCAGCCTGGAGGCTCTGAAGCACTGGTGGAGTGAACTGTGAACCCCCAGCTTTCAGGCATGTTAGGTAGGGGGTTCTGAGGTGGCTCTAGGGTGACTTTGGAGACAGTGATGGTGCCCAGGGTACCATGTCCTACTTTTCTATGACCTTGTCCCACCTGCTGAGGCAGGCTCTGGGTTTTCTCTCAATCTCTCAGATCATCTTTTAGTCAAGTGCTTGTTTCCAACCAATAAAGACCAATCAATACCACTGTGAAAAGACAGGGAATGGGTTTAACTAGATGAAGCAGCCATGGAGATGGGGAGGAACACGGGCGGGAAAGAGGATTTCTTATCGTGAAATCTAAGACTTCGAAATGTGAAACTACAGTTGGGTGGGGTGGCTTATGTTATAATAGTATCTTATATATAATATAATTTTTATATTATAATATATAATATATATAATATATATAATTTTTAATTTATAATTATAATTTATATATCAGGAGGCAGTAAGCCTCCTGATATAATTTTTGTCTTGGAGGCTTACTGCCTCTGTCTGCTAACCTAGACCTAGTCCTGGAAGCTTCTAGCTTCTATACAATCGTATCTAGGCCTAGAATGTTTTTAGACTCTGGGACTTGCTGCAGAATAAACTTACCCTTCTACCTTTCTGAATTCTGGCTGCCTGGTCAACTCAGTTGTTCTGGTTCAATCTGGCTTCTCACTCAGTCTCTGACTTTTTACTCTGCTTGGCCTCTGGCAATCTGTTCTAATCTTCTGGCTCTTTCTCATTCTCTGGCTCCTTCTGTTTTCACCTTTGTCTAGCTTGTTTTCTCTTCAACCTGTCTCTCTGTCTCTGTCTCTCTCTCTCTTTCTGTTTATATGTGTGTCTCTATTCCAGCCGGAGGGATTAAAGGTTTGTGCTAAGGATGAGCCACACCACAAGTAGAAATAGGTTTTTTCCAGTAAACAGCACAATCCCAGGGTTCACAGTGTGAGCCAATATCCTGTAACATTGTGTCTCTAAACTCAACACTTAGTAGGTTAAAGCAGGAGGATTCCCATAATCCTCGGCTAGGGTCAGCCTGGGCTAAGAAAAGAGAACAGATTACACACACACTTCCAAAAGCCAGTAGTGAAAGACCCCCAGAACTGGGGAGATCCTTACTCAAGTCTCGGGATGACGCGACCACCCAATGA
>NW_022196894.1:35543021-35559235 GCF_008632895.1 Mastomys coucha | reverse complement strand
AAGCAATGCTTCCTTGAGTCCTGTCTTCTCTCTCGCCCATTCTTTACTTTCAGGTTGTGACCCTCCTCATGCCCCCCGAATTACTGAGACCCACGGGTCGGGTCACTTGAATGGATAGTTCTCCAAAAAAAATGCTCACTGTGTATTTTAAAATGTTCACATGTAGCCAGCATTATGGTGGCTTTAATCCTAGCACTTAGGAGGCAGAGGAAATGGATCTCTGAGTTCAAGGCCAGCCAGGTCTATGACCTGAGTTCCAGGACAGGCAGATCTACATAGTGATATCCTGTTTCAAACAAAACCAACCAAACAAACAAAAAACCAACAGCAACAAAATAATAAAGGTTCTGTATTATCAGAAAAATACAAATCGAAACCACAATGACACATCATGCCACTCCTTTCAGGATGATTATTCTTATAAGCAACAATAACAAAAACCAAACACTACAACAAAAACCCAACCAAACAAGCAGTTCTCCAAAGACTGGAGAAGATACAGGGGAAGCCGGAGTCCTCGAATGCTGTTGGTGGGAATCCAAAATGGTGCAGCTGCTATAGAAACAGCAGACATTCCTCCAAGAAAATTAAAAAGTGGGACTGCCATTTGACCTGCTAATCCCACTTCTGAGTATTCATCCACAAGCACTTTCCAGGTCCTGAGTTGATAACTCCCAAGATAAGAAAAATTTGCTGTCCCTCAGCAGATGAATGGATAACACATGTACTATGTATACATACATGTTGGATAAGACAGAGCTTGAAAGAGAAAGGGAATGTGTAATGTGTAGCAACAGGAGAATGTTTGAAGACATTATGCTAAGTGAAATAAGCCTACCATAGAAAGACACACTGTGTAGTCCCATTTATGTGACCATCTAAATAGCCAAGTGTGAAGACCTCGATTGCCAGGGCCTGATGGAAGGGGTTTATGGGGAATTATTAACAAGGGAAGTAAGTTCTAGACATCTGATGTAGCATGTTGTAACTATCTGAGCTAGTGAAGAGTAATGCTTTGTATACCTGGAATTGTTCCGAGTGCAGATTTCATGCCCAATGCGCTTACGTTGACAAAAGTAAATAAAACGGAACGGTTGCGTGGAATGGTGAGGGAGGAGATGTGAGGGAGGGCTCTCTGTAAGGACTCTGGGTCTCTCTAATCTTCTGGGAAGATGCTGATGCCTTAATCTGACCTAGGGAACACATTTTGAGGTTAAGAATGTAATTCCAGTTTCGAATGTGTGGGAGAAAGTGCCACTGGGCTGTGATGTCATTTGTCAAAGTGAATCGCCCCATTTGCCAAAAGTGGCTTCCTGAAGCTCTCACCACAGCACCAACCTCTGTATTACTCATTCTTTCAGCTTGCTTTTTCCAGAATCCTATTTTTAAAATGCTCCTGAGATCATTGGTGCTTTTGTTATGTGTGATAATGGCATTCAGTGATGCACAAAAGGAGCCTTCTTAACTGTCAGAAATACAGGCCAAAGTAGTTAATACAACGAAATACTGGCAAGGCTTGATTTCAGATAAGGGTTATTGGAGAAGAAATATATTGTGTATATGTGCACATGTATATGTGGAGACTGACTTTTAAGGAAAAAAAGGACAAAATATTGAAAACTGGAAAAGTTGAGGATCATGAGTTCATTCGACCTTTCCCTGTATTTTTTTTTTTACTATGTTTGAAATGTTTCACAATCAAGAAATAATAGAAATCAGTCAGATATTTTTGCAATGCTTCCAGGAAGATATATTTGCTGTTGTTGCCTTTAACATCTGCGATAAAGAAAACAGCCCTGAAAGTGTGTTTTTAAACTTAGTTGTGGAGCCTGGGGAGGAGACAAGGACACTGGTGTGGGATGAGACAAGGACACTGGTGTGGGATGCTGGGCTTTCCTTCCATGTTCAGAGGAAGCTGGGCATTAATTTACATGGTCACTTGACAATCCAAGAGTCCTCCTTGGTGCCATGCTTTGGAAAGAGTAAAGGATGGGATGCTCCCATGGAGACAGTGGCAGCTAGGCTCAAAGTGTGCAAGATAGAAAATGGAGACTGCTGTAGAATGCTTTCTTCTTCAGCACAAAACCTACAAAGCTCATGGGTGACATCAAGAGGCAGTGGGATGAGCTAACCAAAGAGGGTGTGCACACTCCTCTACCTCACCTCTTGGGCAAGAGGTCCCAGGCCCTTCGCAGAGCAGGCGCGGATGGCTGGAGGTTGCTCTGCATGCTGTTCTCCACTCGAAAGAATGTCTAATGACACCGTCTAGGTGTATAAAAATAAGGGATGACTTAAGTCTCAGGAAAAGCAATGACACTACGGTTGGGAGACATATATCCAATGCAACTGTGCTCAGCTGTAAAGAAAAATGAAGTTGTGACATTTTTAAGAACTGCAAATCATTATGTTGAGCAAAATAAGCCAGACTCAGAAACACAGATGTTGCAAGTTCTCAATCACATGTACAGTCTAGATTTAAGTTTGTGAATGAGTGTGTATAGGTCATGAAAATAGGAAGAGGAGACTGAGGGAGGAAGGGAAGGGGACTCCTGTGACATTAAAGCAGAAGAGAGGGGACAGGGTGAGGTGCTGAAGGCCATTCAGAAGGAATGGCAAATAGCTTTAGAACTCAGGGAATGCAGCCCACAGGCTACCACAGACACACGGGTGGGCCTCAGTGTGGCATGGCCCTAAGGACCACAGGTCCTGAGGACTTCATGCTGGTGTGGAGTTCTGTTCCGCTTGCTGCCCTCATTATATGAAAAGTTTAAGGGGGCTTCCAGTCCCTCTCTGGACGGCATCTCTGACATTCATGATAAAAGTGCTCGATCTCTTTCAGACATTGCTGCTGGAGCAGATTAATGATTCAGTCACCACCCTAGAGAAGAAATTATAAAGACCCAGATTGTCAGTAATGACTGCCACCTTTAGAAAATATTTGGAAAAATAAAATTGTTAGTGAAGCTAGGTTGAGATATTTTTACTGCTGGCTCTGATGTAGGAAATCTCAGGGAACAATGTGAAGTTCAGAAAGGCACACTCTTAATAAATAAGCTAGGGACCATTTTTGGTCAGGGAACAAGAACAATGGCAGGCCTGGCTGACGTGACGCTCACTGAGGCTGGACTGCTGATGGTTGATTTCTTAAACCCAGTTCTGCCCTCAGCTTCCTGGTAGGATTTATTAAGACTTGCTGATGAGTAGATATGCATTCTGAGGATCTAAGATAGAGATGACTGATTTTTATATAAAAGTTTAGATTTGTGATTCTTTTAAGATTCTTACAAGATTGCTTTTAAAGATAAATAATAAAATAATTGCTCCCTTCTTTGTAACTTCAAAGAAGTTCAAAAGACTTCATTGCTGTCTGCCGGTAAGAGAAACTGGCTGAGAAAACTACCTTGCTTGCTTACACTTTGTTAATCTGTTTAACAAGTTGCTTAGTTACAAATGTATGTGGGCTTGGGGGAATAATTTGTTTTCTTTACTTGTATTACATAATGCTACTTCTTGTAAAGGTATTGGAGAACACACTGTTTTTTTCGTAATCATTTATTCATAATCATTTCATAATCAAAACTGAAATTTAATCACATTGTAATTGTATACTGCTCGAAAGATTTTTGCTGGGATATATAAGCTATGGAAGGAAGAATAAAGGGTGGAGGGCTGGAACATAGGTCCCTTAATCCATCAACTATGTGTATGTGTATAAGGTTTGTGTGAGTGGGAGCTGGAACATTGTTCCTTTCGTCCATCAATGTTCATGTATATGTGTAAGGTTTGTGTGACTGGGGGTTGGCAGGTCACTCCTTCCACCCATCAACTATGTGTATATATGTATGTACTGGCTGGTTTTGTGTGCCAACTTGACACAGGCTGGAGTTATCACAGAGAAGGGAGTTTCAGTTGGGGAAGTGCCTCCATGAGATCCACCTGTGGAACATTTTCTCAGTTAGTGATCAAGGGGGTAGGGCTCCTTGTGGGTGGTGCCATCCCTGGGCTGGAAGTCTTGGGTTCAATAAGAGAGCAGGCTGAGCAAGCCAGGAGAAGCAAGCCAGCAAGGAACATCTCTCCATGGCCTCTGCATCAGCTCCTGCTTCCTGACCTGCTTGAGTTCCAGTCCTGACTTCCTCTGGTGATCAACAGACATGTGGGAGTAAGCTAAATAAACCCTTTCCTCCCCAACTTGTTTCTTGGTCATGATGTTTGTGCAGGAATAGAAACCCTGACTAAGACAATGTATATATGAAAAGCTTCTCTGGGTGTATGTTGGGAGTTTGCTCCATCCACCAATTATGTGTGTGTGTGTGTATGTATGTATATGTATGAAATGCTTAGAGCCTGTTTACTGGAGCTTTGCTCTAACCATTCTATGTGTGAATGTGTCTGTCTGTAGTTATGTATGTATGTATGTATGTATATATGCATATATGTATGTATTTGTGTGTATGAAGTTATTGGACTTTGCCTTTTGTTTCATCCTCTCAGTGGTGTGTGTGTGTGTCTGTGTGTCGTGTGTCTGTGTGTCTGTGTGAATTTTCTCTCTTTCCTTCTCTTTCTCATCGGCCCCAAGAAGTTAAAAGAGTTCATAGTTTTCCTGCTGGCCACAGGGAGTGCCAGCCCCAGTAAATTAAGCTTTGTTCTCTCAGGAAAAAGTCTGCTGAGTAACTGTTCTAATCATTGCCTGCCATTCGAAGTAGCCCCTGTAGGTATCTGAATCCAGCCCTGTCAGCGGCTCTAAGCCTGCCTCAGTTTATCCACCACATGGATTCCAAAGTCTTATCTTTGGCAGTGGAGGAAGTGGGTATGTCCTTATAAAGTGCTATAATTAAACCCATCATTTTTTCTTTCTTTTTTTATTGGATATTTTATTTATTTACATTTCGAATGTTTTCCTCTTTCCAGGTGTCCCCTTCAGAAACCCCCATCCATCCCCCTCCCCCTGCCTCTATGAGGGTGTTCCCCCACTCCTTCACTCCAGTCCTCCTACGCTGGCATTCCCCTACACTGTGGTATCGAATACCCTCAGGCCCAAGGGCCTGTCCTCCCACTGATGTCCAATAAGGCCATTTTCTGCCACCTATGTGGCCAGCGCCATGGGTTGCTCCATGTGTATTCTTTGGTTGATGGTCCAGTCCCCCGGAGCTCTGGGGGGGTCCGGCCTGTTGACACTGTTGCTTCCTTCATAGGACTGCAAACCCATCACTTTATATAAATGCTAAATTACAAATCAATCTTTAGAACCCCTTATTTAGATAAAAGAGTTTGTGGTTCGGTTTTAGGTATTAATAGAGAAAGTTTGTTAGGAGTTTGAAACAGGAGAAATAGCAGTCATTTTGATATGGCTCTGCTCCATGAGAAGACATGGATGTCCTGCTGTGTTGTGTCTTCCTAGCTCCACAGTAGGGAGTTTACAGACATGATCTCATTTTTCTCTCCAAAGCTCTGCTCATAGATGAAGAGATAGAGGCTGCTAGGTGGTCCCATCATTTGTCAGCTGCCAGTGATTTGTAATCTGCAGGGGGATTGAGAAAATGACAATATTCCAAACTCTACATGTGTGTCCCCAAGTTCCAGTACAGACCACAGCCTTCCTACTAGGTCAGAGTATGACCGTATGGCAGCTTGCTAATGCAAGAAGATGCCCTTTGTAGACTGCATCCCACTGAATGGGTTCCCTGGACACAAGCTTTGCCTAGGTCAACCCTAAACCAAGAGAGCTGAAGAGCATCCTTGTGTGAGCAGGAAGGCAGAGGACAAGAGCTCAGAGACCAAGTGAGGACTCCGGGGGAAGCATGAGCCTCCTCAGCTGCAGCCTCGTGTTGGTGAGCAGCCCAGAAGGCTGAGGTAGATGCGGCTAGCTGAGAAGCACACAGAAAGTGTTTAGAAAAGTAGTACTTTAAAAAAAAAAGTGTCTTTATTTTTCTGTTTTTGGAAAATAAACTGTAAGGACAAGTAGAGGAGTTGGTTAAATAAATTATAATTATTTTCATAAATATATTTTCATATATGTATATTTAAACATAATTATTATATTTTATTTACTTGTTTTTTAATGTTTTGAGGGTGGAACCCAGGGCTTGTGAGAAAATCATTTTACCATCAAGAAATCCCTTAATTATGGTTGTGATTTTCTAAAACATCTTTTAAAGATTTGTTATTATACATAAGTACACTGTAGCTGTCTTCAGACACACCAGAAGAATCTCATTACAGATCTCATTACTGATGGTTGTGAGCCACCATGTGGTTGCTGGGATTTGAACTCAGGACCTTTGGAAGAGCAGTCAGTCCTCTTACCCGCTGAGCCATCTCACCAGCCCCTAAAACATCTTTTAATGTGCCATACTTTAAAACACTTTTTAAAAATGTTTTAAATGGCCAGGCGTGGTGGCGCACGCCTTTAATCCCAGCACTTGGGAGGCAGGGGCAGGTGGATTTCTGAGTTTGAGGCCAGCCTGGTCTACAGAGTGAGCTCCAGGACAGCCAGGGATATACAGAGAAACCTTGTCAAAAAAAAATGTTTTAAATGTGTTTTTTTTTCTAAAAGAACATTGGAAGAGAAAAAAATGATTGTCTATAAGACAAAAAAAATTTTAAATAACTTTAATTTTTCATTTTGTTTAAAAATTTGCTTATAATGAAATGTATCACTTTAGGAATATGAATAAAATATTAACAATGTCTTTAAAATAGATCCACATGACTTCATTTTACTTTTTAATTCTCATTTGATCTGAATAATGAAGATGTGTACAGAAATAAAAGAAGTTACAGATATTTACAGTTCATGTAGGGAACTCAGGCATCATTTGGTAGGAAACTTGAAGGAATCAATAAGACCAACAGTTGACACTCTCCACCACAGACACATGAGACAAACTTCTCATTGGCTCTCCACCCCTCTGCTGAATCAGGTGGAATAAAACACCGAGGTCTGTTCACCTGAAATCCAAGCACACTCCCGAGAGCAAACAACAGCTTTCTAGCCACACTTCTTCCAGTTGGACCTCACGAGCTTAAACGCATACACTGTCTTAGTGTTCTATTGCTGTGAAGAGACACCATGACCATGGCAACTCTTATAACGGAAACCGTTTAATTGGGGCTGGCTTAGAGTTTCAGATGTTTAGTCCATTATCATTACGGTGGTGTCATGGTTTGGATATGCTTGGCCCAGGCCGTGGCAGTATTTGGAGGTTTGGCCCTGTTGGAGTAGGTGTGTCACTGTGGGTGTGGGCTTTAAGACCCTCATCCTAGCTGCCTGGAAGCCAGTATTCTGCTAGCAGCCTTCAGATGAAGATGTAGGACTCTCAGCTCCTCCTGTACCATGCCTGCCTGAATGCTGCCATGTTCCCCCACCTTGATGATAATGTCTGAACCTATAAGCCAGCCCCCATTAAATGTTGTCCTTTATATAAGACTTTGCTTTGGTCATGGTGTCTGTGCTCAGCAGTAAAACCCTAAGTAAGACAGGTAGGAAGTATAGTGGCATTCATGGTGCTGGAGAGGAGCTTCCAGGTCTACATCTGGATCAGTGAGCAGCAAGAAAAGAGAGCCACTGGGCCTGGCTTGGGCTTTTGAAACCCCAAAGTTCACCCCCAGTGACATACTTCCTCCCACAAGGCCACACCCACTCCAACAAAGCCAAACCTCCTAATGCCACTCCCTAATAAGCATTCAAATATGGGCTTATGGGGGCCATTATTCAATATATTATTATATATATTATATATACAATATATACTTATACATTATATATACAATATATACTTATTATATATAGTATTTATATTAGTATATGTGTTGACATATACTAATATTTTTAATTAGCCTTCTCCTTAGTCATTATAATAATATGTAATAATTGATTTGAGGGAGGTTACATTTATTTCTTTATTTAGTATACATGGTTCACTCCTACCATGTGGGCTACAGGGGTCAAAATCAGGTCATCAGCCTTGGTGGCAAATACCTTTACATACTGCCTGACCTGGTTTTGTTTTTTTGGGTTTTTTGGTTTTGGGGTTTTTTGTTTGTTTGTTTTGTTTTGTTTTGTTTTTGAGACAGGGTTTCTCTCTCTAGCCCTGGTAGTCCTGGAACTCACTCTGTAGACCAAGCTTGGCTCGAACTCAGAAATTCGCCTGCCTCTGCCTCCCAAGTGCTGGGATTAAAGGTGTGCGCTACCACTGCATGGCTGTTCTTTTATTTTTGAGGAAGGATACCGTTTAGCCCAGACTGGCCTTGTACTTACTACAGAGGGTGACCATGAACTCTTGATTCTTTGGCCTCTACAACAAACTGGATTACAGAAAATAACCACTACGTCCAATCCCCCTTTATTCTAGTTAACAAAGCCAATCACCTTGTACATGATAGTCCTTCAAGTGTGATACATTTAGAAAGCCAGAGTTATTCTAGGAGACACTTTGAACTTACTTGGCCAGAGAACAGCTTCCTAAGACTATTAAGCAAGTTGAGCTATACCATACTCAGCCACAGTATACACATCCAGTGTATACTGGATTGTAGTGAGAATGTTTTCTTTTGCAGTGAGAATGGTTTCTTTCTGGCTGACACTGAAATGGAAGTACTGTGTCAGTTAGGGTTTTATTGCTGAGAACAGACACTGTGACCAAGGCAACTCTTACAAGGACAACATGCAATTGAGGCTGGCTTACAGGTTCAGACATTATCATCAAGGTGGGGGAACATGGCAGCATCCAGGCAGGCATGGTGCAGGAGGAGCTAAGCATTCTACATCTTCATCTGAAGGCTGCTAGCAGAATACTGGCTTCCAGGCAGCTAGGACAAGTGTATTAAAGCCCACATCCACAGTGACACACCTACTCCAACAGGGCCACACCTTCTAATAGTGCCACTCCCCGGCTGAGCCTATAGAAACCATCACAGCTGATCTTTAGAATCTGAAATCCAGTATTGCATGCGTGCATGCGTGTGTGCGTGCATCTAAATACCTGCGTCTGTCCGTGTTTGTACACATGTGTTGAGTGTCCTGCACAATTACTCTCCATCTCATTCATTTGAAGCAGAGTCTCTTACTGAACCTGGAGCTAGGCCAGCAGCCAGGAAGTCCCAGCAATCCTCCTGTCTCTGCCCACACAGAGCTTTACTTTACAGTGAAGTAAAGCTGAAGCCAAGCAATGTCTCTTACGTGTTGTGTTTTTGTCATTCTTTTCTTTTGCTTGGTGATATTCTCCCCTCTATCAATGATATCCTGTGCCCTCTTTGGGATTTATGCTGACTAAGATATAATGGCCATCAAGGTGCACTCGAGTGGTTAAATACCCTAGAAACCTTTTCATCAAACACCCAAATGGAAACATTATTTTTTCCCAAGTACACATTCTATTTCTCTTGTCTTACTTGGAATTACGGACAATTTATTATTGCTTTCCCCCACCCCCACCTCCTGTTTAAGCACAAGTTTTGTCTCATGGTGGGTTTACTCCCTACAATGTGGCCAGGGATGCAGAGCACATGAGAGGCCTTAATGCCGATTGTATTGGGGAGAGGTTCATGTGGACCCAAAGGAGGAGGCAGACTTGTGGGAATGGAGGTGGTCGGGGTGAGTGTCAGATGAGATAGTTCCTAATGCTGTAGAAATGAGAACCAGGGGGCAGGAGCTGAAGAGATAGCTCAGAGGGTAAGAGCACTGGTTGTTCTTCCAGAGGACCCAAGATCAATTCCCAGTACCCACATGATAGCTCACAACTGCTTATAATTCAGTTCCATGGACTCTAATGGCCTCTTCTCGCCGGTGTAAGCCCCAGGCATGCACATGGTACATACACATGCACAGACACACCTGCAGGCTAAAACACCCATACACATAAAATCACACAATGATCATTTTAAAACATCTTTTAAAAGAACTGGGGGTGGGGTGTGTGCAAAGGTATTATCCTTGAAATGTGGAGGCATTTGCTCTGTGATGATTCTCCTCTTCTGTATTCACATAAAATTCAACATAGCCTGGATGCTGCTTTAGGCTTAGATTCTGAATTGTGCACAGAAAGCAGTACTGAGAGGAGTGGAGTATTGCTAGGAAGCATATGGGAGAAGGGGTGGAGGTGGAGGCAGAAATGGAAGAGCGGTACAGAAGCATTAGGTTCATACACTCACCTTGAGGCGAGGGAAGGCAGCGGCTCCTCATCCATTCCCCACTGCTGAGATGCACCACACACTGGGCTGCTGCTGGGATGTTGGATGAGCCTTGTCTGATGTAGTCCTAGTCTCCAAAAAGCCTATCTTCTGATGGAGACGAGGGTGTGTGTGTGGGGGGGGGGTGGATTAACTAAATAACCAAAAATGTCCAACTCAGTGTAATAAGTACTGTTATGGAGGATTGGTCTACAGTGCTATGGAAGGTCAGGATCAGACTTGACCTTGTTGGTTGGTTAAGGGACGGCAGAACCGAGTTATGAAGGAAGGGTAGAAGTGTGTTATAGAATGTAAGGTTTGAGGCAGAGTGACCAATCAAGCCAAAGGGCCTGTGGAATGAATTAGCTGAAGAAAGGCTGGTGAGGGTGGAGCAGACGGTGCTGAGGGGCATGGAGTTAAGTGCAGCGAAGAAGTAGGCAGCAGACTGCACTCAGGGCCATAAATCATGTGAGGGTTTAATTAGAGGCGACAGGATCATGTATATTTTAAAAGGTCACCCTGGCTGAAGCATGGAAAAAGAGTCTGGGGGGGCGGGTGAGGTATGGCCAGTAGATGTATGTGAACAAACCAGCAAGGACACTGTCCCCAAGCAAAAGTCGATGCTAGACAATTCTTTATCTCAAAGAAGAAAGCAGGACATAGCCTGAGCTAAGAGGATTGACCTTATTGTATGTGAAGTCGATGATTTGCAAGAAAATGTCATCTTTGGTTGTGTAGGAAGGCAGTGTTTCTTTCAAGCACAAATATGTGCTTATGTAAGTGACTTTAGTAATAAGAACGGATACATGTTAACACCGGGAAGTGAGACTGTCTGTGAAAAAAAAAGGAATGCAAAATGTAATATTCATAAGCTTTGGGATATGTCTACATGACAGATGTGCTTCGAAGAGTATTGTATATTTTCGGCAGAAATCTTCTCCCGCCCCTGTTGGTTTGTATACAGCACACTAATGGATAGAGCTAGAAAGCCATTATGCATGAGTTTCTTTTTCTTGTGACAAAAGCAATCTACAGAAATATGCACATTAAAATATTCCATCACCTCTGGTTCACCCCGGGCATGTTAATTTTGCTCAAGGAAAAATTAATAATCCATAATAGCATGGAGAGGTTATAATAAAAGTCCATATCAGAGATAGATCTAGTAAACAAAAATCCGGATGTGAGAGGGAGGGCTGAAGAACACAATTAGCACTCAATCTAACCTTGAAATCATTGAACATAGATGCATATGTGTTTTTTAAAATTCACATGGAACTACTTATTATAGAAATGGAACATATCCATGATTAAGAGAATGTGTCTACTTCATAATAACTCATTGAACAGAAGATGATTCACACATTTCCTGTCTGTAAATTCTACAGCAGGGCTCTGCCTCAAAAACATCCAGCCAACCAAAAAAATCCAACCACTGCCATAACAAAACCAAACCAAACCAAACCAAACCAAAAAGAAAAAAAAAAGTGAAAGGAGAATTACTGATTACAAATGATTAAGACACAATGAAAACAGAACCTCAATCAAAATCACAGCTCCTTGTGTCATAGGTATTGGCAAACTGATTCTTAAGCTTATTTGGAGAGGTTAGGAACAAACTCAGATTACCCACTTTATCATCGAAGGGGAAGAAAGATGACTGATGCTTTCAGTCTTTAAACCTTGCTATAAAGCTGCAGTGATGAGAACTGCATGGTAGTGATGAAAAATAGACTGACAGGCCAGTGGGAGATCAATGGAGCAGGACAGGAAGCTCAGAAATAGCCCTATATAAATACAGCCAACTGACCTTTGGCAAAGGCACAAATACAATGTTCGATGGAGCAGGGACAATCTTTTCAACAAAAAAGCACAGAAATAGGAGGCATCCTTAAGCAAAGCACAGATCTCCATAGAGACCAGACATCTTTCACAAAAGCACCTTGGAAATAAATCTATGTTTAAAACACAAAGCTGAGCTAGGCATGGTGGCACATACCTTCAGTCCCAGCATTTCAGAGTCAGAGGTAGAGACAGGTGGATCTCTGTGAATTCCAAGCCAGCCTGGCCTATATAGCCAGTTATAGGAAAGTATGGTGACACAAAAATCAATCAACAAACAAACACAAAACTAGAAAAAAGCTAGAAAACACAAAACTAGAAAAAAAAAAGCTCTAGAAGATCTGTGTAGGAAAAAGACAAAATGCCCTTGGGTATGCAATGGCTGTTTTTATACAATACCAGATATTACACTTGAAAGAAGTCACTGATGAGATAGACTCAATTTAACACAAATTTCTGCTCTCAAAAATACAATTCCAACAGAATGAAAAGACAACCCCAGGGCTATGAGAAAAATATTTGAAAAAGGCATGTCTGTTATTAGAATATACAAAATTATTAAAACTCAGCAAGAAAGATCACAGTCTGGTTGAAAATGGGCCCTAGAAAAGGGAAGGTAGTGTGGGATGGTGGTAGTCATGTATGTGCATGTCATACACTTGCATGAAATGGCTTTGCATGACTTAGTTTGATATACTAAAAAAATACAATCTAATACTGAGCCCAAACCCTTAACAGCTATGTCATCGAAGAGGACTCCCAGGTAGGAAATGAGCAGATGAAAACCTGCTTCACCCATGCCACCAGGAAAGTGCAAATGCACTGCCCCTACACCCTTATACAGGAGACTGACAGTGCTTAATACCAGCAAGGGGCTGGAGCCATGGGAGAGCTCACTGATGGCTGGTGGGAAACTGACTTGGTCCAGACACATTGAAAGACAGCTTGACAGCATCCTACAAAACTAAGCATGCTCTCACCACACAATAAAGCAATTGATTCATCTGGTATTTACCCAAAGGGTTTGAAAACTTGTCTCTGCACAAAAACTCACACAGGGCTGTTTATTATAGTCCTACTCATAATTGTCTAAATGTGAAGACAAGCAGGGTGCACTTCATCAGGTGAATGGATAAACTAGAAGAAACTGTGGGCATCCAGATAATGGAATGGTATTCAGTATTAAAAAGAGCTGTCAAGCCATGAAGGACTGGATGAAAGAAGGCGATCTGAAGGGACAAAGTATCACAATTATCTTCCTATTTTTACTTCTAATTGTATCCATTTATTGTTTCTTTTGTTTTTATCAGTCTTGCTACAATATTATCTCCATAATGAGAACATGGCAGCAGCAGAAAGGTCAAGTGGGCAGGAGGTAGGTTGACTAGACAGAATATGGAGGGTTTATAGATCAGTAAAAATACTTCACAGGACATTATAACGATGGATATAGTACATCACAGTTTGTCCCAATCATAAAACTAACAGCACCAAGGGTGAAGCTTAATGCAAACGAGAGGCTACAGGTGGTCATTTTGTGTGAAGTGTTTCTCCATCGCTTGGATCCAATGTACCACTCTGTTGGGGGGAGACACTGTTGATGGCTGTGCCTGGGTGAGGGTGTTTGGGGAGGTATATGAAAAATATTTGCATCTTTCTCATTTGTTTTTCTGTTAACTACTGTAAATAAAGTTTGTTCTTAATGAGTTTTATGTTTTCATAGACAAAGTAGATAATGTTGTAGCAGGACTGATAAAAACAAAAGAAACAACAAATGGACACAATTAGAAGTCAAAAGAGGAAGATAATTGTGAAGATGACATATATTTGAATTCTTAGGATGAGATCAGAATCTCTCTGACAATGTGTTTAAAATAAGAGCCTTGGAAAGTGGGTATCAGAGTTGCTTAGAAGAAATAGAAATCTTTACCATGCCAACAACCATCACAAAAACTAAATTCAGGGTTGAAATTCTCCCTCATCAAAATGACATAAGCCTCAGACAGAAATACAGCATAATTAATCAAATAATCAAGAAATAGACTTTACTTACACTGTTGGGAGAGTTTAAAAGTATAATAATAAAAACAGAAATAGGGGCTACATAAGTAGGTCCGAGCTTACGAGCAGGTGCTGCTCTTGCAGAGTACCCAGGTTTGGTTCTCAGCACCCAGACTGTGCAGCAGACACCAGCCTGTAATTCTAACTCCAGGAGATCTGACACCATTTCCTGGTCTCCATGGGCACCTGCGCACACATAGCACACATGCATACACTTGGGCACACACACACACACAAACACATACACACCTACATACACACGAAATAAATATCTTTAAATACATATCTTTAAAAAGCTATATATTCAACTCATGTCATGTAAATATTCTCAAAAGTGGCAATAACCAAATTAGACAAAAAATTACAGAGCCAACTCGTCTGTGAACATGAATGGTAAAGTTAAAAGCAAGAAGTTAATTTACACATATATCAAGAAACACACAGAACGGCCATGGAGTGGGCTTCACTCTGAAATAAAAAAAAAAAAGTTTCACATGGGAACAACCAAAAGAATTTATTTTTCTGTCTTTCTTTTAACAGATTAATATAGAGAAAACAGCTGGTAATATATCAAAAATATAGAAATAGCAAATGACCAACTCTATGTTCATTAATGATTTAAAAGGCCATTTTGGCAAGAAATACAAGAGAAATTTCTTAACCCGACAATGGGCTCTGTCAAACCCTACTGGAAAAAACAACATTTAATGATGAAGGACTCAAGGTCCCTATTAGATCTGGGAGCGAGATGGGAGACGATCTCTGCTACTTCCCAACATTACACTAGAAGTCATGGCTGATGCAACAGTTGAGAGAAGAAAAAAAGCACTGTTTGGGGTACAAAAAAGCAATACTTCCACATGCATAAGGCATGACTGCCTTATGTAACAACCCAGAATAAGGCATAGAAAATCAAGTAGGACTTTTTTAAACCTTTATACTGGAACAGCATATGAATTAATTTCTTCATTCTAGTAAAGAACAGTGAGGTAGAAACAAAAGTATTAGTGATAGGATACAATGTGGGCTGGAGAGATGGCTCAGCTGTTAAGAGCACTGGCTACACTTCTAGAGGTCCTGAGTTCAATTCCCAGCAATCACACGGTGGCTCACAACCATCTGTAATGGGATCCAACTCCCTCTTCTGGTGTGTCTGAAGACAGCTACAGTGTACTCACGTACATTAAATAAATGAATAATTCTTTTAAAAAAAACCCTACAATGTGTCAGGAATGACCCCAGTAGCAGAGGTGACAGCTCGTGTTGGAGACATCACAAGGCACGATTAAAGAACATAAATGGAGGGCAGGACTGGCGAGATGGCTCAACGGGTAAGAGCACTGACTGCTCTTCCAAAGGTCCTGAGTTGGGATCCCAGCAACTACATGGTGGCCTGTAATGAGATCTGACACCCTCTTCTGGTGCATCTGAAGACAGCTATAGTATATTATGCTGGAGCGAGCGGGACCATCCTGAGTTCAATTCCCAGCAGCCACATGATGGCTCATGGCCATCTGTGCAAGCTACAGTGTACTCATACACATAAAAATAAATAAATAAATCTTTAAAAAAAAACATAATGGAGACATGGAATATAAATGAGGAGGGGTGGGAAGATACTCTGTATGAATGGATTCTTGAAGCTCAATTTCTTTTTATGGAACTTGGCAACTCATCTCTAAAATCTATCCAAAAGAGAAGAAAAACAAAAGCAGGTGAGACAGTCTTGAACAATGATACAGAATAGCAGGTTCTAGGGAAGAAAGGTTCACATCTTACTTCCCATCCTAGCCCCAGAGCTTGGAAAGTGATGTCTGGAAAAGAAAAAAGGTTGTTCCAGTATGGCTTCTGAGTGTTCGTCACAGTTTCTGAACACAGGACAGAGAACAGCATCACTTGTTAAAACATAAGTCATTTTTATTTTTTCCAGGTCTGGATTCCAAATCTCGGAGGATACGGAGGAGGAAATTTTCAGGTCATTGTGAAATCTAGTGTTCAAGGTAAAATAGGCATTTCATACTCATCTCTTTGTGTCCCAAGCACACAAGATTTTATAAGAACCCTTCTAGGAAACTGGGTTAAATTTTGCTTCTTGAGTTCCCCCACCACAACAATTTTGAATCTCCAAGAGCAGAGCTTAGAAA
>NW_022196894.1:35486526-35543011 GCF_008632895.1 Mastomys coucha | reverse complement strand
AGAGGCCCATGAGAATCCCCAAACCAACACAAACTATTGCTATTGCCTTTGGTGCTCACAAGAACTAGATGGCAAAACCCCACGGCACATGCTTTGGTTGTAGGGCAGAGTTGGACCTGGGCTGAAAGCTTCCCTTCTGATGGCTGCTTTTCACAGTGCTGGAAGGATATGCACTGGTGCTGGAACACTATGCAGGTTCCTGGAGGATAAAAGGTATCAACAGTCTTACCCAGCTATGGACCTTGTGTACTGCCATACTGGCCTACCTGGAAATATATGCCCACTGGTACACTACAGGATTAGCTGTTATGGATTTGAGGTGTGGTATTGTAAACCTAGTCCAAAGGTCATGACTTGGGAAGCCAGGTGTCCTACTGAGAAAGTTACTACTGTTGTTTTACTGTTCTGCTTGTCAACGTTCCTTCTCAATTCAATATTTATGCCCATAGAGTAGTGCTGCACTCAGCTTTGGTTAGAGAAATGTGGGGAGCCGTGAATCTTGAGAGGCATTCGCCATGGCAAGATGGCGCCTACTTCCGCTGTTAACTCCTAGTGGACAACTGTTTGAGCAAACTGTTGGCGCATGTGCGTAGAGTGAAAAGGACGCCATGTCACGGCCTATCCCGGGGCCTTACGTAGGGTAATGAGCGAACAGCCAATCATGAGCAGACACGCCACGCTGTGGGCAGATACGTGCACTGTGGTGTATATAAGCAGTGGGGATTTTGGGCTCGACCCCTTTTTCACTATGGATGGAGACAAATAAACAGTTGCTGCAGAAGGAACCTAGTGTCCGCGTGTCTTCTTCCCGGCGAGAGGACCACGCGGGCTACAGAGAAACTTCTTCTTTCTTCTTCTCCTCTTCCTCCTTCTTTTTCTCCTTCTCTTCCTCTTCCTCCTCCTCCCCCTTCTTTTTCTTCTCCTCTTCTCTTCTTTCTTCCCCTTTTTCTTTCTCTACCCTAAACCCCAGTGGCAGAGACATGTAACTCATCAAAGTGCTGATAGTGACTGTTAAATGCTCATCAATAATTAGGACATCTAAATCACTCCCTTAAAGGTTCAGAAAACATCTCAGAGGAGAGGGTGGCAAGAATGTAAGAGCCAGAGAAAGATATGGAGTGTTGTGGGGCACTGTCTACTGGGACTGAACTAGCAATTGCTCTCCTGAGTTCACAGCAGCTGTGATTATGAGCACAAGGTTTGTACGGATCGGGCCCTTCAGCATTCTACTATGGTTTGGAGAAAGACTCTTCAGGCCCTATCTCTTCCTGGGGATTTATACGTGGTCAACTATTGGTGGGGGAGGGGTCAACCTCATGAGACCCCGTTTTTCTCAGATGCTCCAGTGATGTAGCTACTGGTTGTCCATGCTTTTCTAAATAACCCCTCACCCATACTCCTGTATGTAACCCTAATTAAACTCACTGAACCACCAATAAAAAGGACGTGGGAGCAGAAGGGGGAGGAGTTGGGAAGAGGACGGGAATCATTGGGAGCAGTAGGAGCACATGAGAGAATAACAGTAGGTGAATATGATCAACATACATTATATACGTGGATGAAAATGCTCCAGTGAAACCCATTACCATGTAAACTGACGTTAAGAAAGAAACTGAAAAGGTATCCTGTTATTATTCCAATGGGAGTAATCACTATTTGAGGAATTGAAATATGTAAAACAGAATAGCATGTGATATACAATAAGCACTCGGTGAATTATATGTCCCTGTAAAACAAAGCTAAATTCCACGGCTTTAACAATCATTTTGAGTCATGTTTATGAGAACTAAAAAGCATAGGAATAACCCCTTAAACTCATACAAATATTTCACTTTAATAAAACTTCTCTTTTGCAGGACACACACACACACACCCACACACACACACACACACACACACACACACCCTTTTTCAACGTTGTACTCACATGTTCCCTACATTTCTTTGTTCTTTTTACCTTCCTCTCTTCTCATATCAATGTCTTAAGGGATTTAAAAATGTTATCTATGTAATATTTAGAATTTTATATTCTGAATTTTCACACTGATCTATTCTTTCTTTTATTTTAAAACACCTTTGAGAATAACTTCCTTCCTCCCTCCCCTCCTCTCTCCCTTCTCCTTCCCTTCTCCATTCCCCCTTTAAACTGAGTGTGATAATTTTTCTACTGCCCTGAAGCAGGCTTTCTCATGAGTCGATTTGGCTTTATATTCACTTGGACATGGAACTGCTTTGCAAATATCCTGCTCTGCCTGTTCGCTGCATGATTGTCAGCTACTGGAAAAAAAAATAGCAGGGATCCAGCTTCCATTTCTTGTGTAATTTCTCTACTGATCCTGGAAGATTGACTAAGACTGAATGGTGTAAGGTATGCTTCATACAGTGGTGCTTAATAAATATTTTAAAACAGTGTTAAAGTGTTGAATAAGTTTGACAGCAGTGCTGTTGCTCATCCCTTCAGTGCCAACACTTTCTAGGCCCTGTTACTGCCTAGCAACCATTTCCCTCACACACCTGCGTGTTCCCCACACACCTGCGTCTCTCCCACACACCTGCTTGTTCCCCACACACCTGCGTCTCTCCCACACACCTGCTTGTTCCCCACACACCTGTGTCTCTCCCACACACCTGCTTGTCCCCCACATACCTGCATGTCCCCTACACACCTGCCTGCCCCTCACACACCTGCTTGTCCCCCACACACCTGCATGTCCCCTACACACCTGCCTGCCCCTCACACACCTGCTTGTCCCCAGAAGTTTGAGACAAGCTAAAGTTCTTTTTGAGCTAGCTTTCATTGTTGGAGCTATTGCTCTCATTGTTGCCTCCTGAAGAGTGTTTTATGGGAACCTAAAGACCCTGTTGTGTGCCTTGAAGTTGATTTTTTTTCTCTTAGTAATAGTGTGAAGGGGTAGGAAATGGGGATGGGGGGTGGAGGGTTGGAGGGAGCGTGTGTGTGTGTGTGTGTGTGTGTGTGTGTGTGTGTGTGTGTGTGTGTGGTGCAGAGATGCTGAGAGCTGCATGTTACATTCATTTACTCTCCAAATCATCTTTGCTGTTTTTATTCTCTTGACACAGAGGTCTGTGATGTACCTCAGGCTGGCCTTGAATTCAAAGCTCCTGCCTCAGCCTCCCAAGGGTTTGTGGGTATGCACTAGTGTTCCATTGCTTACGCTCCTATCTGTAAGGATGTCTTTACCTTCAGCACCTGAGGAGTACTAAGGATTTAAGAGAGGTGTTTCTGTTTTGTTTTGTTTGCATTTTAACCTTAGTTAAACTAAGGTTTTAACTAAGGTTAAAATGAAACTCAGGAGTTTTGTTCTTCATTATTTTCTGATCTACTACAGCCAGGTAACCCTTGCTCTGTAACCCCACTTTCCTATCAAACAGTATTTTATGTCTACAAAAGATAAGCTTATACTTCAGTGGTGAAGAACCAGTCTGCCTCCATCTTAGGTTTAAAAACCATCTGATTGCCGGGCGGTGGTGGCGCACGCCTTTAATCCTAGCACTTGGGAGGCAGAGGCAGGCGGATTTCCGAGTTCGAGGCCAGCCTGGTCTACAGAGTGAGTACCGGGACAGCTGGGGCTACAGAGAGAAACCCTGTCTCAAAAAAACCAAAAAAAAAAAAAAAAAAAAAAAAAAAAAAAAAAAAAAAAAAAAAAAACCATCTGATAGTAAAAAACAAATTAAGTTTATTAATTAAAGCTGTTAATTAATCAAGGCTTGGGCTCTGCCCCACCTGTAACCTTAAATACAAATGGTTTTGTACTGCCTGTTCCAGGAATGGTAATCTAATCTTTGTTTCAAAAAAAAAAAAAAATCAATGTTCATCCTGCGAAAGGCTTGCTTGTATGGGTACCTTGTATGACTACCTGCTGTTACGACTGCCTTTGTGTCTTTGTTTCGGGAGACTAACTTATTATGATTAAGTTTTGCTCCTGTAACTCCTCCTATTTTGCCACAAATCTCCCATTTAGAAACCCCCTACCCCTGAGTTATTAAAAACCTTCCTCACAGAGGCCCTTGGCCCTGTGAAGGTTCTATGCCCAGTGTAGGAGAATGCCAGGCCCAGTAAGCAGGAGAGGGTGGGGTGGCGGGCAGGGGGTGGGGGGAGGGTACAGACGTGTGTTCTTGTTGTTGGTTTTTGGTTTTTGGGGGGTTTTTTGGAGGGGAAACTAGGAAAGGAGATATCGTATGGCATGTAAATAAAGAAAATGTCTTAAAAAAAAAAAACTTCCTCACATCCAATGAACCTTGCCTTAGGGAGAGGTAAGGGGAGGCAGCTCAGCTCCTGTACACGAATAAAAACCTGGCTTTAATTAATCTGGACATGATCTGAGTCGGTGGTCTTTCTCCTCCCGTCTTTGGGATTAACACTGGATTGGTCCTAAAGTGGTAACGTTTAGAAAAGCTTATTCTCTTTTTTGTTTGGGGTGGGACGAAACTCGGAAAAATGTCCCATTTAACTCCAACAATCTTGCTAGGAGTGCAGGGTCAAGGTCATTTCTCCAGGATAAGAAAAAGGAAATTTGGGAGACACTAATGACCTTCTACAAGGTCACCCAGTTTGGAAGAACCTACGCTGAATTGTAGGACTTCAGGAGCCACAGACAGCCCAGCTTCCCAGTCTCGTCTAGTCGGCTCAACTTGAGGAAATCAGTTCTGCAAGCAAGCAGTAGCATAGAGAGGAGTTTAACACCACACAAGAGGAGGCAAACCGAGAAACAGTGCGCACGCGCAAAATACGCGTGACGAGGGGCGGGGGAAGGGAGGCTGGGCAAAAGCTCCGCTCCGCCCCACTTCGGACTCCACCCTCTCCCCCCCTTCCTGCCAGAACGCTCTGTACGCGCGCAGGCGCACTTCCTGAGCCTGAAGGTCAAACTAAAGAGGGCAACCCTTATATCCGCGCAGGCGCAGGTGTGCGCCGGGAGCCAAGATGTCGGGTTCCAAGTATAAGCCTGCGCCCCTGGCCACTCTCCCCAGTACCCTCGACCCTGCCGAGTATGACGTGTCTCCAGAGACCCGAAAGGCGCAGGTCGAACGCATGAGCATAAGGGCCCGGCTTAAACGGGAGTACCTGCTTCAGTACAACGACCCCAAACGCCAATCGCACATCGTGAGTGGGGCCGGGCGGGACTGAGGGCCGGGGCAGCCGCATCTCGCGTGGGCACACGCGGGCCGCCCAGCTCCAATCGGTGTGCTGGATACCGGCCCCTAGCCGCACAGTCCTTCTTGGCCCTTCAAGTTCGGCCTTGGGCTCAGTGGTCAAAGGGATTGGGCTCCGGCTGCACACCCAGCTGGCCTTGCGTCCTGGCTTGACGGCTTCCCTCCTGATTTGGAGAAACTTGTTAAACGGCATAGTCTCTCGGCTTTCTTGTCTGAAATATGGCCATGTTATGGTCCTTCCTAACTTTGGAGGCAGATTTACACGTGACTAACCTAGCACACTAACTTCCTTGAGAAGGGGGTGTTCAGGCCCGGTACTCCCAAGTGTACAGCATAAAAAGCTGTTATGTGCCATTCAGCTCATAACTCTCAAGGACACTTCTTCCTCTTGAGAATAGGGGTTGTTCAAATTAAGTGTGTTACAGAACCTGAGGCTTGATGCATTCGTCTTTGGAATCAGGCATCATGGCCTCAAATACTAACAAACTGATCCCTGGGCAATTTACTTAATCCCTCTCAAACCATAGCTTTTTTTATGTTCTCCTGGAAAACGGTGTGCATTCGTCATGGAGTTGTGAATATCAAACGAGAAAGTATGTAGCATTACTATGTAACATACATCAGGAAAGTGACATTTAACAAGTGTGCTTTTAGACAGTTTCTGCCTTAAAAGCTGTCTAAATATCTCAAATGGGATTTTTTTTAAATGAAGATTTTCCAACAATTGCATACATATTCTCTGTAATTTTTGAAAGTTATGAGACCAACCAAGGGAAAGTTACACTAAGTGGTCAGATACAGTGCTAGTCTCCAGGTGGCTCAGATCTCCAAGTCCTCCAGCCATAGCCTCATACTGGGGTTACTGCCACTTGAAACCCATGCCTGGCCTGAAAAACATTTAAAAAATTAAATGTCACAACCATTCACAGAAGTTACTGTATTACTCTCTTGGCTTTCTAGACGAGACTATGTGGACAGTTACACCCGGAAACAGGTCACACACCTTAGTCTGTGTGACTTATATTACCTTCTGCCCGGATATAATATCCTCAACCAGGCCTTTGTTTACAGGGTAAAAGAGATACACCTATTATGTACTATACACATAGTTTTTCTTGATGTGCTAGATAGTATAGTATTGTTATTAATAACTAATTAATTAATTATTTTTTCAGACAGGGTCTCTATATACAGCCCTGGCTATCCTGGACATTAGTATGTAGAACAGGCTGGCCTTGAACTCACATTCAAGTGAGTGCTCACATTAAAGGCATGAACCACAACACCAGGCCCATTTGTTTAATTTTTTTAAAGTAACTAGAGTAAGGCCCCAGGCAGGTATGAAGTTTGAACCCCCAATCATCGTTTTTTTAATCTCTGTAACCCAGGGAAAGTTCCATTTCTCATCTCTAATAGAGATAAACATACCTATCTCTTTAGCCGTTCCCTTAGTCATTTACCAGCCAAAACATGTGAATCCCCTTGTCTAGTCATTAGGGATAACTAATTTGGTCAAAAATAACTGCTCAGGACCTATTATGAGACTAAGATGCTGAGGTCCAAGTACAAAGCTGGAAGTAAGCCCCTGTCCTTGTAGAGCTACCTGTCTTTGGTGTGTGAGATGGTGGTGAATGGTACAGGAAATAAGGGTGAGATCAGCCATGTGTGCAACAAGGAAGGAAGCACCTATTTGGAACATGGCTTTGGGGTGTCTTGTCTTTGTTTGTTTTATAGTGTTTGGGATCAAATCCATGGTCTTACATGGTAGGGGAGCACTCTACCACTGAGCCACAATCCCGTCCTCAGAGCATAACATTTAAGTAAAGATCTGAAAGAAGTGAACCGAAGTGTTAGCTTGAGGGAGGAAAAGAGTGTGTGCCAGTTAGAAGACACTGTAAGTACAAGGCCAGCTGTAGCATTTAGTATATTTCAAAACCAGAGAGCTGTTTGAAAATATGTTAGCAGTCCTAGTACTTTGGAGGTGGAGCTAAGTTTTATTTTATGTCTTTTTAACATGATGCCTTTTTAAAAATAGCATCTTTATTAATTGTATTATTTTATTTTAGATACATTAATGAGAATTACATACACTGTATTTCAATGATGAACTTTTGTTTCTGACAAGACCATTCTGGATAAAGGAGCACAGTGACAAACCAAAGTTAAAGAGATCCCTAGGATGTGATCACACCAGACCTTGTATGACATTGTAAAAATATCTACTGAGAAGGAAGTCACATAACAGAGACTTAATTATGTCTTAACAAAATCTCTCAGTTTGTTTTCTTAAGAATTGTTTGTGAGGGAGTGAGGGCAGAGAGAAGTGAGGTAGGAGGCCTTTGCAGCATTAGCTCTTGTGGTTAATGGGCACTGTGGCAATAGTGTGGAGGTAGTAAGGTGTCCTGAGTACAGGATGGTTGGGTATTAAAGGTAGTTCTAGCCTGGTGCACTGTCAGGTGGATGCGTATGGTGTAGGAGACAAGTGGAGGATGGCTCCAAGGTCAGCAAAGGGCCTTTTACTAGAGGAATGTGACAGGGACACACCGGGTAGTAGACTGAAAGGAATATTGACAGATCAGTTTACGGTGACCGGATGACCTCTTTCATGGAGTGAATGTAAGTAAAAGAGCCCGGCAAAAGCTAAAGCCCAATGTTAAAAGACTGAAAAACAACAGAAGAAAAAAAGCAAAAGAGATGAAGAGAGAATGGTCAGAAAGGAAGGAAACCAAGCAGAGGTGGACTCAGGAAGTACCGAAGAAAGTGTGAGGGCTTCACCACACCAGAGGCTGCTGGCATTCACTGGACATTGAGTGGTGTCGTGGAAAGCTGCCTGCCCACTCCCCCACCCCCCTACCATTTACTTAATTCATTTGGGTGTTTTTTTAACAAGTTTTTTAATGTTATGTTTGGCTTTTTAAATTTTTGTTTATTTATTTAATTTATGAGGGCTCTGCTGCATATACATCTGCAGACCAGAAGAGGGCATCAGATCCCCTTAAAGATAAAGAAGGTTGTGAGCCACCAGGTGGTTGCTGGGAATTGAACTCAGGACCTCTGGAAGAGCAGTCAGCACTCTTAACCGCTGAGCCATCTCACCAGCCATACTTAATTCATGTGTATGAGTGTTTTGTCTGCATTTCTGTATGTGTACCACATATGTGCCTAACGTCAGAAAAGTCGAGAAGTAGACATTGGATCATTTGGAACTAGACTTGGGGATGGTCGTGAGGCACCGGGCAGGCTCTAGGAATTGAACCCAGGTCCTCTTCAAGAGCAACAACTAACCACTCTTAACCACTGAGCCATCTATCTGTTCAGCCTCTTTCCCCTGGTTTTGATCATGAAGTTACCGGTATTTTGTGAAATGAAATGTCTATTTCTAGAAGACAGATGTGGAAGCTATTAAAGTGCAGAACAGTGAGTGAGTGGTGAATTGAGAAGTCTCATGGTGTGGCATTCAGATGCATTCTTTAGCAGAAAAGCAGATGCTTGTCATCTTCTGGCCTTGATCTGCTGGTTGGAGTTGTCATTACTGGAACCCCTCTGCCGCCTTAGCGTGAGGTGTTAATCCTCTGTTTTTAGAGCAGCAGAAGGTTCGTTTGGACTTCTCTGACTGGTCGTGAGCTGATCACCCACCCAGTTGAGGAATTTCAACCTGATGGAAAGGCTGGACACACCTCCTCTCAAGGCTTCCTTACCTTTGAGCTATTGCTAGTCACCTCAGGGTCAAATTGCTGTAATTCAGTTTAGTTTGAAATGTAAATGTCGAAGTTATTTCAGTCTTGCCAGTCCTGGCTGCTTGGTGTTGGTTAAGACCTTAGATGTTCATGCTGCATACTGAAGACTAAAGCTGATTTTATTTGCTTATTTTAATCTGCCAGTTAATTGGAGTGAATAATTTTGTAAAATCACTTGGGAATTTAGCTAATTAAGTTTAATTATGTGTTTGGGGTAGATTTGCTATTCTTAGGAGATTATTTTAGTATAAATATATTAAATTATTTTTTTCTTAGCCAAGATAAGCTGATTATTTTTTGACAATTTTAACCTTTTGACCTTTTTTTTTTCAAGACTTTTAATAGTGTGGAAGGTAACAGTTTGTTTTTCAAACATCACCTAAGTTAGTTTAGCAGGTAAAGCAGTTCATGGTGAGAAGTATAGCTCAGTGTTAGGGCTCATGCCTTGTTTACACAATGCCCTTGGTTTGATCTTCTGAACCAAAAGAAAGCAAAAACAGGACTGGAGAGATGTCTCAGCCGTTAAAGGCTAGGCTCACAACCAAAAATATAAGAACGCAAAAACATATAATTCAGAGTTAGAGTAAGCTTGCTCTCATCTTCCTGCAACTGACAGCAGGGAAAGCTGCTAAGGCTGCATTAGAAAGCATGTTAGAAGCAAAACAGCAAGCTTGGTAGAGCATCCGAGGTCTCCGTCAGGGCTGTGGTGTGGCTCTGATGGCCACTTCCAAGAGAGAGAAGGAGGATAAGTCTGAAGGACACATGAAAGTGATGAGGGGGGAGAGGTGGTGTCTCTGCCAGTTTAAAGTTAGGAACCTTACATTGTAAATAGAAAGCTAGAGGGGGAGAGAAGAATCTCTAAGTCATACAGGACTTGAACAGGATCATCAGAAAGTTGTTTTTAATCACAGGAGGTGCACACCTATGATCCCAGCACATGGGAAGCTGACACAGGGGGATTGTCATGAGTTTGAGGCTAGCTTAGACTATAGGTCAGCCAGGGCTACAGAACAAGACTGTGTTTAATAAAAACCAAAACCAAACAAGAAAAGGGAGAAAATAAAGTTTCTGCATAGTTAGAAACTGGTCAGGTGAGAGTCATGGCGCAGTCCTGTGATTCCAGACTTGAGAGGGGAAGATCAGATAGCCAGAGTTCAGGCTTAGTGTGCTCCTTCACAACAGCCCTGATGAATTTCTTCCTCCACGTGTCCTCCTTAAGGTTGACGAGTTTTGTTTGTATTCATTTTAGGAGGATCCTGCGTTGATTCGTTGGACCTATGCAAGATCAGCAAATATTTACCCTAATTTCAGACCCACTCCCAAGAACTCATTTTTAGGAGCTGTGGCAGCATTTGGGCCCCTCATCTTCTGGTATTATGTTTTCAAAACAGACAGGGTAAGTATTAGGGCTGGATGTTTGGCTGGTTTGTGAGGTCCCTCCTGGGTGCCCCCAGCAGTTCCTTGTGCTGCTCGCACCCAGTGCCTCACCCAGAGGAGCAGTCCTTTCCCTTTCTGTCTTGTATCTTTATTCCTTTCTGGGAAGAGTAGGACTTTTCATTTGATTTGATAATTTGTTTTTTAAAAAAACAAAACAAAACATAGCAGCCTATGGGTCTTCCAGGCTTAATCTAATGGGGACTTTGCAGTTTAAAAAAAGTAATAGAAGGGTCAATTTAAATTTATGAGAGTAGAATTCAGTTCGTGAAAGTCTTCCTGTTTTTTTCCCAGATAAAATAAGAAATTATAATAAGCAGGTAAATACCATAACAACTATTTAAAAGTTAATTTTCTCATTAGAGGGTGTATAGAAACTCTATTTTATTAAGGATTGAGGAGATCTCCCTATGTCAGTCACCCAAGCCAGTCTCACATTTTAAGCCTCCTGAGCATTGGGATTGCAGGAATGAATGACCCTGTCTGGCTTAAAACTAAACTTGTTGGGGCTGGAGAGATGGCTCAGCAGTTAAGAGCACTGACTGCTCTTTCAGAGGTCCTGAGTTCAAATCCCAGCAACCACATGGTGGCTCATAACCATCTGTAATGAGATCTGATGCCCTCTTCTGGTGTTTCTGGAGACAGCTACAGTGTACTCACATATAATAAATAAATAAATCTTTTTTTTAAAAAAGAAAACAAAAAACTAAACTTGTTTGTGTCTGACCTTCAGATACCCTGGAGAAGTCTTTTAGCTTTGTTGATGCATTTGTTAGAGATGGTGTGTATTGGATAAGTGTTAGCAGAACATACTTAGCATGTGCTCTGTTCTCATGTACTTAGCATGTCTTAGCATGTGCTCTGTTGCTGAGCTCTGTGTGTGCGTTACTCTTCAAACACGCTAAACCCCAACAACAGAAGCAGAGGTAGCATGCCAGTTGCTGTCTTCAGAGGCCTGGCTGTGTGGTCACAGAGAAGGCTGCTCCATTCCTGCTCTCTGTCCTGGCACAGTCCGGGGCTTGTGCCAGCCACCTCCTCTGTGAGAGCCCTTACCTTTCGACTGGTAGATGAGCATGCGTTTCCAGAAGTTGTTTGCACTGACTTTTGCTGTCTGCTTTTGAAGCTGGGCATGGTAGCTCATACCTGTAATCCTAGCCCTTGAGAGGCTGAGGCTGGAGGATCACTGTAGTGAGAAATGTTAATAAAGGCACCATCCCACACCATGCCCAGCTACTCTCTGCCCCAGGAGTCTTGCCGCCTCCATAGCTAGCCCCAGGCGTCGGATTTCCAGCTCTGGATCGCCTGCCTCAGCAACTTGTACCTTCCCAGCCATCCACCCCCTGCAGCTAGCTGTCACAAATCTCCTTAACCCAGTAAATCAAAACTCTAGAAGCTTATAATTATCAGTTTTATATATCAATAAATTCTCAATTCACAAGATTCTCACACAATAATTTCATAGCCAATTGATAAAGATACAAACTGCCCACCTAGATTAGACAAGCTACCCGTCCTTCTATCCTTTTATGAATATTCATAGCTCCCTGTGGCTTGAGAGGCTATGTGGATAAGGTTTATTCTCTTCTCCATCCATCTTCTCTTGTCCTCCTCCTTCTCTCTCCCTGTCCCTGTCTCTGTCTCTCTTAGCTGTGCCTTCCTTTTCCCTGTCCAGCCACAGGCTTCTTGTTGTATTAATATTTAAATTAATTGGAAAATTCTGCTGCAGATCACCATGAGTTTGAGGCCAACTCTGTTAACAACTGAGTTCTAGGCTAGCCTAGGCTCTAGGGTGGGATTCTGCCTCAAAATAAAGCAGAAATGATACCTGCTTAAGAATGGGGAAGCTCCTTTCTGACCACTAAAGAATAGCGAAGGTACTTGAATGATGTATTTCCTTACTGTCCTAACTTTGGTTTCTTATTACTTCCTCAGAGTCTTAGGAGGCTTTACGGGGTGGGCTTACAGTTACATTTTCATTCCTTATTTGCCATTATTCCATGTCCTTATAAGAATAACTTGCTTTTTAATATTTTGTCTGTTTCTGTTTTAATCTATACAGGACAGAAAGGAAAGACTTATCCAGGAAGGAAAATTGGACAGAAAATATAACATCTCCTACTAAGTTTGGCAAGAATGACTCTACTCTTGCATAAATAAATCTCCTATTAATCACTGAACAGTTTCTTTATTCTTGGATTTATTGTCAAAGCATATTAATACCTTAAAAAATAGAAGCAAAGGTAGGCTTGTGCTGGGAATCTGTCAGAATAATGTCAGAGTTTGCTGGATATTATAGGATCCCCTTTTTAAGAGCCCAGCTCAATGAAGACACATTTGTTTATTCATTTAATCTGTTAGTCAGCAACTGAGTATTAACTGTGGCCAGTTGGGGTGTGCCCTGAGGGTACAGTGGTCAGAGAGTCAGAAAGCCCAGCTCGGAGAACACTGAGCGGCTGAGTGCTCGGTGTCTGCGACTTTAGTACCTAAGTCCTTGTGTGTCCCCAGCCTTCTGTGTGAGCACAGCAGAAGGTGACAGCGCTGTGAAGCACATTACAGCTCCTTGGGAAAGTGAACTGCTGATAAGGAGCTAGCTAGCTTTGAGAAGTTCAGGGAGCGAGCCGACATTCAATTTGGTCTCTGAAGTCCCCGAGGCTGACAGGCCAAACTGGAACATGAAAGAGCAAGGCCTGCTGGCTTTGTCTGACTCCGCTGCCTCTGGAGTAGGAAAGTGAGGATCTCGAGATCGTTCTGAGGAGCAGAAGGATAACAGCTAAGGGCATAGGCTGGGAATCCAGCCTGCAATAAAAGCTAGCTGGGATTTAGCAGGTAGAATTCTGGTCTCCATTTTCTTTTTATAGCAGGAAGATAGCAATGCCTTTCCCCTCATAAAGCCATGAGGATAAAAATGAAATAGTATTAACCAAAATAAAGCAACCGCTGTTCTTCTTGTAGTTCACTCTGGAACTGGTGACAGTTTCATCCACAGTTGAGCTCTGGCTGAGCAGCATGCTCTCTGGACTGATTTGCACACGTGTTTGGTCTTAGCTTTGAAAGCATACACAACTAATCTCTCACCTGTTCCAGCATTAGCCTTCATTACCACAGACAGCAAAGCCTGAAAGGCGAGCCTGGGAAGAGGGAAATGCAAGGAGGGAAAGAGGCTCCCATTGCACTCTGAAGACCTCTGTGTACACAGAATTTCCCCTTCAAAAAGCAAATGGGACAAAGCAAATGTCCTAGCTCCAGTGATCAAGAGTTAACCAGGCAATACCGGCATACATCCCGGGCGGCTCAGCATGACTGGTTGGGTCCATCCTACACGACGAAGGAAGGCATTAGGCCAGAAAGCAAGGGTAGTATGTCACTAATCCAAGTATTAGCAGCAGCGGGACTGAGGATTTGGAGGTGGCACAAGAAGTCTATCATTTCTTCATCGACACCGTGCAGATCTTTAACCTGCACACATTAAACAGTATAGGAGGGGTAGCTATGGTCCACACTGCTACAACTGGCTGTGGGGCTCTGGTCCTCTCTGTCATAGATGTCCCTTCATTGGCCATCACATTAAATGGAGATTACTTGACTGAAGGAGTCACCAGCATCTTCATTTCTAAAGACAGTTACTCTGGGTCATTGTCATAGTGATCAAATAGTTACAGTTACTTTGGGATGGAAGTACCAAAATATTCTAGTGAGTGTCTTGGGCACCCATCAACCTGTCTTTGCCCTCAGTTATGTGGCAATAATGCTAGTGCCCTTGTGGTCACATACCAGTGTTGCCAGTTGTGAATCAGTGCTGCCAAAGTACAAAGTTTTTTTTTTTTGGTTGACTGACTCCCAGGTACAAAAACCCAAATGACCTGAATATAGTTGAAGTATTATCAGATTACAATTTCCATAGCAGAATGCTTTTCCCTGTCCCCCACAGTGAATCAGGGTACCTTATTCATCGCAACTTAAATTGGGCCAGTGAGATGGCTCAGGGGGTAAGGGCACTTGCCATTGAGACTGGAACCCACACGGTGGAAGGAGAGTACTGGGTCCTACAGATATTCCCTACGTGTGACGTGCAGCACACCACTTGCTTACAAGCACACAAATAAATGTAAAAAAAAAAAACCCTAAATTTGGGGATCATGGATGTTGCTCAGTGGTAGAATGCTTGCCCAGCATGTGTAAGGCTCTGTTTGATGCCTAGCTTTAGGAGCTAAGTAAACCCAAAATGTATAGGGAAAGAAAGCACATGTTCCCTGCCTCATCGCTAAGACAGCAAAAAGGACCAGTCCTACTGCTGGTACTTCCACCCAGGAAGGCTAGCTGTGGCACTGTTTATGACCTCTGCTTCACTGCATTTACTACAGCGTTGATCGTGTGCGTCAACCCTTTGGGATGCTGTCAGCAAGCTGACACGGTAGCTAACCTTTAGTAGGTCTTGCTGCTGTTCGCTTGCATCCGACAACTGAATGCCCACCTCACCCCACACCGCAGTCCTTCTGAATTTGCAGATCACGATGTGCAGCTCTGTTTGAATAGATTGGGTTTCACAGTGATGCCCAGCTGCTTTTGGAGCAGAATTGTTCTGTGTTGCAGAAGGTATCGCAACGCTTGAGAGCCTTGGGAGTCTTCATTGCAGTTATTGCCAGGGTCCTGCAGAGGAATCTAAACTTCCCCCTTATGTATCATATATACATAGGATATTGGCTCAGTTGCATTAGAGATGTAACTGGCAGCTGCTAGCCCTGCTGCAGAGCTCTCTCTGGGCTCCATTCAAAACCAGTGGCTTTATAAAGCTTCCCATCGTGGGTGAGAAGAGCATGCCCAAGTAGAGTCCTGAATCCAGGAAGATTCACAAAACAGGGAAGGGTGTTCAGTGAAACAACTTGCTCTTTTTTTTCTTAAGGCTGTCCGGCACGCTGACTATCACTGGGGCCCCCACAATCATTGACAATGAAAGGCTGGGCTGGAGAGATGGCTCATGGGTAAGAGCACTGACTGCTTTCCCGAAGGTCCTGAGTTCAAATCCCAGCAACCTCATGGTGGCTCACAACTATCCGTAATGAGATCTGACGCCCTCTTCTGGTGTGTCTGAAGACAGTGACAGTGTACTTAGATATAATAATAAATAAAAATCTTAAAAAAAAAAAAAGACAATGAAAGGTTCCTCATCTCATATGGAGATAATCTTACCCTACAGCTGTCTCATTTCTCACAGCATAGAATACCTGACAGTATAAGGGAGGGAAGTTTTCTTTCGGCTTATGTTTCACTCCACAGGGAAGGGGTGCTCAGAACAGCCTAGAGCAGCTCATGCCATGGCAGTCAGGACACAAAGCAAGTTGATGCACCTAGTTGGCTTTTTCTCTGCTCCTCTTGTACTCCATCTAAACTCCAGCCTGAGAGGCGGCTGTCATTCATGCTCAGGGCAGGTCTTCCCACCTTATTAATCTGGAGACATCTTCACAGGCACACTCGGAGTTATGCTTTACTAATGTGCTAGGCGCTTCTCATTTCAATCAAGATGACACCACCAAAATTAATCATTACCAGGCTGGGGAGTGAGTTCAGTCGATAAAAGCCTGCACTATAGGCATGAGGACCGGGGCTCAAGCCCTGAACCCACTTAGGAAGTCAGATGCGGTGGAATCCCAGCTCTCGGGGCGGCAGAGACAGGTCCCTGGGGCTCACTACCCAGTCACCCTGACCTAACGTAATCAGAACTCCAAGATGGTGAGAGACCCCGACTCCAAAGCCAAGGTGGTTAGCACCCGAAGAACAACCTCCAAGGTTTTCTGGCCTCATCTGTGGACCTGTGTACCAGAGGCTTTCACGGAGATCTCTGGCTTGGCCCAGTGCTAGAGTTCTGGCGAAGGGAAGCAAGCACGGGCAGGGAGGAAAAGTCGCTTTCGCTTCTGCCGCTTCTGCTGCTGCAGTGGGCTTCACCTCCGTCTCTGCGGTGCTTTTCTGGTCACTCGGTTACTTCGTGCCGCCCTGCACTGAGTCGGGTCGGGCAGGGCTGATGAGAGGCAGACTAGCCAGTGAGGAGGAGTGCAGAGCAGCTTCAGGAGAGTAGGCCTCCCAAGTGTTACAGCTCTTAGAACAAAAGGCTCAGATGACGGAGTAGTTCTCGCACACCTGGATAGGATTTATATACAGTTGTGCGGGTGATTCAGGGTTCGAGAGCAGGTACTTCTCATTGGTTTGGGCTGAGAGCTTGGGGAATCTTTATTTGCATGTAAGAAGGTTTGGTGCTGCTAATACATGACCAATATCACACCCTTCTCCTGCCAGGGGCCGAGGGGGACTGTGACTGAAACAGGAGCCAGGGGCCCAGGAGGTGTGGTCGAACACCTGTCCCATGCACGCGGGAAATTAGCACCCACCGGGTCTCTGGGGTTCCAGACTTCTTACTCAACCAGGACCAGGTTGCTTACACAGTCTACAGCCCCACACTCATCCACGCACACTCTTCTGCATATGTATCTGTGCACAAGTATGTGTACATGTGAACACACACATACACACAGGGATATTATAGGAACTGGAATAATAAAGAGCCCAATCAATAAGCAAACAGTTTGGGGTCAGAAGTCACAGAAGATGTGAGAAGGGATTCAGAGGATCAAGCCTGGCAGACATAAGTAGCTGTGTGCAATGGGAGAGAGCTCATGTGAAGATTTCATTTCTGCAAACATGGGCTTGCAAGGTGCTTTAGACCTACAGATACAAGTAGGGGTTGTTTTGACTCATGTGATGCTCATCCTCAATCTCCATGTCATTCCTAATTTGTCCCTGCCCCTCTCCCCCCACAACAACTCTTTGTCCCTACCTCCTCTTAACGTTCCTCCTGTTCCTCCCTCCATTTTCCTTCAGTGCTGGGAACTGAACCCAGGGTATTGGCACATGCTAAGGAAGGATCTAACATAACTTCTCTCTACAGCCCCACCACCTTTTTACTTCTTGTTAGGAGAGAGGGGGTCTCATTAAATTGCCCAAGTTAGCCTTGAATTTGCAGTGATCCAGCTCAGTCTCTTCAGTAGTCTGGATTACAGGCCTGAGCTATATGAGATCGGGCTACTCTTCTTGGGCTTTGTTTTGGTGGGTCTGAACTTGAACCCAGAGGCCAAGCATGCTAGGAAAACACAGAGCTACATTATTAGCCTGAAGGTATCCCCTTCCTAATTCCCTCCTTTCTCTTTGACAGAGTCTTACTATGTAGTCTGTTCTGGATTCAAACGTGAAATCTTCCTGCCTATGGATTCCAAGGGATGGGATTAATATAATGCCATGACCACTAAAGGCTGCTGTAATTGTCCTCTAGATTATAATGGACTATGTGGTCTTTTTCTCATCTTATTATATAACAAAAATAGAAGAAACTCCACTTCTTAGTTAGGGTTTCCATTGCTGTGAAGAGACACCATGGCCAAGGCAGTTCTTATACAGAGAAGCATTTAATTGGGGCTGGCTTACAGTTTCAGAGGTTCAGTCCATTATCATCATGGTGAGAAGCATGGCAGAGTGCATGCAGGCAGACACAGTGCTAGAAGAGCTGAGGGTTCTACATCTTAATCCAAAGGTAGCCAGAAAGAGGCTCTCCTCCCCAGACAGTCAGAAAGAGGGTCTCCTCTACACTGGGCAGAACTTGAGCATAGAACCTCAAAGCCCACCCCCACAGTGACACACCTACTCCAACAAGGACATACCTCTTAATAGTGTCACTGCCCATGGGCCAAGCATATTCAAACCACCACATCTACTTGACCCTTGCTATTCTTTCATAAATAACTTTAGTGTGTCATCTGAGGATAAAAATGTACCAGTCTATTATAAGAAAATTAAAAACTACTTAAGTAAAAGAATAGAATAAAAACAACTCATGCATTCCATGTGATGATTTTGAGTGTGCATCTTGCCATAGTGTTTTCCACCTCTCTCTGCTTATGCATTTTTCTTTTCAAGGAAGTGAGATCCACTGTGCATATAATGATTTGAAAACCTGGGCCCAGTGATTTGTCATGAACATCTTTTCATGTTAAAAAATGGTACTAGTTACTTTCCTGTTGCTATAATAAAAGACCATGACCAACACAACTTATAGAAGAAAGATAGTTATCTTGGCTTCTAGTTCCATTATGGCTGGGAGACATGTCAGCAAGCAGACATTGCAGCAAGAACAGGAAGCTAAGAGATTACGATTTTTAGCTGCAAGCTTGAGGCAGAGAGAGAGAGAGAACTGGAAGTGGGTGGTGCTGTGAATGTTCAAAGCCCCACCCCATCACCCAGTGATGTGCTTCATCCAGCAATATTGTATCACTTCCCCAGGCAGTGGTGCCAGCTGTGCAGCAGATGTTCAGACAGGAGCCAATGGGAAATGTTTTTCAAACCACCAGGGACTTCCAGCCACATTGAGTGATGGTTGAAAGCATTCTGTAATGTGTGTTTATCTCAACCTACTTCATCCTTCTTATAAATGAATATTCCTCTTGTCTTTTCCTTTTCTCCTTTTCTGGTGCATGTGATAGACACTTGCTGGAGAATTTTTGAGTTTGTCCTTAACTCTTTTCATGTGTTACATTTCTAAGAGTGCTGTGCATGGTGCTACACACCTTCAAACCCATACGTATCATATAATATTAAAGGAAAGCCAGAGTCTAAGTGAATGTTTATTGTAATTATTTTTAAATCCAATGAATAAAAACTATCTTAAATCTACATTTCATTTATTACTGAGATTCAACATTTTCATGTATTTTTGTCCACTTGTCTATTATTTGCTTGCTCAAATTTACTTACTGCCCGGCATACATACACAGGCTTTTTATTAATGATTTTAAGGCTTAAACAAGATAAATTAAAGACCGATCTTGATCATACCAATCAGGATATATTCTAGCATCCCTTCACATTGGAAAAAACACCATGTACTCTTGGAGTCTAAATGTTAAAAGAAGACAGTACCCAGAGGAGTTTTTGCATAATTTCTTAGCATTGAGAGTTATTGAGCAATGTGTTCTTGAGACTTTAATCATTCCACAAGATTTTTTTTTTTTTAACCAGTCAGGAACAATGTCCTAAATCAAACCAAGAAGCAGTCTGATGAGGACACCAATTGCCACTTCCTCTGAGCTCCAAATGTGCCATCTGTCTGACTGATGGAGCCCACACTGTGGTACTGCTGAGCATTACAAAAGAAGGAGAGAGAGAGGGAGAGAGAGAGAGAGAGAGAAAGAGAGAGAGAGAGAGAGAGAGAGAGAGGAGAGAAAAAAGACAAGTGTGTAACAAGGATTTGAATCTTAAGGCTTTTGTCATATGAGGTGTTAGGCAGGACCAGCCTGATTATATTTGCTTTCCTGAAGAACATGTTGGTTCCTGTGTGGAGCATGATCACAGGACAAGAGAGGCTGCAGAAGGGCCAGTAATCAGCCTGCTGATTTTCAGGCATGGATTTCAGTTTTTAAGACAGCCCGCAGCACAGAATAAAGCATCCCCTGCCAATCACAGGATGACTCGTTTGGATAGGAATCTGTCCAAAGCTGTATGGAAGTCTATACATCATTGCTATTAGTTACCTCTGCACACACAGGCAGCGCCAATCTTAACAACTCCTTAGTATTGTATGACATCAGTTCCCCTTCTCTGGAACAGTATACTTCCCTCACAGGTTGTTATTGTTTTATTACATGATATATTATTCTCTTACCCTTTTTGTTTGTCTCTTGCTTCAAGAAAAAGATCATACCTATGCTCTCTGATCGAGATTCCATTGGGTCTAATCTTTGATTATGTTTTCTGATTTCTAGTGTTCCCTAACGGCCCTCTCCTATCTTGGGGTCAGGGTGAGTATTCATTCCCCATCTCTGTGCTCATCAGGATAATTCATAGATTATTTGAAGAAATTAGAATTATGTGTAAGAATCTGTTTGGGTTAAATTTTCATGATTGCAGAATATGAACAGGATTTTAAAATGTCTAGAAGCACACTGCCTCCCCCCCTCCAGAGACAGGGCTTCTCTAAGTAACCCTGACTTCCTGTGTATGAAAAGATGGAATTTTCAAGCTCCCATCTGTATTTTCTGTTTCTGTGGGAAGTTGATTATGTTCTCATTTCTCTTTCAGAGCGTCTATTTGTCCCTCTAAGCATGGTAGCAACACTTCCATTCACTCCCCTCTTGGTTTTCTGGCAGAGTCAGATGTCTCATCTTGGTACCATGGCCAAGAGAAACACCCACCAAGCCACATCATCTACTTGGAGACCCTTCATTAGCAGATATCACAGAAGTGCTCTGTGAATCTTGAGCTCATAGTCAAGCTTAAGACACAGAGCGTTAAAGAGGGCTCATCTGACTTTTGACTTCTGGGTTTTTCTTGGCCATGGATGACTCATACAGGGTCAGAGATTATCTTGAGCAAAGCTCCCACTGGAGGTCAAGTTCAAGTTTCCACATTGTCAGAAGGAGTATGGCTTTAATTTTGAATCTGCTCATCTTCCTTGTTGGTGTGTGGGCTTGTTGGGGTACGTGGGTGGATGTGGGTGAGAGTATACATGTATGTGTGGATGTATGTGAGGCCAGAGGGTGACCTTGGTATTCATCCTTAGGGAACATCTACCTTGCATTTTGAGACAGAGTCTCTCCCCCGGTCCTAGTGCTCACTGATTAGGCTTGGCTGGCTGGTCAGTGAGTCCCAGGGATCTACCTGTCTGTGCTGGGAGATCATTTCTGGCTTCTTTGTGTTGAGGCTGGACATTAGACGCAGGTTCTCATGCTTGCACAGCATGTACATTACCAATGGAGCTATCTTCCCTCCCCCCCCAAGCCCCTCTTCTTTTCTTTTCTTTTTTTTTTTTTTTTGAGACAGGATTTTGCTATGCATCCTATGTTGGCTCTGAACTCATGGGCCTCCTACCCCTGTCACTCCCAAGGACTAGGATTAGAGGTATATTCTCTTACTTGGCTAGTTTTGAGTCCCTTCTTTGCTTTGTCTCTTAATAGGTTCTAGAAGACTCTTGGACCTTGGAGAAACTGGAAACAGCTGAGGCCATTTGAGGAATCAGTCTAGGAGGGTCTTGAAGGCTGCCATCTAATCCGAAATTATTGAGGTGAGGTGGAGAAAGAGAGAAGGTGATAAGCAACTCTTGAAAACTTGCACAAAGTCTTAAAAATCATATATGGAATTTTTTTCAAAAATTAAAAACACGAAGTTTTCTAAAGAGGGTCTTATCAACATTTCCCATAAAATATCGAAAGCAACAAAGAGTGTGGTATTGCACATAGAGTGGCTTGAGTGCTTGGTTTTACATCATCATTCTACAGGAAATGTTTGGGCTGCAGAAATTACTTCTCCAGTTCTTCAGCACACCCTGCTAATCTGCAGATGAAGATTCTAGATTCTTACTAGGAACTATTGCTGCTTGATTTTCTTTGTCATCTACTTGTGATCACAAGGGACATTGTCAGGACTAGACAATTGCCAGCCAATTTTCTGACCCCGTACCAAGAGAAAATTGAGAATCTGTGTATAGGTTGGGAGTTGTCTGTCTGTCTATCTGTCTGTCTGTCTGTCTGTTCATTGTTTGTGCAAAGTCAATGTTGACAGATTCATACCCCACCTCCCGGGGCCATGAGGACAAAGGAGTTCAAACTCCATTTCTTTGTATCTTGCTGCCCCTTGTCAAGTGAAGGTACCCATGGTGGGCTCTAACTCTTGCCTGCCAGTACTCCCACCCACTTTCTTCTGTTCAAACAGAAGCCAGGTTTCTCGAGGGTGTCTTGCCCTTCACATCAGGCAAGATAACCCTTGTCTCAGATCAAGATTGCCAGAGGTTGGTGTGGACATGTGCCTGTCTGCTCAGGAAACCAAAGGAGAAATCTGCAAAAGGCTTCCCTTCCTGAATAGTAAAACAGTATATCCCCAGGTGAGAGACCTATGGCCACACACCCTTTTGTCTCCTTCTCTTTGCTGTGTCCTAATAGTAGATGCAGAGGTCAAGAACAAAGATGTCTTAGTTAGGGTTTTATTGCTGTGGATAGATGCTATGATCACAGCAACTCTTATAAAGGGAAACTTTTAATTGGAGCTGGCTCACATTTCAGAGGTTTAGTCCATTAATGTCATGGCAGGAAGCATAGTGGCACACAGGCAGACATGGTGCTGGAGAGATAGCTGATCCAAAGGAGCAGGAGGAGAGAATGAGCCACTAGGCCTGGCTTGAGCCTCTGAAACCTCAAAACACCCCACCCTGGTGACACACTTCCTCCAAGACCAGACCTACTCCAACAAGGCCACATCTCCTAATAGTGCCACTCCCTATGGGCCTGTGGGAACCATCTTCATTCAAACCACCACAAAAAATAACAACACAACATGCCAAGAATAGGGAGCAGAAAAATCAGGAAGCATGTAGGTCCAGGACGCCTCTGTACCGCCATTTTTCCCATCCTGAACTGCTAACTTTAGACATCTTTAATAAGAGACAACAGTAGCTGCTAAACTAATCTTAGATTTTTGGATACTTAGAGTTGAATAAACTCTTAATCGGATCATAGTCTTTTACTAAGAGAAATAGAGCACTCTTCAGACTTTTCGCAGACTCTGAAATAAATGCTAATGAATGAATAAAATGCCCCCCCCATTTGTCAAATTTCTGTTGCTGGGGTGCTATGGAATTACACGTGGTTGGCCTTCAATAAGGCATTACTGTTAATCATGCCGTTGTGGTTTGTATTGAAGCTCTGATATGACTTTAGATTTTATAAATCTGGATTAGCCTAATGAAACTCCCAAGGGCCTCAGGATTAGGCAAGAGTCCTCTGGGAAAAGCTTGCAGACACTCACATGGAAACTGCTTTTATCAAAATCGCTTTAAGTCCTGTCTTCCCTTCCCCGTCACTTGATCTATTAATATGCCCCGCTGAGTTCTTAAATTAAGCCATATGATTTCTTTGCTCTTAGACCTAGAGACAACAAGGCGTCAACACTCCTGTACTTGGTACATCTGTTGCTCACGGCATCAGAAGTACACGCCTTCCTCTTCAGCCAGATGCTTAGCTTATTTAGGCACAAGGACCTCTGCCTAGTCATTCTGGGCCGCTCCTACAGCAGAGGGCACCAGTCTCCCAGAGGCAGGAGCTCAGGACTCTGAGTCATAAGGGTAACACTAACTGGTGCTCATCATGTGGGCGTCTTCACAGCACCATTTCATTTAACCCTCATAAAAATCCTGGTGAAATAAGTCACTCCTTCCATTTAAGTAAGAACACACGGATTAGAGAGGCTGTCACATGCTCTAGCTCATTTGGGAATAAAAACATAAACTGGACTGCAGAACCTATCTTCTTAATGACCTTTCTGAAATGGAAATTCATGTATAGTGGTTACTAATAACTACCTAGTGATTATTATATTGAGAGCTAATATATTAAAATCAACAATGTCCCCAAACCCCACCAGAAAGAGTAGCTACTTGTCATACAGTGCTTGTATTGTGATAGGGTTCATTCTGCTGTTACAGGGTGTTATGAGTCCCCACATGGGAACTGAACTTGGGTCCTCTGGGAGAGCAGTCAGCTCTCTTACCACTGAGTTGTCTCTCCAGTCCTTAAGTAATTTACAGATCTTAACTTATTTACCTACCTTGGCTAGTGCTAAGAGATAGATGCTGTCTAAACACTAAAGTGTCTCTTACTTCCCAACTAATCCCTCACCCCATGCCACTGCCTTCATGCCCATTATAGTTACTGGAAAATGGAGCTTTCAGGTTTTTTTTTTTTTTTCCAAACTTTTTCTTCGGTTGACCCTGGAAACCCAGTACCAAGATCTCTGGAAACAAAGCTATCTTCACTGCTGATGTTAACTTTCTAAAACAGTGGTCCTCAGCCTGAGGCTGAAGTCCCCATAGTCTTGTTCTACCCCTGGTGTTTCTAATTGGTTGGTCTGAGGTATATCCTGGGCACTGGAAGTTAAAGATATGTGAGTGATCAAACACACATTTGATGCCGAGAACTAGCATTTGTTCACGCTTAGCACGGGAGAGCTCTTTGTTGGGCGGGGCTGTCCCATGCACTACCGAGTGTACTTATCAGTGGACCAGATGCTGATGGCTCCCAACCAGTTGTGGCAACCAAAAAAAAAAAAAAAAAAAAAAAAAAAAAAATGTCTCCTAGCTTTCTTGGATGTGCTGTATTGAGGGTAAAGGAACAAGATGTCCTATTGAGAATCACTGGTCTGGGGACATTTCTAGAAGCCTAGATAGTGAAAATCTTTTAGGAAGAAAAATGAGAAGGGTAACTGGGTACCACACTCTCTTTTCAATGGCAAAATACACAGAGATGCCAAGCAGGTCTTGTTGGAAATCGTCCTGTCACCGGAAGAAACTTAATCAGGGTGCTTTTTGTTCTTTGGGATTTTTCATTCCAAGCAAAAAGACAATTTCCTAATTGATCTGAGGCACATGGGAAGAAAACTAAATCTTTTTTTATTTTTTAAATTAGTGTGAACAGTCTGGCTGGGGTGAGATCTTGTCTCAGGTTGAGGAGTCGCTGCTGTATGTGGAGAGATAAAGTACAGAGTGCTGGGTGCTAAGTGTATGGAAACCCACGCTGTGCATCTGGCCTCAGGAGGAGCTCGGTGCCCAGCTGATATCCAGAGCATCAGGAGTGAGTCAGAGCTGCGGTGCTGGGGTACAGCATGGAGTTAACCATGTGGGGTCCGTAACTCCGTGGAGGAGAGGCTGGGGCTTGTCAGTAGACGCCTTTAGTGGTGGACTTAGTTTGGGATTGGAAGTACCATGAAAACTGGAGAGAGAAGGGGAAAGTGGGGGGCG
Organism: Mastomys coucha; assembly: GCF_008632895.1. Lineage (NCBI taxonomy): Eukaryota > Metazoa > Chordata > Mammalia > Rodentia > Muridae > Mastomys > Mastomys coucha. The sequence goes on along the minus strand of NW_022196894.1, from coordinate 35,517,850 downwards.
TGGGTGCAGTAGTGAGAAGTACCTCTGTGCCTCTGGGTGGAGCTTAATCCTTTCAAGAGTTGCAGGGAACCGGAGCTAAAACCGCAAACCTCAGAGGTACAGAGCAAGACAGCCTCCATCTTTATTCACAAATTTCCATTTGCCATTGCTTGAGTGCTATACCTAGACAGCCATTCTTTTTGCTGTGTTCTGATTTGACACCAGCAAGAGTGGTGGGTAGCTGAGAGCAGCTGGTTGGTCTGCGCAGTGATCGGTGATTGGACATAGCTTCAGTCACAACGGTTATTTTCTATCATTTTTAAATGAAGTTTTGCTAGATAATAGTGCTTAATTTTTAATAAAGATTCTATTTACTAAGAAACATTGGGAAAGTATACTAGTGTGTTATCCTCAAAGATATCTGTACCTTATTTATTAATTTGTTTATTTATTGAAGACCACAAAATGCAACTTCCACGAGCTGTGCCGCCCTCCCAGCCCTGTCCCCAACCCCACTTTCCACAAGTCGTCCACTCAAAACCAAACGTTCTCCTTTCTGTGTTGCTACCTCATTAGTTCAGGTCAGTGTCAAGTTTTCTAGTATCAGATACTGTTTTTTGCTTCTCCCGTCTATAGGCATCTCATTCCAATTCCACTTTCAGCTTTTTGAACTCAGAAGGTGTTTTGATGGCATGTTTTCCTTCTTATCCCACCCCAGCCTGTCCCTACCCCCAAAGGCTTCCTTCTTCCTCTTTAGGTCTGGCTAAAGGTCACTTCCCCACTTAAGACCTCACATTCTAAAGAAAGGCTTCCTCCAATAGGGGGAAGGATTACGTGCCAAGAAGGGGATTGGAAGACCAACAGAGTCAACTAACCTGGACCCTTGGGGCTCTTAGAGACTGAACCACCAACCAAAGAGCATACACAGGCTGGACCTAGGCTCCCTGCTCATATGTAGCAGATGTGCAGCTCAGTCTTCATGTGGATCCTGAACAACTGGAGTGAGGGCTATCCCAAAAGCTGTTGCCTATATGTTGGATATGTTGTACTAGCTGTACTGCCTTGTTTGGCCTCCGTGTGAAAGGAAGGGCCTAACCTCACAGAGACTTGAAGTGCTGAGGAACTGAAGGGAGGAGCTGGAGGGTAGGGGATAACCAGTGGAGCCCATCTGCTCAGAGGAGATGGGGGGAAGGGATGGGGGAAGGATGGTGGAAGTGGTAACTGGGAGGGGGCACGTCACAGGTTATAAAATGAATATGTAAAAAAGAAAAAAGAAAGACAGAAAGAAAGACAGAAGGAAGGAAAGTCTTCCACAGTCCAACTTATCTGTTGTATTTCAATCTGCTTGTTTTTTGTCTGGCATGCTTGGAATTACTGCTTTTAATCTTGAATGTCTATTTTGTCTGTTTCCCTCATTAGAATACAACCTTTCTACAAGGCAGAATTATGTCTATGCCCTTGATATCTCTAGCAAGGTTGCTGATTTTAGCAAAGGGAAATATTAGCTTCCTAGTTAATTTTGAAGACAAGACAAACCGTGAGTAACTTTGTAATATAAGGCTGTTCAAGAGCTGGGTAGGATGTGGTTACCACTAAAATTATTAATGCCCTATCAGTAATTCAAATTTCACTGGGCGTCTTATAATTCATCTGGCAGTCTAGCGAGCCCCTGGGTCCTCATATGAGTCTTACCAAATATTAGTAGAAGAAAACTCAGTAGCAACAAATTTAAGCTGCTGCTATGGCAACAAACCAGAGTGTGTATGCTAATCCTAGAGCACTCATGACAGCTATCACTTACCACAGTTCTGTTCTGGTTTGTGTATCTGTTCACCCCAGGAGAACACAGTCAACCTACTTCCAAAGTCTTGATCAGCCCCATACCGGGAGGGGTGTAGACCTTATAAAGGAAGTTGTTGGGTTCAGCTTGTGATACAATTGCACCTTGTTTTTATTGTGGCCTCCTTCTTGGGTATCAACTTCTACTGTCTCTGTCTTTCAAGACCGAGAGCTCCCTAAGGAGGAATCTGATTCTTTCCTTTCAACCATTCATCCATAGCTCCCTGCTCTAGGGCTGATAGTAGGGATTCCGCACAGGATTACCAAATGGATTGATAAATGAATGAACAGAAGCATGAACAACTGTCCCAGCTCAAGGAGGTTGACGGGTTTCCTAGGATACAGGACCTTTTCTGTAAGGACTAGAGCAACCCAGATCTGGGCATTCTCGGATAGCCGCTCCCCTGAATAGATGGATTTCTACTTGTCCTTGGTGTCTGGATTTCTTGTCTCATATCGTTGTGTACTACTACCAGAATTAGATGTCCTGGATATCCAGTTTACACTGATGGCTGGTTGTCTGGAACTCTGCTGACCTCCTCCATTCTCCCACCCCTGGGCTGACCCTAAGGCTTGGCTGAAGATTCCATTTCAGCTCATAGTACTAACGGATCCTTCCTTGTCCATAGTCTCTGGCAGATACCTGGCCTTGTGCTCTATGAGTTAAGCCCCAAGGCAAAGCACATGGGAAATGTCCCTACCCCTGGTTCCCCCAGCCATGGGCTTATCTGGCCTACCAGTTCTGAACTAAGGCTTGAAAATGACCATTCAAAACTTCCACAGAACACATATTTATTGAGTAATTAGAAAGCCATAGGCCTTTCTGAATTCCTGTCCAACAAACATTCTGAGTTTCTTGACTATGACAAGTGAGCTCTTATTTCAATCACTGTCCCCATAATGCCAGAGGTGTGAGGATCTCAAGGAAGCCAGGCAAGTCTGTTCTCAATCACAGTAGAGGGCTCCAGTCTCACTTAGGCTCTGTTGGGCTCCTGGAATTGGGGGTGAAGTGTTTCCGAAGAGGCTCCCAGCATTTGTAGTAGTTCTCATCCAAACAAGTACAGGTCCTGAGTCCCCACTTGGTGACTGCCAAACTTAAGGAAGATTCAAACATAAACGCCTATAGGAATTAAGATGGAGATGAGAAGAGGTAAGGTGACCAAAAAAGCATGTTTAGTTAGATGCCTAGAGAAGATCTGGGTAGACAAAACATGGGACTTATGCTTACATGTACTGCCATGATGAAGAAAGGAAACCCAAGCCCTGGGTTCTGGACCTGGCCAAACCATCTGCATACAGCAGATGAAACTGTATGCAAAGCTTCTATCTACTTAGGGCCCCTGAGTTTAATTCTGTGGGGGTGGAATTGGGCAGGAAGGACTAGCATTGCTCATAGCACTCTGGAGGCAACATTGTTTACAAGGGCAGATGTGAGAGTATCCTGGGATCTTCTTCTTAAGGACCATCACTTGTGATGATGTTCTTATATGTGTTGGAAGGACTGGACTTAGCACAAGACACCTCAAGTCCAAATTCTCAGCACAAAGGAGACTTATTTGCCCCAGAGGGACAAAGGGCATTGAATAAGAGATGAAGACAGGAGACAGAGGATGAGGGAAAGGAGGAAGGGAACAAAGGAGAAGAGGAAGGGACATTTGCCCCAGAGGGACAAAGGGCTGCCTCAGGATAGACAGATGTGGTCCAAAGGCAAATGGCAATTTATAATGGGAAAGGGGGAAACTCTGAGTTAGGATGAGTTGGTTAATTTTTATTGGGCATATTAATCATGTGACCAAAATGGGGGGAGGGGCTTTTGATTATTAGACTTTAATACTTTGATAGCTGGACCTTGGTGGTCAGCCTCAGGAGGAGGAACTGGTCAAATAAGGAAATAGAGCTTGGTGGCTGGCTTCAGAAAGGTAATCTAATGGCTTTTAGCAAGAAGGAGAAGGGTAAAATGTAAAACCTACTGGTACCATGTGTGCCACGCTCGGGCCTGTTAGACATACTCTCCTGTGTGACGTACTTTCTTTTCACAAAGGAAGGAGCAAAGCTCAGGGCTAGGAAGTAGCTCATGGTGGTAAGAGATGGCCGATATGAGCTCTTAGCTCCTTTTAGGAGCCTGACCAAGAGCTCAGGTCAGAAAAGGGAAAGGAAGAAAGAAGAGGAAATGGAGCTGATGCTGCACACCCCCCCCCCCCCCCCATGTCTCAATGTTTCTGGTACAGTAAAAGAAAGCTGAAAAATAGTCTCTATATCTTAGCCATTGCAACTTCTTATCTGCTGTTGACATTTCTATCTATAGTGTCTCATATAAACTAATAGCAAACAACCCAAACCTTATGATTCTTTTTGTTCTCATTAGGAAATCAAAACCACTACAGACGGGCCAAGGGAAAATTATGTAATTCTCCAGTGTCACCACACAGAACACCTGCATTAATATTTGGGGTGGATCTCACATACATTAATTTCTCTTTGTCTGCATCAGGGAGTCATGTGTCTTTGCCTGACTTCTATGACAGGCTTTGAGGTAGGATTTTGGATGAGATGTGCAGTATAAAGCCCTCTTCACACACGAGGGCAAGTGTCACAGCCATTATTGTTGTTGTCTTCTGCTGTCTGCTTCTTAAGAGCTTCTTCACTGTGAGGCTGAGCTGTGAAGGGTCACATGACATTAACCACTTCACACTGGAATAAGGATAGGAGAGATTGATCTGTGTCTAAGTTACATAATGGGCGCTGGTAAAGGAGACACAAAGTTAGGTCTAGGCAATTTCTATTTATGTCTATGTGTGTATGTCTGTGTGCAAGTATACATACGTGCATGCAAGTGCCTGTGGAGGGTGCCCCCTAGATACTCTGGGCCTTCAGATACCAAGGGCTCTTCCCAGGGCAGCTCCATCTCACTAGCAATCCAGGTCTTAGACATTATTCAAGTCCTTACAGTGTGTAAAAACAACCCTATGCCTCACTTTTGTGGAATACCGCCCTGTGGTAGCACAGCTTTCAAAACCCCATTTGGAGACCCAAGGGTAACTCAGGAACAACTCGATGGTGGATTGTGCTCTTTCGAGGGCTGTCAGAGGCAACAGCCTGAGATTGGTAAACTGTACCTCACAGAGATGTAGGCTCCTATAGATACTCTCAGCAGATCCTTGAAAGGAGTAACAGAGCCAGGGCTAAGGACTAAGGGACTCCATGTCCCTTTCTCCATGAAAGCAACTCTGGCTCTGGACCTGAACTAAAAGCCAACCCCAGTGGACAGGTGGGCCACTAACGCTAGGGGGTTGACAAGCCAGGCTTTGAGTTCAGCAGGTCTGTGTTATGAGTTTTAACCTATGTAGCAGTGAAGCCATTTGTTTTAAAATGTGAAGTAAGTTTGCATGATGCCTTAGCATAAAATTATTTCTTGCGGTCCATTGAGTCTATTTCTAAGAATGCAAAAATAAATAAATAAAAATAAAATAAAATCAAGTACCGCAGCCAACTGCAATTGTGTTCCGCCTCAGTGTTTACAGCCTGACACAAGAGGAATACAAAATAAGGTCTAAATCCCATCAGCTTCATCCCATGCCAAAGGAGAACAAAGAAAATGAAAAAGCAGCTGAGAATTTCGGCTCACAATCCTAGCTACCGTAAGACAAAGGACGCTTGACTCTCCTTGGCTTTAGAAACTGGCTAACAGCGACATTCTGCCTCCTCCAATACTGTGGTCCTCAGGACTACTTCCCACACAGAATACTCTGAGATAGGAAAACACACACACATACACACACACACACACACACCGGGTTGCATTTAGATACACCAAGACCCTTCAAAGTGTATCAATAATGTTTCCTTGCATTTGAAGTTAGTGAACATTCCATAAGGAGTTATAACTCACAGATGACCTCTGGCTGGATAGTGCACCCATTCTACAGATGGGGAAATCAAACGTGGAGATGCTGCATAGGAAGTGAGTTAGGATTTGAACTGGTCTTACTCTTGGTTCAATCTCTTCCTACACGGTCACACCAGAAGTGTAGCTTGTGTATAATGCTGTATGTATTCATAACATGAGCATGAAGTCACAAAATTCTCCTCACCCTGCCTCTGTGACTTTGAAGAATAAAAGCTAACTGCTTTTCTCTACAGACACTTGGGGAGTGCAGAGGCAGCCCCTGAAGTATTAACTTGCTTACCATGGTGCCGTCAGCTATCCTCTCCGGTTCAAGTTTGGCCTTGCTGGCCTTCTCAAAGCAGTCTGCATCCGGGCCGTGAGGGGTCATGGCACTGTGCAGGCTGCCGCCCCCTGGCAGGAATCCACCTTGCTTTGCCTCATAGTGACCTTTGATGAGTCCCATGAACTCACTCATGCAGTTCCCTGGGAAGGTAGAATCGGTATTATTTTTATTATCCAAGGCAAGACCCATAAAAACATCAGTCCCTCCCAAACAGTATCTCTTCTAGGCTTTCATATTCCAAATTCATCAAATAGTCTACAATAGCACATGATTTCACCACAGTTCTGTTTCCCAGTCTAGAAAGTAAAGTGGTGTGAGTGTGTGCGCGCCCGTGCGTATGTATGTGTGTGTGTGTGCGCGCGCGTGTGCGTATGTATGTGTAATGATACAGGACAAAACTTCAGACTTACAGTACATTATCATGTAATAATCAACAGATGGTCTCTATGAAATGCAGTTCTTAAATGTTCTTTATCACAACAGATAACGGAGTCTGAATATGAAAGAATCATATTCGTCTCCTCTTCCGGAACCCTAAGTCTGAACATTGGAAATGATCCTTTCTTCTGCCTTATACAGAAGGCTTCTCTACCTCAGTTCTTATGGATTACTGTCCAGGGCCTGCTTGCATACTTTCAATAGATGGATGTGCTCTACAGAGTAACCTGTCGTGCTACTGAATAGCTCTCAGTGTTGGTTTTTTTTTTTTTTTTTTATATTAAATGGATGTGTTCACATAGCTTTCAGGAGTCACAACAAATCTGACAAAGCCCACCATGCTTCCATTCTTTTGGTATTTTGTTTCTATTGAACTAAAGCTCTTTATCAACATAGTAATGACCTAAGAGCAAGAAATAAAGAAATTGGACACATGGGTGATGTGGGTGCCTGTCCAGTTCTGTCTACCTATTCTTCTGTCTGTTTTTCATCCGCTCACTTTCCCATCCATCCACCTATCCACCTATACTCAAAATCATCAGATACCATTCTAACTACTACGATATACAAAGGAAGAAGAAATAACCTGCTTAAAGCTGCTTATTGCCTCTCTATGGGAAGATGGAGCGTTCAGAGCTTGGGACAATGCAGTGACGGCCGTTGCAAAGACAAACATTTGACAGGCCAGGGCCGTGCTCTCCTTCCCTCCGTGTGGAGTGTAAGCAGGTACCCCAATGCTTCTATAACCAACCGAACAGCCACCCTGCCCTTCCCTAAAGACAACACACTGCTCCAGGCCCTAGGAAGTGAACATGCAGAAACCCTAAGAAGTGAGGACCCGAGCATAGCCCCTTGTGCATCTCATGAAGCAGATAAAGGAAAGTAAGCAAATGGGAGCCCTAAGAATCTGTATTTTACCTATTTTTTTTTTTTCAAGACAGGGTTTCTCTGTATAGCCCTGGCTGTCCTGGAACTCATTCTGTAGACCAGGATGGCCTTGAACTCAGAAATCTGCCTGCCTCTGCCTCCCAAGTACTGGGAGTAAAGGCGTGCGCCACCACCGCCCGGCCAGAATCTGTATTTTAAGAACAATTCTTCCATCTACATAGCTTCCATCTACAGTCAAAATTCTTGCTGCAGTACATGTCACCAGGGTCACCTTCACAGCTTAATTTTAAGAAAAGAGCAAGATGGAATTTGGTTTTGATCTGAACGTGAATTTAGTTAGCAATGAGGTTGGTGAAGATATTCTACATCACTTTTGATATTTGAAAGGACAGTGAGAAGGTAGACTTTGCCTTTCTGATTAAACCTGGATCTTGTTGACTAAGGTGCATTAAAATGACTAGAGGCAATATTTCTACAGAAATAATTCCCCAATTCCCCTTAAAGTCACATCAAAGTAACAAAGATTTTGAGTACTGCTGAAGCAATAGTTTCATATCTCCGATAAAACTAATTTCTAACTTGGGATTCTGTGCTTTTTTTCTAAACCAACTCAGGGTACCATTTGTTTATAAGATGTTATTTGGGGACGAATCATTAAGCACGTCATAGGAGGCACTTCACAAGGCCCACTGTACAGGCAGTCTGTAGTACAAACAGAGATTAAGGAGTGGGTTGAGAGCTGGGAGCACAGCAGTGCTCTCATTGTCTCTCTTCCCAGGAGGGGAGACAAGCCCTTCACCACTGTTCTCAACACAGAGTTTGGAGACCTTCTGGGTCAGAAGCCTTTGGCTCCGTAGTTCAAAGTGCAGGCGCTCTGAGTTTCTACTTAAAAGTCAATGAATTAAACTCTGGGAGAGGTAAGCTGGAGAACAAACTTAAAAGAGAAAGGATACTCTTGATGGTGACCTCAAAAGGGCAGACTGGCTGTCACCTGACTGTGAAGTGGCCTTCTTTCATCCTGACAGCCTGAAGTCCCCACCCTCCCAAATGCTTACACTACCCATTCAGTGCAGCTGTCCACAGTTAAGCTCGGGTACCTGGGAACTGTTACAGAGAGGCATCTCATAAAAACAGAAGCTTCTGTAGTGAACTGTAGAAAATGATTTGTTTTCTAAAACGTTCCAGTTGAAAATGCACGTTAGAGTCTTTCCAGACTCTAAAGTTGCTCAAGATTGTAAAATTCTCCTGGAAGCAGAATTGTACTTTGACCTTCTTTAATTTGCACAATTAAAAATGTCAAACTCATCAAACACAGCTGCGAAGCACCTTGTTCACGCTTGGAGATGCAACCACCGACTGAATCAGTATTTCCAGATGTGTATGATGTCCAGGCCACGGCACTAGTCATGTCAATTAGCAGTCACATGTGTCTGCCTTGGCATCAGACAATCTGTAATTAAGTCCTGACCCTGCAGTTAACTAACTGTGAGACCTGGAGACCTGCTTACTCTCAGTGCCAGTCTCATCTGGAAAACAGAGAGACAGTTGATATCAGCTCTCTCTTGCTGCTGTTCTAAGACCTGAATAAATTAAAACTTAAAAAAAAAAAAACCCTTATAAAATGGCCTTAGAAACTAGCCAATAATCATTAGTCATAATAATACAAATAAAATAAAAATTGATTTGTTTGAGCTATCTTCTGTGACAAGCTGTTTGGCTGGCAGAGAAAAGCCATCGAATGGTCTTACTCATAAGTGAATTCCACCAATTCTACCAACTCTGCAACATATGCCTACATGAGCAGTAGTGGTGTGACTATCGTAGGGCAACCAACTGCTCTCTAGATTTAAGGCCTGTGACATATAAGGGATCTTATGCTTGGTTTTGAAATGCTAATCCTTGGGAGGTCATAGGCCCTGCAAGGCAAATTACTACTGATGATTAGCTACATACACATGATATAAAATTTCCTTCTAAACATCCATCCTCATTTCTTGGACAGAAGCTACTTTCTACCTCAATCAAAGAAGTTTCTGGGCTGGTGAGATGACTCAGTGGGTAAGAGCACCAGCTGCTCTTCCGAAGGTCCTGAGTTCAAATCCCAGCAGCCACATGGTGGCTCACAACCACTTGTAATGAGATCTGATGCCCTCTTCTGGTGTGTCTGAAGACAGCTATAGTGTACTTATTTATAATAATAAATAAATCTTTTTTTCTTTTAAAGAAGTTTCTATTTGCAGTGGACACTGGTGAATTCTGAGTCTCATGGCTGCCCAAAATGAATTATGTATAATATCCCCTCTAAGGTGGTGTTGTGGAAAGACAGAATGAAATAACATAAAAGCTCAAAGACAGGAAAAAGGACAGCAAACCCTATCCTCTAGGTATACTACAGCCAAAGTAATCGTGAACTCATAGAAGCTTTGATTACTTGTGCAGGGGCTGCACATGACAGATCCTCCCCATGGCCAGTGATGGTGGGGGAGGGGTTGATGGGAACTTCCTCCTTGCCATTGAACTATAGGCCACTCCTAGGGGATGCAAGGGAAGGGAGCCAGCCATCTATGATGGGGAGCCATTGTCTTCCGTGTGGAGCCATTGGTGTACCTGCCAGACTCCGGTGAACAATTTCAATCACAAGGCCATAGAGAAGGCCTTGGTCAAACTCAGAGGGACACAAAGTAAATAAAAGGAAAGGGATGTGGGAAGGGGCTCCATAGAGACAAAAGGGGTTGTCCAGGGCATGGGTGAAGATTAGAAAGGATAGGGGTGAGAGCAATCAGAATGCATTATATATCTATATGCAATCTATAGATCTATACAGATGTATAAAATTGTCAAAGAAAAAATTTAATTAATAATACCTCCATCTTCCACAATAGTCTATCTCCCAGTTTAGATTGTAATCTGCTTTGTTTTGCCAAAATAATCAAAGAAAAAACAATTTACTTATTCTTGAAACAGATTTTTGTTTCTCCAAAGAAACAAAAGGGCCTCTCCTCCCACTACTCCCCACCCTTTAAAAAAAATATCTGCCCCACCTGGGGATCTATCCCATATATAGTCATCAAATCCAGACACTATTGTAGAGGCCAACAAGTGCTTGCTGACAGAAGCCTGTTATAGCTGTCTCCTGAGAGGCTCTGCCAGTGCCTGACAAACACAGAAGTGGATGCTCACAGCCATCCATTGGACTGAGCCCGGGATCCCCAATGGAGGAGTTACAAAAAGGACTGAAGGAGATGAAGGGTTTGCAGTCCCATAGGATGAACAACAATATGAACTAACCAGTACCCTCAGAGCTCCCAGGGACTAAACCACCAACTGAAGAGCACACATGATGGGACTCATGGCTCCAGCTGCACATGTAGCAGAGGATGGCCTAGTGGGTTATAAATGGGAGGAGAGGCGCTTGGCCCTGTGAAGGTTCTATGCCCCAGTGTAGGGGAATACCAGGGCCAGGAAGTGGGAGAGGGTGGGTGGGTGAGTAGGGGGAGGGGGGAGGGAACAGAGTTGTTGTTGTTGTTGTCGTCAGTCGTTGTTGTCGTAGTCGTCCGTTGTCGCCCCCCCCCGGGGGGGGAACTGGGAAAAGAGATATCATTTGAAATGTAAATAAAGAAAATATCTAATAAAAGAAAAGATCTGAAATGTATCCTTCCTTCACACTCCACCTCTTTAGGCCCAGAGGAACAGGAGGTAGGTTTAGTCGCTGCATCCTCCTGCAGACTCCTGTAACGCCCAAGGACAGTCTGAGAGGCAGGGCTTCAAACTCAAGTCAAGGCAGGGGGTCCAAGCACCACCTGGCTATTGTCCTCAGAGCTTAGCTGCTTTGCTGGCGGCTCTCAGTTCCAGGTGTGCTCCGGTGAAAGGGAGACTTACTGTGGTAATAAGGAGGTCTGAAGGTTCTATCTGCAACCCCCCACCGAGGTGGGAAGATGACGAAGTCAGCAATGGCCACTCCGGGTCGGAGAGACTTGGCAGTCAGCACAGTGAAAATGGAAGGATCCTGCAAATACACAAGGGGAGACAGAACGTAGGACAGCACGGGAGGTGACTGGAGAGGGACAGTGTGTCACCGGCGCAGGAGGGCGGTTTCAAATGACAGTTTCTGATTAAGTGACCCAGATCAGGCTTAGATATTTAGGCTCTGGTTGAGGTGCCGCAATCACTCCTGGGACTGTTCTCTTGCTGTGCTTGAAGCAAAATTCATTCACACCAGATAAGAGGACTGACGTCTGCATCTTTAGCCTGCCTGAGTTTTACATGGTGGTGCTTTATTATCCTATGGCTCTGAGAGCCTGAGTCCTACTTGCACTCCCAGGCTGAGTAGCAGAGAGTGTGGCATTGCTCAGAGAATGCTGGGAAACAAACAAAACCAGCATCTGCAGCCTGGTGTAGAGGAAGCCCATGCTTCTTGGGAGGCAGAGCATCAGAGGTCAGGAAATGTCTGAGAGCTGTCTGGCTAATTCTGACTCTTGATTGACTCCTTGATCGACTTCTAGATTCTGAGTATTTACACAGTGGTAGTGTAGAGGGGGGATATGCTGAGGGATGAGATTATGTGTTTTCAAGAACTTAGACTCCTAGACGGAGAACCCAAGATTCAATTTAATTGATGATCTGTATTCACTTTCAGGTGTGGTGTTGACAGCTAGAGATTCAAAGATGGGGAATCTATACTCCACCCCTTTAACTTTAATTGGGGAGAGGAGAGAGTGGCTATTTCTTTTTCAAAATAACTTTCTGTTGAATTCGTCCCTTGACAGTTTCCTACGTTTATAATGGTGTACTCGACCTACAGCAACCCTTCTCCCTGTCACCACCTGTTCTCATCTCCTCTGACAGGACCAGGGAAAGCGTCAAAGAACTATGACTTGAAATAAACCTTTAATAGTGAACAAAAGAAGGGAAGGGGGAGGGAGAAGAGAAAAGAGGAAGATGGGCCAGGGATTTTATCAGAGAAAAAGATATGGGGATACACAGAGACTTTGTAAAGCTAGGAGAAGGTTAAAACCAGTGGTGCAGTGAAGGACAAAGGAGGGGCAAGATGTGGTACTGGAGAAAGGAGCCCAAGGACAGATGGAGAAGAGTATCAAATGCCATGCTTCAGAGCTCAGACCTAATCCTAAACCATGGGGGGGCCTGCAAAGGTTTTTCAAAAGCAGTGGTGGGAAGATCAGATCTGAATTTGGAGGGGAAATAACTAAAATAGCAGTAAGAAGAAGCTGGAACGTCCACACATTCAAATAAAAAAAAACAAAGCCAAAAACAAAACAAAAAAAAAATCAACCCAGTCCTTCTTGCTGGGAGAGTTACCATCTTTTTTCTCTGTCATGGGGAACGGTCTGAGACTATTAAAAGAAAGAAAAGGTAGGAAGGCTCAAACAGAGCTTTACCAAGGTCTCAGGGTGCTTCTTCGTGATGCTTTGGGTTGGGCATCCTGATTTTCTCTTTTCCCCTTTGGTTTTATTAAAATCTGAGGTTGTTCAGAAAGGTAGTTTTGTCACCCTAGAGATAAGCTGAATTGGCTCAGAGTAATCCTTCTATTTCTGATTCTCTGCCTTCTGCCCCAATTATCCCTCAGCTTGTGGGTTAAGTTAATCTATTATGAAGCACACTGCAAAATGAACTTACCCTCGAGGTCTCAGGATTAGCACTTTATCAAGCATGTGGGCTCGTGGGAGCCTGGACCAGAGACCAGGGACCTATTTGTGGCCCCCTAATTGGCTGAAAAATATGACCAAGTTCAAACATCTGGCTTTAAAAAAAAAAAAAATTCAAGCATTCAACCTTTGAGTAACTTTAGAAGAGGGCTTCCTTGCCCTTCGCTGCCAACCAGGGCCACAAGCTGAGACCGGTGAGCAGGTGGGCAGCCCGAGCAAGCAGAGTCATGCCCCAGGTTGCAAGGTGTGCAGACCTTCTCCAGACCTGTAAATGATTTTTCCTCCAGACTTCGTTATTATCATTAGCAGCATTCCTTTTACCCATGCATGGAAGCTATGATTACTCTGGAGAGAAGTAAATTGGGTTGAGTATTTCTTAGCTTCCTCATTTGCCAAGTAACATATTCCTTCACCAAAAGTCACATGGTCTGGTTCTGGTTGAGGCTTTGCATGGATGACCTTGAAAACCTTTGATATGTGGATGCCACAGGTATATGCTAGGTCCTTCCCGTTCAAGGGTTGTCCCATCCCCAGGATCCCTTCACGGTCTAGACTTACCGCATGGTCAAAAGCCACCGCATTGATGACCATGAAGTTCTCTAGGTTGTACTTGTAGGGCGTATAGTTTCCATGCCAGGCCACTACATTGAATGGAGAGACATCCTAATCACAGAATCGAGGAAAGCATGGTCTTAGAATGTAGTGTTTTTGGAGCTGTAAAGTTACAATATTTACTGACAAAACCTCTTTTATATGATATTGTTCTAAATTTAATCATAGCATCCTTTGGGAGAATCATAGCTCAACTTGATCTCTCTGTGGTTGCTTCACACACTCTCTCCCAGGTCCTGGATTTGCCACTAACCCCCTTTTCCAGTTCCTAAGCTGCAGCAGTCAGTCTCATCCTACGTATAGAAGAAGCTTAGCACACACCCATCAAGCAGTCCTTTTTCAATGTTTAACATGACTGTGGGAATCTGTAGAGGCCAGCAATTCTCAAACAATCTGTTTCCTGGCGTAGCAGGCATTTGCTGTGATATTTCTCCAGGGCTTTGCAGCCTAAAGGAACTTCTCATAGACACAATGTCTGCTGTGAAGTTCAGGAAAGAAGACATCTCGAAGAGATCCAGCCTAAATATTTGAGATTTCAGAATGACATTAATATCCTTCCTGGTTTTGTCTTGGATAGATCACTTTTATGCTTTACAGGATTATGATCTTCCTCACTGGTGCTGTGCATCTAGTCATGAAAAAGTATCCAGTGCAGAATATTCTAAAGTTCACGATGCATAGCTTGTCAAAATGCTAAGAATAAGAGAGATGAGTGTTCATCCTTAGACGGGATATCTATATCCATCCCTAAGGCTCAAGGCCCATCTTGAAAGAAGAAGAGGCAGAAAGAATGTAAGAGCTGAAACATGGGAAGGAATGCATTGTCTTCTACACATGACATGGCTATCAAACTAACGAACTCATAGCAGCTGAGGTTCCTAGCACATGATGTGCACAAGATCAAGCGAGCCAGAACTCTGGTATAAATAGCATAGATGATTTCTAGGCCTCCAGGAACTGAAGATGTATCCCCGGGAGGATTCCCATGTTTCTGAGAATGGTCCTACACCCCTGCACACGTCGGTAGCTCTAACTGTTGAAGCAGATATGAGAAGAGGAAGATGGGGAAATGGTGATGCATATGATTATATGTCATTGTATTTATGATATTCTCAAGAGTAAAGGGAAGAGACTTGAGGGAAATGACTACCCACAAGGCATTGTTAGAGCTAAGAGGAATGCCCAGGAGTGTTGAGGTATCTGAGCCCTGCAACAGGAGGCAAGCATTGGCATTCCTGGGCCTGAGAAATAAGAGGGGAAAATGCTTTTGTAGAACTCCAGCAAGATCTAGAACCATGAAAAAAGGCTATATTTGTAAATGTTTATAGCTAGTTTTCTGGAGAAACAAAGCTCTGATTTATAGTGTTTGCTGATATCTGGAGTATGAATACTCTCAACTATATTTTATCTTTCTCTCCAACAATATATATATATATGTATGTATATATATATATATATATTTTTTTTTTCTGGTGAAAGATCTGTTGAGTGCCTTTTCTTAGGTACTGTAACCTGGTTTTGAAGCTATTCAGCAGGAGCTAGATCAGGTCAGAAGAACTGAATAGAGAGGGAAAGAAATGCCCCACTATCATCCCTTCCCCTATTAATTTCCTTCAGGTTGAACCCAACAAACTGGATAACAAACTGGGTAGCTAGGCTACTTTGCAGATAAGTACCTGCCTCCCATGGCAAAGACTTAAGCAGAGGAGAATGGGCCAGTGTGATCATCACAGGGCCCGGTGGGAAGTAGAAAGCTGCTCCCTACTGACAAAATGGGCGTTATCTATCAATTGTATGTAGAATAATAATAACAATCTTGGGAACATACTTAAAATTCATGTCATTATCTACTTCTAATACCCCAGAAGTTATTGTTTTTTTTGCCAGGTGAGAGTATTAATATGGGTGTGAGCATTTTACACAAGGCTGTCCAAAGGTTTCTAATACTGATGGCCCCTAAACAATGGCTGAAAAATTCTGACCTAGAGCATATGAGGATGGCATGTTGCTGTTTGTTCCAGGGCTTCAGTAGAAGTTTCAGACTGGCTTGCCTTTGCTGGCTGGCATGGCCCTCTGGTGCTATGCAAGGAAAATAATGAGTGCTAGGCTCATATAGAAAGTAAATCAGACAAATAAAAAATTAAACAAATAATAGTAACAGAAGAACTATCAGATGCCATTTATTACATGATCAATCTGTTCTGACATTATACATTTAATATATTAAATAATGGTACATAGTAATAACCTGGCATGATGGTACACACCTATAATCCTTTCTCTTGGGAGAGAGAAGCAGAAAGATCAGGGATTCAAGATCACTCTAGCTACAAAGCAAATTCAAGGTCAGCCTGGGCTACATGACACATTGTCTCAAAAAATAAACAGAAGAAACATATAGTATTATAGCATAGATTATATATCATATTATTATTCTTATGTGACAGCCTTACAGAAGGTACAAAATGTTGTCATGTCTAAAAATTAATTTTATATTATTGCCTGTAATTTCATGTCCTCAGTTTACTAGGCCTCTGGTATAATTGAAGCTAATCAACTAAATTCTTTTCCTTTTGTGCCAACAATCAATCATTTGTATCTAAAATAAGGTGGTCTTTGAGGAATATCAATCTTGGCTTCTCCTTGTGGCGAGTCATCTTCTTTTTAAGATCATATTAGGAAGCCTCTATGTGCTGTTTCCTATGTCATTCATAGAGACCCACACAATATTAAATTTTCATTGCTAGATGAAGAAATGCATAATCTCTAGAGTCAAACACTTGGGGGTTTTAACCCTGGTTCTGCCACAGAGCACCATGAATTAGTTATCAACATCTGACCTGTTCTCATGACTATGTAATTGGCAGTACCTTAGTGTGTAATAAAGACAAAAGGGTGTATGTAATGTACCTAAGGTTGGCCTTGGCCGGTGCTTTATAACTCCACAGTCACTCCCTGGTTACCAACAATCTCACTGTACCTGTTTGCAAGCAAACAGCTTGCCCTGGTATTTATTAATCACAGTGTAACCACCCGGTACTTGACGATCTTCATACCAGGCAACGGGGATCAAGAAATCTCGAGGATTGGCCAAGCCATTTGCTCCTAGAAAACACAGGAACCCAAACTCCATTTAGATGTTTCCAAAGTCAAAGGGGATCTTGTTCTGTGTCACAAGCCATTCCACAGAATACTTTCTTCATCAAAAGTCTTGCTGGATTCCCAGTCAGGGCTACGGTTCAGTGCCTGTCCAGCATATGTGAGATCCTAGGCTCAACTACAGAATCGGTTGGATCCTAGTTTGGTAGATTTGTAGGAGGATCCAAGAGATTTGGTTGAAAAAAGAAAATTTCAAAGTGTCCTGTGGAGCTGTGGAGTGATTACGGTTCCTATGGCTTTTGCATGCGTTACCTCATCACTAATCACATGCTCTGGGTGAGGAAAAGGGAGAGGAAGAGATGGGAAGACCCACAGAAACAGCACATGTCTGTCCAAGGAAGTGCTGGGGACTCTCCTACATGTCCTCAGATCTTGATCTCATATAAAAAGGTTATTAACTACTGTCCCAGGCAGGCCTCTGTCGGCTAACCAGAACTCAAAAGCCAGAACTATAAAGCTGCTGTCCAGCCTAAAAAAAAAATATACGCCTGCCATTCAGGGAGGAAGAACTGGGGACCCGCCTGCTTAGCTTTGTTCAGGAGTGAGTGTTCCCTCCAGAGAAAGAAAATAAATCAAAAAACAAAATATGAAAAAGCGTAAGTGCAAAAACATAATTTAACTCAGAGAGGAGAGGCCTGGGGAGTGTTTTATCATTTCCAGCTCCTGGGGTTAAAAAAAAAAAAAAAAAAAGCACCCAGCTGGTTAGTAAATTATATATATTTTCCAGAGAGTACATGCTCTGTGGAACCTGGAGGCTCTGCTGCCTGCACAGCAGCAGGAAGCTAGACCAAAGTGGGAAGAGTGGGTGGCAAGCAGGATGACAGACGGCCCACCATGGCTCCAGCTGCCTCTTTGCTGCCTCCCACCTTCCTCTGAATATTTGGATCCCCAGGGGAGTGACCAGAAGGCACATGTTGGCCTGTCCTTGTTGCTCTGAAAAGCTGTTGACAGGGAAAGAAAGAATTGGAAGGTATGGCCCAAGCCGAAACCAGGGGCCTATTTCTCCAGCTCTCTCCAAGAGACGCTTGAGAAAATGTGCTCGTAAGATCATCCTTTCATTCCTTCACGTCCTCCCTTCAGCTGCTGGAAGACTAGGGGCTGGGAGAGCTTGTCTGGAAGTTTTCATCTGTCTCGCAGGGACTGTTGTTTCCAGCTCCCTCACAGAATGTAGGAATATGCTTGTTACTGTTAAGTGTATGGATTTTGTGGAGTACCTCAGAAGAAATGTGTCATTCAAAGGTCACATGTCCCCCAGTCCAGTTTCTATTTCCAGGGCAATAGAATCCAGCCCTTTTTTATGGCTGGAAACACACAGCTCATTGACTTAAGAAAACACTATTCACAAAGCTTCTTCTCATCTGCATACATTTGCTTAAACTGTTCCCTTTTCTCTTTACTTCTCTTTAATATGCCATCAACAATCAACAGAATCTCAGAGCCAAGGAGCTCAGTTGGTAAAGTGCTTGTCTAGCAGGAAGCCCTGGGTTCAGTGCCCTGCCCTGCATGGGGCTGGGCATGGTAGTGAATACCTATCATCCCAGAACCCAGAAAGATCAAGGCTGTTCTTATCTAGAGAGAGTTAGTGGTCAGCCTGGGTTATAAGAGCCTCTGACTTGAAAAAAAAAAAAGAATTCAATCAAATCTCATTTTATTTTATTTTATGTGTATGAGTACACTGTAGCTGTACAGATGGCCATGAGCTATCATATGTATGGCTGCTGGGAATTGAACTCAGGACCTTCTGCAGGCCCCACTCGCTCCAGCGTAATTCACTGTAGCTGTCTTCAGACGCACCAGAAGAGGGCGTCCGATCTCATTCCAGGTGGTTGTGAGCCACCATGTAGGTGCTGGAATCTGAACTCAGGACCTTTGGAAGAGCAGTCAGTGCTCTTACCCACTGAGCCATCACACCAACCCCTCAATCAAATCTTAAGTCTCATCGTTGGTGAAGCTATTTTTTGTGATCCCCTTTGACACTCCTTGTAATATAAACATCTAACCAGAAACCCATTCAGTGCCCTTATTGCCATCGTTCTGTCTTATTGTTTTAGAGACGCTTATAATAGATTGGTTTGGGTCTTCTTCTGCTGTTCATATATTTTGTAGGCAGGCACTTGGTCTAAGGAAGTTGTCTGGAGAGGGGAAGCTGAAGTTCGAGTATGAGAGCCAGGAAGAGATAGAAGGAGATGTATTTCAAGCAAGGCTTAGGGTGAAGATTTACCTATGGGTCCCAGGTCAGGTAACTCAAAGTGGACGCCATAGACCTCCAGGATGTAGCCCCTGGTCTCCTCAAAGACATCGACACTGAATCGCATTCCTCTCTGGAGGACAGAGAAGCATAGCATGTCCTCATAAATCATATCCTTACAGCAGCTATATGCAGAAATAAAGTGCTCGTGTTTCCAAGTTTGCTGCTCCAGGTGAGCAGATAAAAAGATGGGTCACAAAGAAAAAAAAAATCTAATTCCTAGTCATACGAATAATTAATGTCGTACTGGGTTCAGAGATAAGAGCAGCCCCCAGTTAGCCAAAACTCAATGTATTTGTGAATACCTTTACCATTTCCTGTCTCTGACACAGCCTTAAGCAGACTACGAACGCTTAGGGAAAGGCAGTGGTAAACACTCTCATGATTCTGTGCCGTATTAAACAAAGCAGGCACTAAAGCCCGCTTACCCAGAAGCCTTCCTTTTAACTCTGACTCCTCCCTGTTGCCCAGACATGACAGAGACATTTTAGTGTTAGAAATAGCAGTGGCAGCTGAAAAATCTGATTGCTCCCAAGTTAGGGAGAGGCGGTGGGGAGAAGGGGCTCACTACCAACCTGAATGACGCAGATCTCATTGGGCTGCAGGAACATCTTGCCAAACTCTGTGTAAATGAGAAGCTTCCCTTTCTGGGGAACTGGGGGGAGGAGGGAAAAGTAGTGAGAAATCCTGTTCAAAGGAGAACCTGAGAGCTTAAGGCTTGTATTTGCTTGTTATTGCAAATGAGGAGACCTTCATTGCATCTCTTGGGGGTAAACTATATTCTGACAATGTCAGTTAGCTATTTTACTGCCTACAAGATCTTGAAAATTCTTCAGAATCTCTCTACCCTCTCTTCTACTTAGAGGAGCCTCTCTCTCTCTCTCTCTCTCTCTCTCTCTCTCTCTCTATATATATATATATATATATATATATATATATATATATATATATATATACACTTTTGTAAATTGACCCAAAAGGGCCACAGAAACAGCACAGAAAACGGCTCTTTTCTGACATTTCAGCCCGAATGCTGCCATCTGCATGTCAGCTGACTCCACAGGAATATTCGCTCTCCGAATACTAATACTAAACACCACAATACCTCTCCCGGGCCTTCCATTTTAGATAGTCTCATAAAATTTGTACCTGAATCATGGTCGTTGATGATAAATGGGCTTTCCTTCAGAGAGTTTAAATACAAACAGAATTTTCCCAATAAGTTAGTCATGTTAGGTACATCATTTCATGCAGCTGCCAAGATCTCCCACGAGAGAGGCCCAGCAGAGACAGCCACAGGCAGAAAGCCCAGAACATACACTGGACACTTTGAGGTATGTTAGGAATCTTTTCCAGACCACCAATGGTGTCTGGACCTCACTCTTGTTGATGGCACTTCATTTAATGAAACAGATGGGGGAATGCAGGCAAATAAAATACAAAAACAAAACAAAACAAAACAAAACAAAACCCAACCGGAATATAGCTTGGGGCTAGGGATCAGTCAGTCTTACCAATCAGGAACTTACCAATCAGGAAATCCCCATCAGAGTTGTAAAAACACCTGAAATTTATAGAGTACTTTCTGTGATTTTCAGCTTTAACACATTCTGGACAAGTTTATTCATTCCACAAATTATTATTTAGTGCCTACCACGAACCAGGTGTTAGGTGTCAACTGATCAGCAAAAGCCTCCCTGGGGAGCCTGGAGTTTGGCAGGCTCCGACCGGAAGCACACAATTGCAGACCGCCATCATGGCGACTCACAACGGTGCTGTGAAAGTCAAGGTCGGGGCAAGAAGAAATTGGGACCTGCCCTGGTCTGGGGAGACAACAAAGGCCTCCTGCCTACTGATGAGGCTTTGGACAAGAGATCTGAAGGTATCGTGTAGGCAAAAGGAGAAGCTCCTGGCAAAAGAAGCAGCATATTCAGGTGCTCCCAGAACAAGGAGGCTAATGGGCAGCTAGAGAGAAATAAAGGGAAGCCAATGTGACTTAAGTGGAGTGTGTGTGTGTGTGTGTGTGTGTGTGTGTGTTTGTGTGTGTGGTGTGCGCGCGTGCGCGTGCCCTCATACAAAGCTGGACCCGAAGGGAGGTCTCCAGTGCTTCCTACAGGGCTGTGATCTTGGCCTTGATTCATGACTCAAAAGTGGAACAGCTAAGGCAGGAGAGATGGCTCTTCAGTTAAGAGTACTTGTTTGTTGTCAGAAGGAGCCAAGTTCTCTTCCTAGCACTCCCATGGTTGCTCACAACTGCCCCCATGGCCAGTGCCAGGGGACTCAACACCCTCTTCTGGCTTCTACAGGCACCAGGCACACACGTGGTGCACAAATATATATGCAGGCAAAATATCGATACACATAAAGTAAAGTAAAAATCAAAATAATCTTTTAAAAGTTGAATAGCTCACCGGGCGGTGGTGGCGCAAGCCTTTAATCCCAGCACTTGGGAGGCAGAGGCAGGCGGATATCTGAGTTCTGAGGGCAGCCTGGTCTACAGAGTGAGTTCCAGGACAGCCAGGGCTATACAGAGAACCACCCTCCTCCCCCCGAAAAAAGAAAAAAAAAGTTGAATAGCTCGTATAAATTCATTAAGTCAGCAAGATCAGAATTCAGCTTGAAGAACAGTGTAGTTCGAGGGCAGTGGTTCTCAGCCTTCTTAACGCTGTGACCCTTCAGTACAGTTCCTCATGTTGTGGTGACCCCCAACCATAAAATTATTTCGATGCTACTTTATAACTGTAATTTTGCTATGGTTATGAATCATAATGTAATGTATATCATATGCAGGATATCTGATAGGCGACTCCTAAAGGGGTCTCGACACATAGGTTTACAACCACTGTTCTAGAAGTTGCATGCAAAGCCGCCATGACGGTCTGCTTTCCAAAGAAAAGGTAGGGATATTGTTTACTTTTTTTTTAAAAAACAAAACAAAAGAGAATATGGGGGTCATTGGCACAGCCCAGCATGTAAAGGCATCTGCCACCAAGGCTGAGAATCTGAGTTCGATCCCTGGGATCCACATGGTAGAAGGAGAGAAGAGATTACTCAAGCTGTCCTAATTTGTACACACAGGTGCTGTGACACACACCCTCCTTAAAAACCTCAGTATAAAAACTAATTAATGTGCAGGTACATTAAGCTTACACAGAGCTAGTAGCTATTAGCAAAAGCCAAGTCTGTTACTTTGTTTCATAACTGCTCACACAGCATGACTTTGGACTTGAACCCTAGGGATCCTTAGAAATTAACTATTTGTCACCAACCTACCTACTTGAGCTGCTCCTTCATCACAAGACCCTAACCTCTCCTTTTCTGCCTACACCGTTACCTGACTTTCCTGTCTATGTCACAAGAGGCTGTCAAAATAGAAATTCTTTTTTTTAATTAATTAATTTATTTTATGTATATGAGTATACTGTAGCTGTACAGATGGTTGTGAGCCTTCATGTGGTTGCTGGGAATTGAATTTAGGATCTCTGCTCGCTCTGGCCCAAAGATTTATTTATTATTATAAATAAGCACACCGTAGCTGTCTTCAGACACCCCAGAAGAGGGCGTCAGATCTCATTTCGGGTGGTTGTGAGCCACCATGTGGTTGCTGGGATTTGAACTCAGGACCTTTGGAAGAGCAATCAGTGCTCTTACCCACTGAGCCATCTCGACAGCCCAGAAATTCTTATTTGTTACTATTAATAAATGCATATCGACATTTCTCTGAGAGGGGGACAATTATAAAAGAACTGTGTTTGCTCATGTGTAACTTTATTCCATCTTCACTCTCTGGCCAACAGGCACTAGGATATAGGTATATCATGCCCCATCAATTGGGCCTCTTACCTGTTCTCCATGGAGGAGTTACACAGATAAATGTGCACAGCAAGCCCATTGTTAGACCTGATGTCTCCTGCTCCACATAAGGTGTGCAAGCCCTGGGAGAGGGGAGACAGAATGGGTAGTGTTTAAGAGACTCAGTCCTGCCCCTGGTCCCTGAGAGTCCTGAAACCTGGTTTTGTATTCTTCCCTTGGAGAATACCCTAGGGGCCATTTGGGATCAAGTCTGCCTGAAACGTATTGATTTACACTTGGTAGGCTGTGTCCCATCTTAGATGCTAGCTAGCT
Source organism: Mastomys coucha (assembly GCF_008632895.1). Lineage (NCBI taxonomy): Eukaryota > Metazoa > Chordata > Mammalia > Rodentia > Muridae > Mastomys > Mastomys coucha. Next base: position 35,494,670 of record NW_022196894.1, on the reverse strand, counting down.
GTGATCTCGTCTGAACTCCCTTAATGACCACATCAGATGAACTTAGAGAGCATGAAGTCATTTCTTTAAATGAATTCAAGATGATTCATTATGATTAAGAGAAACCTTCAGGAAGGAGGGGATAAATGGTAAAAGGATTTTGTGGGGAGAGGTCTTGAAGCCTCTCTTGACATTTAGTGTCCCCTCAAGTCTACACTTCCCTGGGAGCAGCCCTCTCTCATGAGGAAGGCCAGGTTACTTTCCCCAGAGCATAGCAGGGGAAGACTTTGTCCTTTTGCTATGGAACCAGATGATGCTCAGTGCAAGGATCCCTGACACGGGGCTGGGGTGAGCAGAGACTTCTTAGGACATTACTCTGCCCCAAACCTGCAGGCAGAATGCAAAACCAGAGAGGGTTCTGTTCCTTGGATATCCATAGCTCTCACAAGTTTGTTCTTCTCCTGTCCCTTAATGGATAAGTTAAAGGTTTACTGAAGTGAGTGCTCACAAGGTATGGGGGACACTTGTAAGGATAAAGGCTTCAAGGTGATTTAAACAGTTTGGGCTATCACTGCACCTGGAGTGCCCCTAAGTAAAGTGTGAGCCAAGCTGGCCGGCAGAACTCTCCTCTGTCCTCCTGGAGCACAAGTCCCTGACAGCTCCAGTCCCTTCACCCACACACTTCTTGCTGTGGACGCAGGTGTCCCTGTCCTGCCAGCATTTGCAGCTATCTGGAAGGCTTGCCAGTTAGCCCTGTGCTGCTCTACCTGCTGTCTAAGGTGATGAATCTGAGCCCCGGTATCCCTTTCAGGGACTTCAAATTCTTGGATGGGGACATTTATCTTTGTATTTATTTTTACTAATCTCTGTGAAGTTTATCATTTCCTTCAAGTATTGTGAATGCAGGTGGCACGCCACAGCCATGGTAGAGGTGCCTGTCACTTTGTCAGTGACTGAGACCTTTTAATATCATACATCACAGATATCTCAAAATATCATTTGGGCTCATACAATAGTGATTGGATTTTCATATAAGTCTTAGGACCTAGTATATTAACTAGGAGGCATGTTTATAACAACAAAACAAATACTATCGATTTTTAAAAATATTTTTATCATCACATTTCAATGTAATTGTCTGTGTAATTTGATGTAATTTATTTTACCCAGTCAAAGCCACAAGCGTGATGGCTCATAGCAGTGGTTCCAGTGGCTGGGATTGAGGTAAGTGGACTCTCAGGAGTTCAAGGTCAACCTGAGTTGCAGGAGGAGAGCCTGTCTCAACCAAACCAAACCAAACAAACAAACAAACAAACACCCGACACACCAAGTAATAAAAAACAGCAACAACAACATAAATGAATGCATAAATGAACAGGTTTTACCAAACCATCAAAGGTGTCATGGGTCAAAATGGTTAAGACCCATTCTAACCCAGAGAAGAGGCACTCGAGGGAAGGGAAAATTTACCCTCCTTGGCCTTTCTGTGAGGTAAAAAGCTCCTGGGTGCCCTTTGATGTCAGGAGCCATATGGTGCCTGTATGTAAGGCATCCCTCAGCCAGCCCCCATGCTACACACAGGTGGCTTTGTCTCTGCCGCCTCCACCTCCGGTTTAGGCTGCTGCTCTGCATTCAGTTTGCAGATGGCTAGATCACTCACCGCAGGACAGAGAAGGGCAGTGGGAAGATGTGGAGAATATTGACTTACGCTCACAAAGTCCACTTTCTTCTGAGATGCTTTTGGAATCTCAAATGGTTTCCATCTTAGCTGGGGAAAAAAAATATCCATACAGGGAAATGACTTTGTAGGGGGAAACCACAGTTTGTTAAATAGATTGAGTTACACAGAAGAAAATGGACAACTGCTCCCTCTGTGAGGTTCTGGTCATTTGTGATTGTGTTATGTTAGAACTAATGATTATCTATCATCTCTTTAAAGTGGTTCTCTCTCTCTCTCTCTCTCTCTCTCTGTGTGTGTGTGTGTGTGTGTGTGTGTATGTATGTATGTGTACTCTAGAAGTATATGACTGTGTATATGTGCTATAGGAGTGTGTATGTATATTGTAGGGGTGTGTATGTGTGTATGCTGTAGGGAATTGTCCCTCTCCTTTTCTCTTTCTCCCCCTTTCTTCGTCTCTCTCTGTCTCTGTTTCTCTCTCTATCTCTGTATCTGTCTATCTTTCTCTCTCTCTCTCTCTCTGTGTGTGTATCTGCTGTAGGGGTGTGTGTTTAATATGAATATAAAGTGTCTTTGTTCCTAGTCCATTCAATTATAAAAATGAAGCCAAGCCATCGTTCCCTCTCTCAGAAGGTGTTTCTTTTAACATTTTGCACAGGCACATCTGTGAGTTTTGACTGATGCTGCTTTCATGCTATTTATAATCAGCTCCCTTTCCTGGCATGCCGACTTCGTTGTGTGGGCTCCTGACACTGCAGGGGAAGCTTCTACTTCTACTTCCAGCCCTTGGAGTTTTGAATTATTTCCTTAAGAGAGAGAAAAATGCATCCAGCTGAGACTGGATTTGGTAAATGCAGTGCCCGCTTCAATTTCTTCCCCAAACCTTGCGTTTTTCCCCGGGCTGCCCAATGGTTCACTTTAAATCGCAATGATCTTTAATTCAATAATGAACTGATCTAAAGAAGTGGGGAGAAAAATCAGCAGGTGCAGGCCCTGCTGAAAGTACAGGTGCAGTGTTTATTAATCAATGTAGCACAGGGCCTGATGCAGCCAGCCTGGGAGCTCATCTGCCCAGAAGCCCAGAGCACATCTGGAGTGACCTGAATCCTGGGGCTAGCTCCACTGGCTGTTAGGCCTGGTGAAGGCTGGATGGGCAGGGACTCCATCCAGGTGCTGGACTCTGCTCGTTCTGTATTTTGAGAAGGCAGCCAGACAGGAAAAGAGGAGCAAATGGAAAGGGTGCTGCTAGGCATATCACACAGTTAGGCAGCATCCATCATTTCTTAAAAGCAAAAGGGATGATGACATTCTGAGACCACTACAAAATGATGCAAAATGTGGGTTTGAAAAAGACCACTGAAATTGTGCTTCAGAATGCAGCAAATACTTCAGGACTGATTCTATTCATGATGATACCTCTTGGGTCACAAGGGGCAATGAAAGGGCTTAGAAAGGGCTTCCAACCCTTGGCATACATGTGAGACATTTTGTGCTGGGTAATTCTTTGTTGTAGGGCTGCCCCATGCATGGAGAGATGCTTAGCACTGCCTCTGGCTCCTGCCCACAAGATACCAGTTCTATTCCTTCACATTGTAGCTTTCCAAAACATACACACACACACACACACACACACACACACACACACACACACACACACACAGTCAAAACATTCCCCTATCTCTTTAAGTCAATATCCTGCTGAGAACTACAGACCTAGCAGAAAATTCACTTGACAGCAGGAAGGGCCATAGCTACAGCTGAGCATGTAGGATAGTATATGTGCTGGCAACCAAACTCGGAACTCTGTGCATGCAAAACACATGCTCTACCACAGAGCTACATCCCCACCCAGGAGCTGCTGCAGCTTTAAGGGGTGGCCATAGTCTATTACTAACCACTGCCTACTGCCCCTGCTGCTGTACAGTGGAGAAAAATCACCTGAAAAAGAGTCATCACTGTAGATTTCCCAGAGGAAGATATTTAAGTATCAGATCAATTGTTGCCTTGGCAACCATTCAGGGCTAACCAGAGATTCTCAACCCTGGATACCCATGAGAATCAACTGGACGGCCTTTGAAACCAAGACCAAATTAAATCAGAACCTCTGGAAACAGGACCAAGGCATCAGCATTTTCTAAACATTCCAGCACTCAGAGATTCGGTGACTACTGCATTACTGAACCAAGCACACGTCATGCTTAGAAAAGTCTATGCAGTCAATCAAGCAATAAACCATCCAGCCAAAGCAAATTGTGGCATCTCAAGCTAGACATGGTGGTTGCAATGCTAACTTCCAGATAACATTGATTTTTAAATAATACAAGCTTTAGAGTTATTAAATCTAAGGGGAGAAGGGGAAGGAAATATTAAGGAAGGAGATCTCTCTGTGTGTTTCTTTCTCACACACACTCACACATAGAAGGAGAGGGAGGGATAAAACGGGGAGAGAGCGCACATTGGGGCAGGGAGACAGCACAGTTGCAAGTGCATTGCTACTGGCTACCTAGCTGATGCTCTAGGACACCTGTGCAGCCTGCCTGAAGGTTAGATATCTGTTTCAGGTAGAAATGGATCCCTGCCTAGCAGAAAAGAGGCTCTTCTGTGAGAGGGAAAAACTGACCCAGAGGCCTGATGGCTTGTCAAGGTCTGCTGTTCAGTTTTCCAAAGTCTTCTCTAGTACTCCAGCTCTCAAGCCACAAGGGGAGAGAGGCTGTGGTGGGGGGTGAAACTACAGCCACATGCTGATGTAAGGGAGCCTGCCATCAATGGGGCCCACATTCTAGCTGAAGCAATGGCCCTGGGGAGTCTTTCTTCACCAATGTAAAAAATGATTTCCTTCAAAGGACAGATGATACAGGGAGAAGAATACTGTCTCTGTTGGGTCTGATGGCACTGGATTGCACAGAGTTCTTGTTCAGATTGTAAAGTACCTATCTCAAAAGGAGTGATAAAGATGCTGGAATTGTTCTGATAAGCCCTGAATCCACAAAAGGAATTCAACTTTGGATCCTCAGGCAATAGATTTTGGTCAGGAGCCCCGATGTGTTCTGGTGAATACGAAGGGAACGGAAAGAAATTGCCCTCAGAGTATAGTACAGAACATTCCCTGCTGAGTCCAGAAGCTCTACCTGAGAGACCAAATCTTTTGGGGTCAGACTCCATCTTAGAGAACCTGATCTAAGGTTGAACTCCAGTTAACTAACAAACTGGAGCCTACCATCAGTTTCCAGACTACTCCCCAACAAGACCTGTGTTGAGTACCAGTTTCTAGGTTATTCCCCAACAGGTTTTTCCAGGTTACAAGCCTGCCCCTGACACTTCACTTCCTAACAACCTTAACAATCAGGAAGCTAAGTTTATGGTTTGGCTCCCAGCACCAGCCAACTATGTCAAAGGCCATAATGTTCCCCCAATCAGATGTGTACCAGGCTAGATACCCACTTCTTGCCTCTATAAATGATGGCCTAAAACTAGGCAGGGGGCTCCTTCCCATTCTGTGTCAGAGATGGTGGTGTGGCCCAAGCTTGAGCTTAAATAAAGAAACCCTATTGGCTCCTTGGTGGACTTTTTGGGGTTCACAAATGTTTCCTGGGACAACAAGCCTAGTACATTTGTTGCAGAAAAGTCACTGTGGTAAGCCCCGGTCCAAGAGGGCCACTCATGAGCAAACTGCAAGACTTGGCTTTTGTTGGCAAATCATTTCCCCTGTTGGGTTGCTTTTCTTATTGTAAAAATGGGGTCACGGAGTCTGGGGACTGGAATCCCATGAGCTCTTAGAGAAGAGCATCTGACACATCTGACAGTGAAAGAACACTTTGTGACTGAAAAAAAAACTCTTTGATATGGACTGCTGCCCCCCCTCCCCCATTAATATATTGAAGCTCTGACTTCCAGTGAAATTGCTTGGGAGATTTCAATGGTAAATAAGGTTAAATTAAATAATAAAATTGGTATTTTAGGAGTGGTGGCCTAAGAAGAGTTAGAATTCAGGTACTTGGGAGACTGAGGCAGGAGGATTGAAGGTTTTCTAGCCTTGGGATATAGGCAAAGGTCTTTTGAAAGAAAAAAGAATTGAAACCAGAGTACCAAGACAACGAATCAAACAATTACCTCATTTCCAACAAATAGTCAGAGGAAAGGCTGTGTGAGGACAAGAGGGAAGATGGCCCAGATATAGATCAAAGAGAAAAGCCATTATCAGACATTACCCTCTCACCCCTTGATCCTGGACTCTCAGTCTCCAAGCTTTGAAGGTACTGTTCCTGTTCTTTAGGTGGCTCAGCAATGGCATAATATAAAGCTACAATTTCATAACCATTTATTTTATTCATACTGTATACAATCATTGAAGAGTTCCTCCCATATGGAATTTAATTAAGACTTTCAAAAATGATGATATAGATTGTACTATGATATCTAGCCTATAGTATGTACCAATGCATATTTATTGAATGGTTGAAGAGGTGAATAAATATAAGCCTGGAGAACACTGCTCATAGAAGTCCAAATGTTATTTCCCAAGTGTAAGCCAATTGCTTGTTTTACTTTTGCAAATTCTATTGGAGAATAAACTTTTACTCACTAAAAAGTGAGGTGGTAAAAGAGTTTTGAAAAGTGTTTCTAAGGATGTTCAACATTTAAATTAAAAATTCTTTAACATTTCCAAAGGAGGGAGATAGAGAAGAATCCCTGTTAACATTTAATGAAAGGGATTTGAAATTCATGTCCAGAGATGAAAAGGAAAGAGAGAGAAGAAACCTCAATATGTCTAAAGTTAGGAGACTGAAGTTTGCTTGGATGGTGTGAATATCCCTTTCCATATTGAGATGCCTTGATTCACTGATACCATCCAAATCTGCCATGGACTCAGCTGCTCTGGGTGACATGGATAATCTTCACACTGGCTGGCTAGAGATGGACAAATTATTACAAGTTGGTAACATCATCCAATAATGTTTAAGTCACTTGTGGGTAAAGCCATGACCATACTGCTTAAGCCAGCGCAGCTCTGGTTGGAGCAGGTTCGGGATGATCAGTAGTGTTGACTTTTTAGGCCAAGGAGGGAAGCGGGGGTGGATGAACGAAAGAGTGACTCACAGAAGTCTTCAGCAAATCTAGCAATCTTAGGGGAGAAGGAACTAGTTTATGTGGGAAGAAATTAGGCTTTGATGGATCCACTGGAGATCCTTGGAGTAATGCGGCAAGAGTGCCTTAAAGAGGATCCAAGATACAATATATTTAGACTTTCTAAAGTCTTTCATGGGACTTAAAAAAAAAAAAAAGAGTCACCATGGAGCGAAACCTAGATTCCAAATGTGACTTTGCCCCTGAATGCAAGGCTGAGGATTTTATATTTGTTATCCAGGGCTTTGGCTTAAATGTGTTAGTCAGCCTTCCATTGTGATAACAAAATCCCTGAGTCACTTAACTTATAAAGAGAAAGGTTTATTTTGGCTCATAGCTTTGGAGGTTCCAGTGTAAGATTGAGAATGAGGAGCCCCAGGCTTTGGGCCTCTGCCATGGCTGGAATATCAAGATGGATCTGAGACTAGATCTCCTCCCACTGACCTAAAGACCCTACTGCCTAAAAGCTCCACTGCATATCAGCGCCTCTCTGGGAACCAGCTCATTTCATACAGTCCTTATCCAAACCATAGAACACATGTACTTTAAAAGTTCATATGTGTGGAAAAATTAACCCCATGATTCACATGTCAATGAAATAGGGCTTTGGGTAAATAAGAGGAAATGAAGTCATGCAAGTGGGGGCTCCATGATGCTATTAGAAGAAGAAAGAGCCAGGCACGTATAGCTCTCTGCCTCTCCATGAAATACCCTTCATAAGGGTGCAACAAGAAGGACCTCGCCACATACTCTCAACCATGTTTAGACTTCCCAGCCCCTAGACTTCATATTAAGTAACTCTCCCTTCTTTATAAATTACCTCAGCTCTGTTATTTTGTTACAGTAATAGAAATGAACTTAATGGCTTGACAGCAACTCAATAGTAGGACATTTGAATAGTTTGTTTGAGGTCCTGGGATCAGTTCTTAGCACTGGAAAGGTAGGATGGGATATTTAGCATCTTGAATAAACTTGTAGAACACAGTAACCTCTCAATAAATGTTAGTGGGTGGCTTAATCCTCAGAACTCTCTGAAATGCTTATAATTTTTGTCTTTTTATTTCCTTGAGGTTAGCACACAAAAATGGGGTTGGTTGTGATATTTGCACACATATTTACTATATTTATACCCTCCATTGCCACCCTTTAAGCTCTCACTCCCATCCTGCTGGTACTTGCCTCTTATCTTGCTTCCTCTGTAGCCATGAGAACATGGATGGCTTAGAGCAGTTCAATTTTCCCCACTGAAAATGACACTTGCCGGGCAGTGGTGATGCACGCCTTTAATCCTAGAGCTTGGGAGGCAGAGGCAGGCAGATTTCTGAGTTCAAGGCCAGCCTGGTCTACAAAGTGAGTTCCAGGA
>NW_022196894.1:35485252-35486509 GCF_008632895.1 Mastomys coucha | reverse complement strand
AAAAAAAAAAAAAAAAAAAAAAAATGACACTAACATTTTACTCCTTAAGTTACACCTTTAGTATTCTATTATCAGCCCCTGTTTTGATTTGCTTTCCAAACTATTCCTTATCTCCTTGGTCCTACACCCAGGTCTTTTCCATTTAATGGTCTTTCAAGTTGACCCTTATTTTCTGCTCTTCTGGTGCTGAGACACCATGTCTCAGTCTGACTCCTAGAACACTAACCCAGCTAAGGACCTTCAGTCTCACTATCCCTGCCCAATCCCCCAAAGTTAACTCACTTATACAATATTTATCAAACACGATTTTATACTAGGTTTGGAGGTGATATTCTCTGCACTCGGGGAACGCATTACAGAAGACCCGGAAGCATGATGATTCCCCCAAGTAGGAATATAAACAGATAGTGGAAATGACTTTGAAAGAAATGTGTAAACAGAAGCATTCCTTCAGGAATACATCCTGGCACGAGGCCCGTTTGACATCCAGATACATGGAAATGAGAGATACAAGCAGTGAAATCACTTGGTTTGCAGACAGCTCCAATATCTTTCCAAGGAGTGAAATGTAAGTTGATAGAGATGAACTGTATAAAAGATCAAGCAAGCTGTCCAGAAAAGGGCTGCAGAAGGCAATGTGCACTGCAGTGCTGCCCACTGCCAGCAGATGCATTTAGGGAAATGCAATCCTGTCTATTTATAGGATGGTGAGATCTGAGATCCCAGGGAATATATTCAACAAATATTCACAATTTTTGGAAATGGGTATGTGCTAGGTGCTGCAGACCAGTGAGAGACCCTGGAGACAGAAGATCCTCTCAGACACCCTAAGAAATGCTCAAGAGGTCAATGGAAGAAAACAGTGTTTATATTTAAGACCAGCTTTAATTTATTTGTGAGATTTTGATAAACTGATATTTATAAGAGAAGAGAAAATTCCAGAAAGACAAGAAAGCATAAAATATCAAAGCAAGGAGTAACTGGGACCAGCGGGACCAGGCACACAGGAACTACACCAGCCTAGTGACTTGGGTTCCTTCCGGTCTGTCTGGGCTGGGGTCTAGAACAGACCTTGGGCACAAGCTCTGCAGCCAGTCCCACTACACCCAGAGGAAGCCACACTTCCAGGTGTTCTAAGAAGCCCAGGATCCCAGGATCCCAGAATCACAGGATCACAGAGACTGCTTGTTTCTGAGGAATTCTGACACAACCAGGATCACAGGAAGGACAGGCTCCAGTCAGATTTAGCAAGGGCAG
>NW_022196894.1:35484453-35484682 GCF_008632895.1 Mastomys coucha | reverse complement strand
CAGACCCTACAAGAACACAAATGCCAGCCCAGACTACTATACCCAGCAAAACTCTCAATTACCATCGACGGAGAAAACAAGATATTCCATGACAAAACAAACTTTACACAATAGCTTTCCACAAATCCAGCCCTACAAAGTATAATAGAACAAACATCAATATAAGGAGCAAAACTACACCCTAGAAGAAGCAAGAAGGTAATCGTTCAACAAATCCACACAAACCTAA
>NW_022196894.1:35475862-35483080 GCF_008632895.1 Mastomys coucha | reverse complement strand
ATCAATATGTACTACATTTGTGAATATGTACATCCAAAAAAATCAATAAACTTTCAAAATAAAAAAAATATCAAAGCAAAACAACTTAGCACATTTTCCTGGGCTTATGATGGTCCAAGTGTTAAGCAGACGACACAGCAAGAAGCAGAGCAGTGGTTCTCTCTCTGTGGGCTGCGACACCATTGACAAACCCTTGTCTTGAGAAAATAGTTAAATTATGATTCATAACAGTGGTGAACTGGGAGAATATCTGCATTACAATTCATAACAGTAGCAAAGTTGCAGTTATGAAGTAGCAACGAAAATATTATGGTTGGGCGGGGGCGACACCACACCATGAGGAACTGCATTAAAGGATTAAGGAAATAAAGGAGAAAAGCCAGAGATATCTCAGAAGAAATTTCTAGAGGATTTCCTAAGTGTGACCCATTCTTCAATTTTTTTAAAGCGAGTTAGAAAATTCCTCCATTGTTCAAGGAATTCTTCCTATTGGTTCATCTGACTTGGGCAGATTTCATTCCTTATGTATATGTGGCAAAGAGAATCCATCAAAAGGGCAATTTACTAATTGATATTTGGAAGGTAAGGATGAGGAAGAGTATGGTCTGGATTGCCCCCCCCATTCATAGGTCCTTATCCCCAGAAAGTGCTAGACATATTTATTTATTTGTTGGTCATTTACTTACTTGTTTTGTTTGTTTGTTTGTGTGTTTATGAGGCAGAGTCTCATGAAGCTGGCTTCAAGCTCAGGATCCTCCTGCCTCTGACTCCTGAATGCTGGGATTGTGAGCATGTACCACCATGACCAGCTTGGGTAGATTTTGACAGATTACATACATGACAGTGAGGTCCTTGGGGGATGGGGTTGGTAATTGAATATGATTTGAGCTCTTAGAAGAACAGGCACAAAGCCGAGGTAAGAAGACCAAGGAGCAAGCTAACCTCTGCAAGCACGGTAGAGGAGACCCAGCTCAGTCTCTGGAGCAGAGCTCTGAGAAAGGAATGCCATAGGATCTGCTCTGGTTTTATTATGGCAGCCTCAGCAAGCTACTGCAGAGAGGAAAGGGAAGACAAGGAGAAAGGAAGAAGAAGAGAGGAAGGCCAGGAAGGAGATGGCCACAATGAGGAGGTGACAGCCTAGTTCAGGACTCAGAGAACATTGATTTGTGGGTTTTGAGTCACTGTAACGTCATGGTACCCAGGGAAGGACAGAGGTTTAGAAACAAATAAGGCAGATCAGCATACATGCTTTGAAGTACTGGGAACACACACACACACACACACACACACACACTTGTGCATACAAACACATATACACTAGGTGAATTTTATTTAAAAAAAAAACCACATCTACCAACTGAAGTGTATGATATGGAAAAGGGCACAAAATACAGTTTTAAAAGACTAAAAATAAGTCGGGCAGTGGTGGCACATACCTTTAATCCCAGCACTTGGGAGGCAGAGGCAGGCAGATTTCTGAGTTTGAGGCCAGCCTGGTCTACAGAGTGAGTTCCAGGATAGCCAGGGCTACACAGAGAAACCCTGTCTCGAAAAAAAAAAATGGACTAAAAATAAAACTATTATACCATGAGCTAATTACAGTAGATATAAGCAAATAATGTTTTAAAATTATGAATATTCACAGTTTCCCTGCTCAACTATACTCCATGGACAGTAATCCTGACTTGGATATTCTCACTGGATATCCCTGAACTTCAGTCTCACCATGAGAGGGGGAAGGTATGTAACTAATGCTATTTTCTAGATGCAGGAGGTAGAGTGTAGAAACGTTGAACCAAGAACAAGTGGAAATAAGGCAGAAATCTAGGGACAGCCGAGAGAAGGAGAAAAAAGATCTCAGCTCAGAAAGGGCTAGACACTGGGTAAAATTGAGGAAGGGGTGTCTATAGAGTGATGCTTCAGGACATATATTAGATATTTGTTAATGTTTTCAGGAGATCAGGTAAGGACTGACAGAGTTTTCAACTATTTCTGGTACCTGGTTGCATAGAACTTGGGAATCACCTACTCATGCATATGTACAAGGAACAGAGCAAAAGGAGTAAGCCAAAACATTACATGTGGTTGATTCTGCATCAGTGCTTTTATGAAAGTTTTAAATAAAAGCCTGCTATTTGTGGGGATAAGGCCTAACATGGGGATATAGTCCTATCTGCTCAAGAAACTGAGGCAGAGGATTGCCCCAGACCAGACTGGACAAATATAATCAGTCTTCAACTCAAGGACACATGGGAAAAATGGCTAGAAAATATTGCTTTTCTTTTTCATTTCTTTCTTTCTTTCTTCCTTCCTTTTTTTTTTTGTTGTTGTTTTTGTTTTTGTTTTTGATTTGTTTTGTTAGGGCCTCATTATATAGCCCATAATGTACTTAAACTCACAATCATGCTTTTCAGCCTCCTGAGGACAAGGGTAAACTATAGCCAGGGCAGGCGGCTTGCATAGAATGAAGGAGTTAACAGTGGGTAAATTGGACATGAGGGATAAATTATTTTCTTAAAATGTCTGTCAGGACTGGGGATATGGTACATATTTAGAATGAATGAGACTCAGGTTCATTGTGCAAAGAAGAGGAGGGGGAAGAAGAGGAGGAGAAGGGTAGGGGAGACGATGGCACCTGATTATAAAGAAAGAGTTGAATAAAAGAAGGAGGAAGGCCTAAGGTATTCTTGGAGGAAAGAGACTGTCAATATGGCAAGATCTGGGGAGTTGGACAAGTTCGACAGCAAAGGTTCTGGGAGGTTTACTGTTTGGCAGCATTTCTGATAATTTGCATGTTCTGGGACAGAAGGAATTCTATGATTTGACCTTTAATTAATTTGGAAATAATTCCCACATGGTCCAAATGATACTAGTTGAAAACCAAGTGGTAATTCCCCTAACCTGAGTTTTAACTGTGTCAAGCATCTGACAATCAAAAGTTAGGGATCATAATAAGAAAAATAAATACTGGGCTGGAGAGATGGCTCAGCGGTTAAGAGCACTGACTGCTCTTCCGGAGGTCATGAGTTCAAATCCCAGCAACCACATGGTGGCTCACAACCATTCATAATGAGATCTGTCGCCCTCTTCTGGAGTGTCCGAAGACAGCTACAGTGTACTTACATTTAATAAATAAACAAATCTTTAAAAAAAGAAAAAGAAAGAAAAATACATACTGAAAGACTGACTTCTCAAAAAGACTGTGGTCTCAGAACTGGAGTCAGAATCTGTGAACTTCAACTGGATTTAGATTTGCTCGTGAAATTCTGAGATTCCACACGTTAGGGGAAAAGACACAATAAACAACATTGGGTATACTTATATGAGATATCAATGGACTGAACTAACATCCAAAGGCTGAATTTCAGAACACCCAAGAGGTCCCATTAATTCTGAGATGCAGGACCAAATGTAAATTAAAGAATATGAAGACGGTGGTCTTCTGTGAAGTATCAAGGATGACTGTCACGACTGCCTATCCCATGATGCTCTCTATGGGACTGGGGTTAGATGAGAGGCAGTATTAAATACTTCTTGAGTCTTCAAAGTCTCAAAGGTCTTTATTGTGGGAAGTTGGTGAAGCTACAGAAGTATTAAGCTTGGGCTTTGACAGGTTAAGACACACCTATCACAGAGGCTTCAGCCAGCAAGGGCTGTCAGAGAGAAACCTAAATATAATTTTCCCAGGCTTCCTTCAAGGGAGCCTGGAGTACATATTTGGAAAAGGTTATGAAGGGGAAGTGATGAGTGCAGAAAGCTGTGGTTAATTAATGAAGCGTAAAATTGGAAAGAGATATTAACTTGTCAAGGAGTAAATGAAGACAAAAGGCTAGATGTGTACAAGAATAGCCAGACTGTCTATCAGGCAAGGGAAGCAGATGGCAGGTGACATAGGTCAAGACGATGGTTAGCTGCTATTTCTATGACTCTGGTGTCACAAAGGTACTGTGGAGTTTGGGGGCACATCTGTCCCAGTGTGTGAGCAGAGGAGACACTAGAGGAGAAGGCTGTTTGGTTACTGCCATATACCAAGTGTTCAAGGAATGCAGAGCAAGGACAAGGTAACAAGTTCAAGAAGGAAAAAAAAAAAAACAAACCAATATCAAGCCAGGCGTAATGGTGGTGCATGCCTTTAATCCCAGCACGCAGGAGGCAGAGGCAGGAAGATCTCTTAAGTTCAACCAAGCCAGCCTGGTTTCCAGAGTGAATTCCAAGACTGCCAGGGCTACATAAAGAAACCTTGTCTCCAACAACAACAACAGCAACAGCAACAACAAAAAGACAAAAACAAAACAAAACAAAGAAGAGAAAGAAAAGCCACAATGTGGTGTTAGAATGGAAAACACAGGAGAGGGGAGTCAGTGAGTTGGGGGGTCTACTAGGAAGTGGCCATCAAATTCCAACACAGATGTTCTGGTTTCTAGTCATTGACTCAAACGTTTAAACACAGTAGCTGGAACTTCTTTGTAAAATGTATGCTAACTAGTTACAAAATAATGATTTAGCATATGCAGCTGAAATCCACATGATTCCTGCTGAGGACAAGAGGCATCCACTTTCTATTTTATAAGTTCTTACATCAGTTGAGGTTTCAGAATTTAAATACTTGACAAGGCCAGGTGTGGCGGCACCTGCCTATACGCTTAGCATTTGAGAGGCAGGGGCAGTAGGATCATGTGTTTGAAGCTATCCTGAGAGAAACACACACACACATACACACACACACACACACAGAGAGAGAGAGAGAGAGAGAGAGAGAGAGAGAGAGAGAGAGGGAGAGGGAGAGGGAGAGGGAGAGAGAGAGAGAGAGAGAGAGAGAGAGAGAGAGGGATGGAGGGACGGAGGGAGAGAGACAGAGACAGAGAGGAGGTAGGGAGAGAGAGGATCAAATTAGAAGAATTCTATTGACATAAGGTTAACTTTAAAATTCTGATATGTCCCAAATTTAATGACAGAGGCCAAAGTGGTAAGAGATAGAAGTTAACAGAATTTAATTCAGAATCGATAACATAACCAATAAAAACCATGACTTAAATCCATTCAAAGTGATGACCAGGACTACAGAACCCTATTTTACACACCAATTTTTATAACCTCAATCAATCCAAACATGACCACAGCTCTCCTTATGGACCATCCTTCTGTCTCCAGAGTTTCTCATTTGGCGTTATATTTGGCCCCTCCCCATCTATAGCCAGTGAGATGCATTTCTTCCCCTATGTTTATTAAGGAATACTGTCAGCTCTCCTATCCAGGCTGCAGGTGATTGTGGGAACTTGTCCCGGAACCTCGTCTCTTGTTTTTATGGCTAGCACCTGTGATGGATCAGTAAACATTTCATGGCAGAGATCTGTTGGTCTTTACAGTTGTGGTTTCGCAGATTCTATGACACATGACCTGTACTTCAAAATAACCTTAAGAAGGGATGTACTCACAGCGAAGCAAAGTGCAGCACCGTTGTCATGGAAACAACGGGTAGTAAGAGTCAGCTCCCTCCCAAGCACCTTATAGCTCATACTTGCAGAAGTTTACACTGTGTATTTTCCTTAAAGGTCAGATTTAAAACCTACCCTGCCCCTAATAAAGTCATATGAAAAAAGTAATGGCCCCACTGATGCCCACAGCTACAGGCCATTTTATGATGATGCAGTGAAGTGTGGATGATGAAGCTGCTTCTGGGCCATGTGCGCATGTGAGGACCCTGGAGCTCCCAGTCCACCCCATTTACCACAAGTTATTCGACTATGATCTTCACAGGCACACTGCTTCAGTCTGCCCAGAACACATGCCCTGTATGCCTTCGTTTAGCCTAGCTCAGTGGTTCTCAATTTAGTTTACATTGGAACTTTGTTTTGTGGGGTAGCGTATGCAGAACTGTATATCCTATACTTTATAGGTGATTAAAGAGATTTTCAGGGATAATTTCATTTGTGCTCAATTTTCTTCATATTTGGTCATTTCATAGCCGCTTTGTTCCTTTGTGTGATAGGAGATTTGGCTCTATTAGAAAAAACTGTCAGAAATATAATTGAGGATTTCCTGTGCCACCTGAATAAAGCATTGGGAAACTCTCTGTGGGCCAAATACCCTCTCAATCCTCCCACGCTGGCATATAATAAGCACCACACTGGCATTTATAAAACCCATAGGTGCCATGCTTCCTATTTTCCTGTAGAAAATAGAGTCCTGTTGCTAAGCAGATGGGCAACTTGAGGAGAGAAGTAGAGATTTCTGAAATTTAACTCTAGGGGTTCAGGAAGAGAAACCCCCAAAGTGATGCTTGGGCAGGCTGAGATAAAGCAACTATCTCAGAATCAAGGTGAGACTCAACCCTGCGTCTTCCTTTCACAGGGAGGGGCCGAAATGCCCTTACCTGTCTGGGAAACCATCTTGCCCAAGCAAGGCCTCAAAGTGTCATCAAAGGAAAGGTTAACTGTGGAGAGAGGGAAGGACTAAGGGTCATTGTCCTGAGTGTAGCACCCTGAGGTTACCTGGGAGAGTTTAGCAATCTTTGTCTGCAATGTAGTTTGTTCATCACTGTTCCGCCTCCGATAACTTGTGATGACGATTACAACCTGTTGGTGTTAAGTAATCACTCTGCCATGACTCCTCCCTCCTCACCAACACTAATCAATTTGCTTCCCTTTCTCCTGACCTCTGTCTCTTGATGGCTCATGCTTTTAATTTCCCCGTGTCACCCATTTAGAGGTCAAACAGGATCTCAGCGAATGAGCGCAGATTTTTACAGGCCTTTGTCAAATAAATGGGAAGATGAAAACCTGAGGGAGGTTGTGCCGAGTTAGTTCTCAAATATTAGAGACAGGGGAGAAAGCATGCTTGAGGTAAGGAGGATCAGGTAAAGGCAAGAGGCTGTATGTGTGTGTGTGTGTACACGCGCGCGCACGTGTGTGTGTGTGTGTGTGTGTGTGTGTGTGTGTGTGTGTGTAAATTGTGTGCTTCACAAGAGTCTGTCTTACTTAAAGATAGGCAAGGTACTGAAAGCCAAAAGTCCTTATTTATGTGGGCGATGCACAGTAGGGGGGCGGGGCAGGAGGGCATTGGCTAGACCGCTCAACTTCACAAAAAGCCTGGCTTGTGGCACAGGCCCCCACTTCTAGCTACACAGCAGGCTCATGCGGGAAGTTCGGAAGTTCAAGATATGCTCAGGCTACACAGTGAGTTTGAGGCCACCCGACGCAACTTAGTGAGATTGTCTCA
>NW_022196894.1:35439642-35472142 GCF_008632895.1 Mastomys coucha | reverse complement strand
TTTATGGTTTACTTCGGCTTTTGTTTTCTTTGTTAAGTTTTGCTGTCTGTGTACATCAAGGCCTCAGCCAAAGGTTTTATTTTCCAGGATCAGGTCTGCCTCAAGTAAGGGAAAAATAGTCTGCTGAGGTAGAGGAACACCGCGTCTCACTAAATCTTTCCAGAGGTTGACAGGGTGAGGAGAATAAGGACCCTTCTGTGATAATGGAAGACCTGTTGTGCTCAACAAGGCTTCAGTCCAGACTCAAGAGTGAAATTTGCTTGGCTAGACACTGAGTGTCTGAGCCATAAATAGGGTAGATTTGTTCCATGCTCATCTGATTCCTCTAGCTCCTGATGCAATGACTTCAGACCCTACACTCACTAAGCCCTTCTAACTCCCAAGAATCTGTGGGCTGAGCATGTAGGTATGTCTTAGCATTGGCTGTGTGATTCAACTTCCCAGACCAATTCTTTTCATCTCATCTAAAGAGAAGAAGTCCTCCTAGAGTTGTTAGGACTACAAGTTTACCTACCTAAGACACTTGGCACATAGTAGGCACTCACCTACTAGACAATTATTGTTGAGCTGCTCACCCTTAACCATCTGGATTTTTACCACAATTTAAACATTTCCACATCTGCTGTCTCAAGAGATAAGTGGTACCTCTAATGGTTTTAGTGTTCCTAGTGCTTTGAGGCAGTGAGTAGTGACTAGCTGAGAACTTCAGGCTGACCTGTCCATAAATGGGGCGGGACATACTTTCCTGCTAGAGGTCTGAGTGCTTTTAGAAAACTCTTGTGCGTACCTTTAGGGAGTTGTAAACAGATGGGTGAGCCATGCCTAGTGTCCCTTATTTTTCAACTGACTTTATAAAACTCCCCAGGCTACACTACATTGCCCTGGACAGAGATTTAATTCTGAGGCAGGGAATGTTGCCAGTTCCTTAATGAAATGCCAACAGCTCCTTTTCAGCCTCCTGGAACAGAGCTCAGCTCCTGCTGGCTGAAGAGACTGCTGAATAATGGGGGCAGGCAGCAGATTCCAGAGACCAGGTGGCCTGTGTATAGATGGACCATAGAGTCCAGAACATAGTCACGAAGGCCAGGTTGTCATAAATTAGAATAGATAGGGATTGTTTGTAGTTACCTTATCTTGTCTAGAGGAAGTGATTAAATAACAGTAGAAGCAACCTCTGATTACCTGTCTGATTTTGTTTTGTGTCTTGTTTGCTTGGTTTGTTTGGTGATGTGAGGCACAGAATCTAGTCCAGGACAGCCTCAGGTTCTTTGCTCTCCCACTTCAGCCTTCCAAGTACTAGGATCACCAGCTATTCACCACAATAACCAGCTTAATCCTTGCTTTTTTGACACATAGAAGAGATTGTATCTCTTCCCCCATCCCTTCACCTACATGATCTCTTAGGATCCAACTGACAAAGGAAAGGGAGATGAAAAGATAGGCGCCTGTGTTCAATCCCACACAACTGTAGATGAAGGAAGGAGCAAGGGCTTAATTATAGGGGGCCTGCTGCCTACAGAGTGGAATCGGTTCATTACAAAGGGAAGCAAGGTTTAGCACCTATGTGGATCTTTGTGCTGTTGTGCTCATTGGACCGCCGGCTTCTCGGGAAGACTTTCAGTGGAGATAAGCTCACTTCCTCCTTCTATCTAGGCAGCATAAGGCCCACTTCAACTCTCCTTCAAATCTCCAAAGCCAGCAACACCATTCTTTGTACCTACCTGACCTGAAACCCCTACAATTAGATGTGATTAATTCAAATCACAACCCTTGACTGCCTCCTGGGTCTTCATCGCCTACCTCCAACCTGCTCCATAGAAGCTGATTAGAAAGCAAGTTCACTGAGGTAGCGTGTGGGATTAGAGAGAGCACAGGACATGCCACACTGTGCTGGTGACTGTGCTGGTTTCCGGGGAAGGCAAATTCCAAAGAGGAAAGTCCCTATTAACTCAAACCACAAGGGGCCACACTACATGACCTTTCAAGCACGTCAGCTTGGATTATCGATTTTCACGAAAAGACCATAATGCCTCTGACTTGTCAGCCAGGGAAAACTGTCTGAATCTTCTCTGACTATAAATTGAAACTATCCACTCCTTAGAGGAAAGTCAGACTGTGGGAAACATTTCCCGTGGCGTTCTAGAGAACCTTTGTAATGGATCTGGATGTGTATGCTTTTTGCCCCTGTACAGCTATTCCCTAGCTTTTTCTCTGCCAATCACTAATTGGGAACAAGCCTCGATGCCCCTGATGTGACTCAGAACACAGCTCACAAGGAGGACCTTGGGGAGATTGTGGCTGGGGTACAGTTCCCACAGACTGTAAGCCGTAAGATCTTGCCATATACCTTCTCTTATTGGTGTTCCGTGGACAAGTGAAGGCCGATCCCGAGAGCTGCTCAGCATAGAGATTGTAGGGGCAGACCTGAGGATTATTCTAAAACAAAGGAGGCAACACATGACATCATTCCAATGCCCAAAGCATCCTATCTTCCCATTGACAAGTACCGTGGGGGGAGATCTTGGCCTGAGTAGGGGAGGCTCTGGACCACTAAACGTTACTATCCCCTGCAACCCATGTATAGTTGGCATACATTTGTGACTTCCCCCAATTAGAGGAATGATACAGGCTTATCATGGAAATTTTACAATATATATGATGACCCATTACCTCACCAACCAAAGAAACTCAATATTGATGTCTGTATATTTCTTTCTGTTCTTACCTCAAAACAATGAGCATCCTATGAGACATACAGGCTTATAATAACCAGGAATTTTTCTTTTGAAAAGGACATACTATGTCATGAGCATTTCTTTTATTTTGTTTTGAGAAAGGTCTTGGTATGGAGCTCAGCTTGCTCTCGAATTTGAGATCCCCCTGTTTCTGCCTCCTGAGTGTGGGGAGTACTGGTGTATGCTACTTTGCTCATTCTATAAGTACTTTTCACACCATGAAGTAACCACCAAAAGGTTTTGAAACTAAGCCTGTTTACTGTAGTTTTTTTTTTTTTACTACAACTGTGCATATATTTCTCAAGAAACTTAGTTTCTCATCATAGTTCCCAGAAAAAAAAAATCCTAGACTTTGGGGTATATCCTGGAAGCCTGGTAGTTAATCTTACTAATTTGGGTTGGGTCTTTTGCTGTGACTAATGGCCAATGTCAATCTAGTTTTAATATTTTTATTGCTATTCTGCTGTAGCTCCATTGTCCTAATGATCTTGGAAATGGGAGAGTTCACCTGCTAAATTTGAAGAGATGTATTGGGAGGAGTTATTGGGCCTGTAGGAGTGTCTTCTAGGTCTATGGTTTGAAGCACACCAAGTGTTCTGTCCATTCTTACCTGTCCTTTGGGCAGGGAACCTGGACAGCGAGGGTCCTCTGAAGCACACTCGTTCCCAAATCCAGAAATGTACTACATGTGACAGAGACACAAATTTCATTGTTACTGAGCTGTACTTACTTATTTGTGTAGGTGTGTGTGCACACTTGTCGTCATGAATGCATGTTTCCATGTGTGGGGGTGAATCTATGGTATCTGTGGAAGATCACAGTGATGTTGAGTATCTTCATTAATTGCTCTTCACCTTCTGAACTGGAGGCTCACCACTAGGCTGGCTAGCCAGTTTGCTCCAGGACTTGCCGACTCTACCTCTTCTAAGCTAGTACTTTCTGAGGAGCCAAACTCTGGTCCTCACACTTGAGCTGCAATTGATCAATCTGCGGGGCCATATCCCCATCCCGTTATAGGATTTAAAGAGCATTTTTATAACATTGGCATTCTACGAAGGCAAGAGTAGCTACAAGGGCTTGTATTTGTGTATGATGCTCTCTATATGTAATATCTGCTAAGTCTTGGCTGGCAAACCATTTAGGAAATAAATATGTGTTGTGTGCATTTTAAATATTTGCAGTTAAACCAGAGGAATACTGGGTATTTCACAGACTTTTCCACCCTTAACTGTTTCTGTCTGGTTTTATAAGCCTACTTTTAACGATTATATTTCAAGAATAAGTTCTTTAGTTTTGGTTCTATCTGGAAATCCCTGGGAGGAAGATGGCTTGGGGCATCATTTTTAGACTAAATCAGCAGTAATTTGCTGGCTGAACATTGCAAGTCCTTTCCCTCTGCATACCCTAAAACAAAGAAACAAACAAGAAACCAAACCCCAAACTGGAAGGAGATATGGGGATTTAAAGCTACAGGAACATGTTTGCTAGAAAACTCCTTCTGCAGGAGCCAACATGATCTGGGTTATCTAGTGTGTGTGTGTGTGTGTGTGTGTGTGTATGATATATGTGTGTGTATGTGTGTGTGTGATATATGTGTGTGTGATATGATATATGTGTGTATGATATATGTGTGTGTATGTGTGTGTGTGTGTGTGTGTGTGTGTGTGTGTGTGTATGATGTGTGTATTTGCATCTGTATGGATACAAGAAAAGAAGGGTTAAGGACAGACAGAGAGACTTCTGTCTTCTGGAGATGTTCCAGCCTAGATTCTTTTCAGAACAACGCAATGGAGCCTACTATGGTTGCCATCTCTTAGGTTTAGAACACAGAGGGGGAAATTAAGTTTCTCAGCAAGGTAACTTACAGGCATCCCCTGAAAAATTTAAAACACCTATGATAAAGACTGCTTTATTGATGGTAATTGGTAAAGATCTCACTTGGGTTAACGGCCCACAGACCACTGAACTAGGGACCATGTACCTGCTAGTTTGAATGAAGTCAACCCTGTTTCTTGAAACTAGATTGACATTGGTGCACAGCTGACATTTCCATGCTGGCCTACAAACTGTGAGGGCCATGGTGGCTCAATACCTCAGTCGCCCCAAGCTCTAGAGGCATCAGAATCCCATTAGCCTCCTTGAACATCTTAATTCCCTCTCTGGAAATTTATTTACGAAATGGCTGCATGAAATCATGCTTATGATCCTTTGGGGCGATTTGGGGATGAGCGGCAGATTCTATAACATCTTGACCCAGTTACAGCTCGTTATTTGTGACCCAAGACTCATTCCTGCAATGCCTAGCACACCTAAAGACTGTCATAGGTCTGTCACTGTCTCTCGTCTTTGTCCTTCCATGTTTCCTGAAGGTTGGGTCTATGCCTGTTTTATTTACCTCTGTGTACCTTGTGTCTGAGCCTATGGAAGCTATCCAGTGAGCATCTGAGGGGAGTTTCTCACACAGGAGGAGTCCTCAGAGTGCATGATTGCCTTGGTGATTGGGACTCCCTTTGCTCTAACTTAAACAGGAGTCGATTTTAGCCTAGGATAAGGAGAGCACAGCCTTTACTGGGTGAGTGAAATACCACCATATGAGCACAGTTCTTTAAGAGATATAAGAAGGATGGGTGTGGGTGGAGGGTAGGCCCTTCAAAGTTCTTGGCAGCTCGGGGAAGAATGAGCTAGATGTAACGGACTTGGATGTGTGAGCGATGATCAGGCCAGCAGTGTCTATATTTGGAAAGAATATGAAATGTTATGACCTAGAAAGCAATGGGAGTGAAATTATTCATTTGCCATCAGACACAGGTTTTGGGGGTGGAAGTGTGTGTGTGTGGGGGTGTTGCTAGGGGTTGAACTAGAGGCCTCATATGCATACGTGCTTTGCCACTGAGCTATACCTCTCAACCCCCAAGTCTTTTTTAAATCTCTCTGAAAATGTATCAGATTCCCACCTCCCCTTCCCCAACCAAGTTCTATTATAATGAGATTTGTTCCAAACTGCGCGGCATTTGGAATTATAGCTTTGAGGTAATGGCAGAGACTATCCACTACCCCGAACCTCCACCGAGTACAATTTTCTTCTCTCAGAATGAGCCTCATGCTCACCACCAACAGGACTGAATTCGAGCTGCTGAGAATCAGTAATGACCTCAAATTATCTTCAGCTCTGTGAACAGAATTGTAGATCAGCCGGTGACAGAAGCCGCGGAGGATGACAGAGCCCTCTCTTTGTTGGGCCGCCCGGCTTTGTTCCTATCTGCAGGGAGGAAGGGAGGTCTGAGCTGCCCGGGCCAGCTGAGCTTTCTGGCAGGCAGGGGTGGATTTTACTGATTAACCTTCCCTGCTCTTTGGAACTGCTGGCCTCTGAACAAGGGTTAGAGGCGCCTTCGAAATGAAGAAAACGAGAGTTAGTGATTCTGAAGCATTTGATGAAGGATGTGCTCTAAGGAAAAAGGGGACGAATACAGAAAGAACAGCTGTCCCTTGGGAAGGCAGCCACCCAGAGCTCTGAGGGAAAGAGGGAAAAGGGGAGGAAGGGAGGGTGGGACGGAGCAATTTTGAATTCCTCCCCCCCTCCCGTCCCCCACCCTATGGAAGGGCGCTAGCTTAAAAAGGCAGGTGGAAGCTGCTGAGTCAACATTAGCTGGTTGGTCTTCCTAACCTCCAGGAGCAAAATTAGAGAGGCGTTTGTAAGAGCTTTTAGATGAGGCTCTTCGCCGCCCGCCCCGAGGCTTGGCAGTGGAGGGAGCTGTGTGTTTGCAGCTGCTGTCTCAAGGCTTCGAATCCAAGGACAGAATCTGAACTCTGAGGTTTATCAGCTGTGAAACCCAAGCGCTGCACTCCGGCTGCCTCTGGGCTTATGTAAAGATGCACCTTCCGGAAAAAAACAAAAAACAAAAAACAAACAACAACAACAACAACAAAAAACCTGACATTAAGCGAGCGTGTTTATGTTTCCTTCAGCTCAGATTCCTAAATAATTTGATGCTATATAAAAGTACGATCTTCTTTCTTTCCAAGAGAATCATATGCATACTTGTTAAATGAAAGCATACATTTCAGGGGCCCTGGGGCCTTAGGTGTATTCACTTCTTTAGTAGCTCACTGGCACATCACATGGCCTTTCCATTCTCACCTGGTCCTCAGGACATGATTTACTTAGCAGAGTCATTTAAAGAGGTACTTTCTTCTCAGTCGGGTTCTGGGGAACACCCGATGCGATGCAGGGAGCACATGGGGCACCTTGTTTCCTTTTACTGGATGTTATGAAAATAGAGACAAGTCTGGGGGGTTGGAGGGAGGGGGAGGCAGGCCTAGCCCCGCCCCCCCTCCCCCTTTTTTAAACTGTGAAAGGATCCAGGTCTTCTGCTAACCAGGTTGTTAGGAAACTTGCATATTGTTGTTGCAGGCTGAGTGATAGTCTAGAATGATCATTGTGTCTTATTTTTTTAATGCCTGAAACGAAGAGGCAGGCTTTTGAATAGACTTACATTTAAATAGGCCTAGAACTTTGAAACCCCAGCCTCCTGATAAACCCGTCCTCAAAGTGCTTAGCTAACAATGAACCAGGAGCCAAATGGGTGGCTTAGCCTGTGATCTCTGTACTTGGGAGGTGCAAGGAGAGGCCGTGGTCATCCCTCTACATAATAAGCTCAAGGCTACCCTGGGCTACCCAACACCTTGTCTGGAAGAGACTAAAGACAAAAATGAGACAAAAGGACCAGAGAAGGAACTTGGGGCTCACAACTGTTAGCTAACGGAAACAAAGCAGAGCTTAAACTGGTCATAAAGCTAAGAGGTAAATTAGTGACAGTAAAAAACAAGGACCTATTCCCTCCTGTCCCAAAGCAAACAAAAGCTAAAAGGTCAATTCACGGTCAAAGATGTAGTTAGCCTCTCTTCTCAAATACCTTCCCCGAGCATGGGGCTGTACAGAACGACCTGTGAGTGCAAAGTCTACAAAGTATCCTATCACAGCTAATTCTGTCTTCCTAGGTTGGCTTGAGGACCCAGAGCATACATTTTTCCCTGGAGGCTTAAGTCACGGGGTCAAGTGGCAGTTTCATGATCCTCTCAATAAGAACCTGACTAGAGGCAGCCAGTTCTTCCCTCTGGTCTCTGTCACCTTGTTCCTCTGTCTTCTCTGGTCTCCATTCTTTGGGAAGGAGTCTAAGGAAGGTCTCCCCTAACCTCTGGCTGCCTCACTCAAGGCTTGAGGTAGTTTTCCAGTTGTTCCGACACAACTTAGAATGAACTTGGAAATGAGAGCAGATATATTCCTTTAGCAGATAGGAGTACGGAAGCAGCTTTGGGGGTGACGAGATTCCAGATGATTTGAATGTTCTCTAAATGTAATCTCACATGTTTTGTTAGGACAGAGGTAGAAGGTCATCTACAGAGATCTGAGCAATACACTTTGAAGATAAAGGAAGGGCTGGGAGCCAAGGAATGTGGACTCTCTAGAAACTGAAGCTAGAGAAATCTCCTTCAGAGCCCGCAGACAAGCGCAACCATGCTCAACACTTTGAGGCTGTCCACACACACACACCCCCCCCCCCCCCCCCCCCCCCCCCCCCCGTACGACTAACTTCAGATATCCATTCTTCCAAAGTGCAGGAGAACGAGTGTACTGATTTAACCCAATTATGGCAATTTGATGTAGCCCCACAGTGGGTCCTCTCACTGTAAGAATCATTTCTGACCCAAGCTAGTGAGTCAAGGGTCTGCTGCTGGTAGGGCCAAAGTCCGCATGTGACACCAGCTCTGCATTTGAGGGATGGCGAACCGAAGAGACATGGTCCAGAATGTATCGACTCCACCTTAAACATCATGCAATTGTTTCAGCTTTTGACTTTTCTTTCTCTAGCTGTGATTTTATGTAAACATGATTTCAGGAGAGGTTTTGTCTTGACATAGGCATGGAAATGATGGAGGAAATGAGAGAAATATTTTAAATTAAGTTTTATAATGTTTATCGATTGGGACGGGTCTGCTTTAATCTGGCTCTCTGTGTTTAGATTTCTGACCTCTGAGATAACCTTTCCTTATGGAGATTAGACAGCAGGCTGGGCAAGCCTTTGAAACTGAGAACAAAGGCCAGCATGCCATTTGCATGTGGTGGTGTTTGCATAATAAGTTGCTTAAAAAATGCGGCAGGACAGGATTTTAGATATGATTTATTTATAAATGGTAAGGATGTTTCCTCCCCTGATGAACTTCCTCTTAGGATTTCCATCAGACAACAAAACTCTTATGGATTCTCCTTCCTCCATATCTCCAGCTGGCATAATGGTCCCCACTCTCTCTGCCCACTCCCCCCCCCCCATGATTCTCATCTGCAGATGGAGTACCTCCATTTCATGCAGCAGCTCCAAGATAGCTGAGATTCTAGGTTCCTGGGATTCACAGATCTTTCTGCGTATTGTGCAGCTTTGCACAAGGTCTCTCCTCTGGTCTAATCCTTTGTCGCTTCACCCAGGAACAGCTTCTTTTGAGAAGTTTCTCCCTTCCCAGGCTGTGTTGACTGCTGTGTCACAAACTAACACTGAATGAGAGCTAACTCTGAAACCTGGTGTGAGGACAAAGGAGAAAGCCTCCTTCTAGGGAGTTGAGTACCTTCAAGGTGTCTATTAACTAGGGACCTGCTGGATTTAGCATCCCGGCTTTGACTGAAAGGCTTCCTGGCCATGTTCAATCCCTGCATTCCAGGAAGGGGTCTAGGGAGCCAGTGTGCCAGGGTGTTCTAGTTCTGGTCGAATGCATTGAGCTAAGCACTAGGAAGAGTTGTAGACACTTCTTTTCCCTGGCCCAAAGGCCCAATCTAGCAGGTGCTACCAACCCTCTTTTGGGGGCCTGCAATTCAAACTCTTGCCTTCGACTACAGTCTCCACCATCAACCAGAGGGTAACGGTCCCTTTGGATGAGTTCCTTTGTCTCTATGAACCTTGCTTTCCTTATTGATTTAAAATAGAAAAAAATTATTGACACCTACCCCTTAGGTTTAGAGTGCTAATACACCCTTAAAACACCTAGCACATGTAGCACCAGACCTACTAATTCTTCTCAGTGACACGCTAAATAAAAAGTGCTGTTCAAAGCTGAGTCTGAACTACCAAATGGCTACGTAGATGAAGCACACTGAGCTGGCTGGCATGAAGCAGTCCAGGAAGGTGCAGCCACAAGGATGACAGAGAGTGGTGGGCAAGGAGACACAGGGAGAAATGCCTATATCCATTGAGAAGATGAGCTCTTAACAAGTCCCCAGATCCACATGACAATATTAGGAGTTAACAAAGGCAAGGACGCTACTGCTTTTTGTCACCTCTTGCCTGTCAACTCAGCTCGATCACATCTACTACCATTGTGGTGCAGCATCTGAACACAGGGTTTAGGCTGAGCGTGTGTGTGTGTGTGTGTGTGTGTGTGTGTGCGCTGGGGGTGTTTGAGTCCATGTGTGTGTGTGTGTGTGTCTGTGTCTATGTGTGTCTGTGTGTCTGTGTGGTGGGGGTGTTTGAGTCCTTCACGTGTGTGTGTGTGTGTGTGTGTGTGTGTGTATGTATGTGTGTGTGTGTGTGTGTGTGTGTGTATGTGTGTGTGTGTGTGTGTGTGTGTGTGTGTGTGTGTGTGTGCTGGGGGTGTTTGAGTCCATGTGTGTGTGTGTGTGTGTCTGTGTCTATGTGTGTCTGTGTGTGTGTGTGTGGTGGGGGTGTTTGAGTCCTTCACATGTGTGTGTGTGTGTCTGTGTGTGTGTGTGTGTGTGTGTGTACACATGAGCCTACAGAAGCCACAAGGCTAGAAGAGGATCAGAGCCCCTGGAGCTGAATGAGGAACTGAACTCAGGTCCTCTGGAAGAGCAGAGAGTACTCTTAAGTACTGAACCATCTCTATTTCCCCCAACCCACAAGTCTTTTTCAACTCTGACACCAGGAAACTCCATACATTCGTGCTGAAGAAGGCCAATAAACCTGTTAGATATCTCTTCACTCCAGCAATTCCATCCTCCCTTACGTTCTCTCCATTTCTTTTCTGTTCTTTCTTTTTCTAGTGTTAGGGCTTGATGTACCATCTAGGTTAAGTGACCCCCCCCCCACCTCCTGCCAGCACACTCTCCTATCTTAATCCAAATCCAGCCAGATGGTTTCTTACCTTTAACTCTGCCATTTCTCTTCTGCTAGAAGGAGACCCAGGCCAAGGAGCTTATGAGGTACCAATGTTCCTGGGTCTCTTTAAAACTACTCTCTGGATGTTGTTGATTTTACCAGTTCCCTGTGTCTCAGGAGGTCACTCAGGGCAGAGTTGCTTAATTGGAACAAACACTAGTCAGAAAGTCCAACATGCTTACACAACTTTTTTTCTTTTCATTTTTTTTTTTTAACCCCAGGTCATTTCTGAGAGTATTATTTATTTATTTATTTATTTATTTATTTATTTATTTAAAAAACCTACAGCACCCAATATTCCCAGGCGGTCTCCCATCCAAGTACTAACCAGGTCTGACCCTGCTTAGCTTCTGAGATCGGGTGTGTTCAGGGTGGTATGGCCGTAGACGAGATCATTGTTTTTTTTTTTTTTCTTCAAAGAACTGATGTCTTTCACCTGACATAAACATTGACCAATTATTTGTTCCATTTTAGGAAGTCTTTTTTTCTCCCAAAGGCAGAGAATGAAAAGCTATCTAAGAAAGGAACTGTGGGAGTTAGCACCTGCCACCAGTAACAAAATTCTCTCTTAGTCCTGACTCAGGTCAGGAAGGTGCAGGGCCAGTATCCAGTGCCCATGGGAAGAACCCGCAATGTGCTTTGACCTGGTGCAAGCAGCAGGAAGAAGAGAACAAGGACTGAATGCCCCCTGCCACTGCCTCCTGTGCATGAGCTCAGCTCCCAGATCATGAACTGCTGACAGCCTCATGTTGGTTGCATTTAAAGTAAACTGGGATGCTCACTGTCGTTTTTCTTGACTTCTTAAAATGCATCCAGTATGCTTACAACTCCTTAGCCATTTGTTTGCTAATGCCTTCACTCCTCTGAAAGTCCAGCCACCTTCTGGACCTCCTTGTCCTTTATCTTAGCCATCCATTGCCGTCACTGGAAGGTAGTGACTTCGTGACTGGTGGTGTTCAGGAAGGAAACATATACAGAGATCGTCTAGGCCAGATTTCCCCCGCAGACATAGCCTCATTTAATTCCACAAAAACGATTTTGCAAAGTAGGTCTTATTATTCCAAACTCAGATGCAACAGCGCAGGAAGGAAATACAGCTGAGTCAGCCACCTTAGCTGATTCTCCAGACGCTAAATCCTCATTTGTGAACAAATCGGCGAAAAGAAGAGAAGGATAAATCAGACTTTCACAGCTAGAGGGTTCTGACAGTAAAGGGCTTATTGATCTGTAAGACATGAAGGACCCGTCTTAGAGCAGAGTCCCCAGTACAGGAATGACACCGCTAGAGAGCAGTTAGAGCACACCCCTGTTCTACAATAAAATCTAGGAAAGGAAATACGAAGCATTCCCACTGAACCTATATTGGCTATAGATAAGAGGGGCAGGACACACAACCCTGCAAAGGCCACCGATTGGTTGGTTGGTTAGTTTCAAAATCAGATGCAGGGTGGCACTGAGGGCCTACCTTCAGCATACAGAAGGCAAGTACGAAAGTGGTTTTCTTTATTGACTAACCTTGAAGTTTGAGTTTAAATGGCCTACTCTTACCTCTTCTCTGCTCTCTGACATGTATCTTCTTACTGCAGGACACTCAGGATGGAGGGAAGGAAAGAGGGGAGGAGAGGAAGGAAGGAGGGAGGGAAGAAGGAAAGAGGAGTAAAGGGGGGTTGGACAAGCAAATTGCCTAGATTCTCCCCCATGTTCTTGTGTGGCCCTTGAATACGATTTTACTGTTCCCTCCATCAATAATGCCTTTAGCTGGGCACGGCATACACCAGCCACTCCGGTACTTGGGAGGCTGAAGCAAGAAGATTTTGAATTCAAGGCCAGCCTTGAACAGCACAGTGAGACTCTCTATAAAAAAACAAGTCAAGAGATGGAGCTTTTTTCTTCTCTGGGTCTTAGTAGACATGATTGGAAAACACAACATAGTGACTTGAAAAATTGCCCACAGATATGTGTATATTTTCTGCTGCCTCAGACTAATACATAAAGAGGTGAAACTAGCTTCCAGGGGCCAGGCGGCAGCTCCATAGCCCATCCTAACTGCCATGTGTGTGGATGAGGCAATCTGGGTACCAGATGGCTGCAGACAGGTAAGTGATCCCAAGTGAGACCAAAAGGACCATGAGGTAAACCCTGCCCAGATCATTGGGTGAAAGTTTCATAATGGTTAATTAATAGTATAGATAGATAACTTAACCATACAGTTAAAAATCATATGTTCAGGTCTAAAATGGATCCAGGCTGCCTATTGAGATCGTGTCTTTAGATTGTGAGACTAAGCAACCTTCAGAGCTCAGGACTTTGGTATACTGTAGTTTTGTACTGCAATGGTTTGCCGTGTTAATAGAAATAAGGGATATAGGTATAAACATGTGGACTAATTTCTGGCAGGCAGCTTACAGGGAACCATAGTGCACAAATATATGACATTATATAGCATATAAACTCTGGGTTTTATATACAAACTTAGTAGTGGATGGAGACCCCTGTATTATTGAGGCTAGTTGTACAGTTCACAGACTTGAAACAGTAAATTCAAGGAAAGGAGCTCTTCATGTCTGAGTTTATGAGAACCTTGGAGTTTCATTACCCACTGCCCGCTTGCTTTGGTGGTTAAAAAGACAACACATAGGAGCCAGGAAGAGACAAGGGAATGGCTTCAGTGCTGTGCTTTTCTATGGAGCCAACTTGAAGGCAAGTTTATGTGTTTCCCAGCCGAGTGTTGTGGTGCACACCTTTTAATCTCAGCACTTGGGAGGCAGATGCAGGTGGATCTCTGTGAGTCTGAGGCCAGCCTGGTCTACTTAGTGAATTCCAGGATAGCCAGGGATATATAGAAAGACCCTATATAAAAAATGAATAAATAAAATTAAAAAAATAAGTGTTTCCCTGTGTAAGAGATAGAAGAAATAAGAAAAGACTGGTTGGATGAATTTTTCTTTAGGACACTGAAAATGTTTAAATCAAAATTAACCTATTAATAAGCTTTAGGAAGTCCTCCTTTGTGGGCTAACTTCATTTCCTGCCTTTTCTATTTTTTTCTTTTAAAGATTTATTTATTATTACTTGTAAACACACTGTAGCTGTCTTCAGACACACCAGAAGAGGGTGTCAGACCTCATTACAGATGGTTGTGAGCCACCATTTGGTTGCTGGGATTTGAACTCAGGACCCTCGGAAGAGCAGTCAGTGCTCTTAACCAATGAGCCATCTCTCCAGCCCCTAGCCTTTTCTATTTTTATAACAATGATTCAATAAATTAAGTATTTGCTTCGCAATTACTATGCCTACAGGTACTATTAGATAAATGTCCAGGGAATAAGAATTTAAAAACCAACCAAAAAACCAAAAAACCACAGGTATGGGTGGCCTTGATTCTGTGTGTAATGGTTTGCCATTTTAATTAACGGAAGGGCACACACACACACACACACACACACACACACACACACTCATTCATTCTTCTTGAGGACCCATTTCAACAGTGTATGCTTTGTTGGTGGGATTAGACAGAGCACCCAAGCCAGTGGAGATGATGTCTGAACCAGGGGACAGAATAATGGTTGCAATGGCTTGAGCAGAGGGAACAGTATCTACGGACAGAGAAATGGAGGTGCAGTACACAGGATGTGGGGTAGTGTGGCTGAGCTTAGAGTGGGTGGGATGTCCTACTGAGAAGCCTTCCAGGAACAGGAGTGTTTGGGCAGACTTTTGAAGCAGAGGACGCAGAGGTTAGCTGGCCAGGAGAGCCACTTATAAAAACACAGCTAGCAGAAGGATGAGATTGTCGATACTGGGGATATGTGGAGCAGTGAGCCAAGCGGCAAGACTGAAGCTTGCAGGCACCTCCTTGCTTTCTCATGTAGCAGGTAGGAACTTCACTCTCTGTGAAACTCCCCGAGTAAAGGTCTAAAGGAAAGCATCGAAACCAAGCCTCAAAACCAACCGTTTAGGTGATGGACTCAGGGAGGCTGAGCCAGGTGGGTCACTTTAACCTAGGCTCCAGAGGCCGGCTTTGGGCAACACAGTGTGACCCCCGGACTCAGAAAAACAACAAAAAAACCAAACCCCAAACCCTCAGCCTTCTCCCCTGCCCCCAGCTGCACTTTCAGGATCTTCACAGCATGTATTCCACTCTTTAAATCTGAGACTATAAGGTTCTTCTCTAGGTTAGTGGTCAGAAATATGACATCTTTTGATAACTTATTAAATATGAAGCACATAATTTCCAGAAATATTCAATGTATTTTATTATTTTTGCTGGGGGATGATGGTGGTTGTCACAGTGCAGCTATGGAGTTTGAGGACATCCTAAAGAAGCAGTTCTCAACCTGTGGTAGTGACCCATTTGGGGGTCAAAGGACCCTTTCACAAGGGGTCCATATTAGATACCCTGCATATCAGATATTTACATTATGATCCTAACAGTAGCAAAATTACAGTGAAGGAGCAATGAAGTAATTTTGTTTGGGGTTCACCACACATGAGGTGTGCCAAAGGATCACAGCATTAGGAAGGTTGAGAAGGACTGGCCTAAGGGATTGGTTTTCTCCTTCTACCATGTGAGTCCTGGGATCAAACTCTACTGTCAGGCTGGCAGCGAGAGCCTTTACCTGTTAAGCCATCATACCAGCCCTGAAAATACTTCTTTTTCCTCCTTTGTGTATTTATGAATGAATAACCCTTACATCTGAAATTGCAAGACTGTATCATTTAATTGTTTTTTTTTGTGGTTTTACACATTAAAAATTTTGTTCACATAAAAATAGATATTAATGCAAGTGATTCTTATTCACTCTGAACTAAAAAATCAGTCATTTACCATTAAGTATTACTTCTAATGATCTATAATTCAACACCTTAGGTTTTTGTGCGTGTTGAAAGGGAATAATTGGAGGCTTGATCGGAAAAGGCTTCATTTCCCAGCTACTGGAACCACGTATACTCAATATTACACATTGTCTATTTATAATGATTTTTAAAAATATTTTGTTCTATACTTTAATAGACTAGAGAAAAGCTTTGACATGAATGAATGTGACAAAGCCTTGGCTATTTCTCCTTTTCATTAACATATTAATTATAGATAATAATGGGCTTCACTGTGTTATCTTCATACATGTACATCGTGTGCTCCAATCATATTCATTCCTTGTCTTTACCCTCTTGTTCTCCTCCCACTTCTTCCTCCCACTTGGCTCCTCCTCTTCTTTTATGGCTTCTTTTTTGGCAGGGGAGCCTGTTTATAGGTACAAGGACATTTTACTAGTGATACTGTTACTGTGTAAAAGACCTGGGTCGGGTCTGTTTTCTCTGCCAAGTAAAGATTTAAAAGTCAGGAACTAAATCAGTCAGAGCAAGCAAACAAGTTTTATTAAAAGCAAAGAGCATGTGTCTGTCCACCTGAGTTAGACTACTTCCCACGAGCAGGAAGAGAAGCTAGAAGTTGAAATGTATTTTTTTGTCCTGGAGGGCTGGGGTTTTAAAGGTGGCCTAGGAGGGGTCCTCCAGCCTTCACTTTGGATTGGTAATCAGACGGAGAAGAGTGGGCTGTCTGGCACACGGCCCAGGTCTGGACCTGGCTAGAGAGTTTAGATAGGTCAGTTGAAAGCAGCTTCCCAAGCGGAGGTGGTAAAGCCAGTCAAATCTTTGTCCTGGGTGAAGAAGCCAGAGCATGCCATCTTTCTCATTTATGTTTTCTCTGTCTGTCAGAGAGCTGCCTCCCCTACCCCATCAACCATTAGCTGCAAAAATCCTTGGTGGGGGCATGGGTTCTTCTCCTGTTGGAGACAGGATGATGATGGCTCCAATCTTGTGCAGATCTTATGTAGGCGATCACAGCAGTTGAGTTCAAGAGTGTAACCGCCATGTCAAGCTAGAAGCTGGCATCCATCACCACCCCAACTCTTCTCCGTTTCAACTTTTCCCCCCTATTCCTTCTAGAATGTTCTATGAGCCTTGGAGGGGATGATATACAGACATTTCATTTATGGCTGAACATCTAGTTGTCTTTTATTCTTACTACTTTGACTAGTTACGAGTCCCTAGAGTAACCTCTGACCACTACCAAAAGGTTCTCTGACAAAAGCTAGCAGCAACTAACTGGTTGGCTATTTTTTGCTAAAGCTTTCTTGGCTTTGTTTCTAGGAATTTGACATATCCCCCCCCCCAAAAAATACATTGTTTTAAAGAAACTGCTGATAGTCACTTAACATTTTCAAACTTCATTATTGTATCATTTTCAAGAATTTCAAATGTAAAAAATTATTTATTTATTTTGTTTTTCAGGACAGTGTTTCTCTATAAAGCCCTGGCTGTCCTAGAACTCACTCTGTAGACCAGGCTGGCCTCGAACTCAGAAATCTGCCTCCCAAATGCTGGAATTAAAGGCATGCACCACCACTGACCGGCTAAAAATTATTTTTTTTTAAACTCTTAACAGTTATTTAACATTTTCAGATCTTGTCTTTGGTTGATTTTGCTTTTCATTAGTATGTGTCTTTTGTACAAAATAGTAGGTTTCAATGGACATTTTCACAATGCATATTAGGTTTAAATAAGATAGGCTCATATATTTTAATGCTTAGTTACTAGGGAATGGAACTCTTTGATAAGGATAAGCAGGTGTGGCCTTGTTGGAGGAAGTGTGTCACTGAGTGTGAGTGAGTGTGCTTTTACGGTCAGGTTCTCAATCTGCCCGAGGATCAGGAATGTAGCTCTCAGCTACCTCTCCAGCACTGTGCCTGCCACACCTGCCGCCACGCTCCCCACTGTGACACTAACGAACTACACCTCCGAGAGTGTGTAAGAAAGCCCCCAATAAAATGCTTGCTTTCATAAAAGTTGCCTTGGTCATGGTGTCTCTTCACAGCAACAGAACAATGACTAAGTCACCTAAGACAGGCATATTTAAAAAAATATGGGGGTGGGGGGATCGGTACAGGCAAAGTCCTTACGTAAGAAAAGCCAAGTAGTTAGTTAGCTGAGAAAACAAAACGTTGTCAAGAGAAGTGGTGTGCATTATGACAGCCAGCAGAGCACGGGCTAGAGATAGCTGTACCTGGACTAGAAACAGGTCTCTCTAAGAAATGAGCATCACCAAGAATGCTCGCCATACACCAAAGACAAGCACCTCCTGGTTTACCTCCTGGTTTCCCAGGAGGTGGCATGGCTCTAAGAGGTAAGGAAATGGACTAGCTCACTATGGTGAGATGAAAGTCACATGACGGTATAATTTTGTTACAGTGGTACTCACGCAGCACAGTTTCTATTCTATGTGTTCTGCACTGTTTAGTCCGTTTGCCTTTCTGAAATGCTATGCCCTCACGACCTGCAATAGGATCACATCGACTGGTTAGATATGTAACATCAGGAGCCTGGAGAGATGCTTAGCACTTTAGAACCTCTGTCAGGCAGCTTACAACTGTAATTCCAGCTCCAGTGTATCCAATGTTCTCTTCTGGCCTCTGCAGGGACACACACACACACACACACACACACACACACACACACACACACGAACATTAAAAATGTCAAAAAATATAAAATAGATATCTTATTACATATAGAATTAAGGGGTGGGAAGGAAAACAGATGAAACTCCGGAATCTGAATTTAGATCCAGTCTTAAAGGAGATTTTTATGCACTTCTGAGTTGGAATGTAACTGATGGGAGTCCTGTGGATTCATTGTAACTGAAAAGTCACATAGCCTTTCAATCCTGTGGAGCAGCCCTGGCAAACTCTGTGTATATACACTGTGCAGAGGCAAGCGTACACTGGAATAGTTGAGGTTCAGGGTTGAACTTCCTGGGACCCCTCTTTTTCCTGTGAAGTGATTTAGCTGTCTTTCAACTATGAAGAAATACATTTTTAATTTCTTCTACTTTTTTTCTCCCAGTGCATTCTAAATTTTAAGGTATCAAATCAATGCAGAAATTCCCTTGAACCATTAGGTTTCTTAAAACCAATGAAACCACCATCTATTAAAGAGCTATACAAATTTCTACCTATGTTAGGTGCTCTAATACCCGCCATTGAAATGAAGGTAATGGCAGAAATTAGGACTACCTCCTCATCCCAGTCTGATGGTGGAGGATATCAGCCCCAAGAAGTCTATTTTCAAAATGGTCAGAAAAATAATAGTAACTACAGAGATGAATACCCCAGGAAAGGTAAGACCTTTTCTTTTCTCATTCATGGTGGCGGCACTGACAATAGGTAGATTATCAAGAGAAAAGCATACTGATTGTCTGAACTTGAAATAAGCAGGGCATGTCTGATGGTGAGGCACAGCTACAGATTCTGCCTTGTGTCTCCATCTTTGAGGACAAAGCGGCTCCTTTCCTTCTGGGGTGAAGAGGGGTGTGTGGGATAAAGGTTTTTTTGTGACCCAGGTCAGGGAAAAGGCAGCTAGGTTCTATAACCTGCTCTGGGGGAGAAGGGATGAGAGGAGGGGGTGGAGGGACCCTCACGGTTTTTGCCTTTCCTAAAATGCTAAGGTTCTGTAAGATGGAGTAGGGTGTTTGCATCCCAGTGGCTCTGAGGTGGAGAGACCATCAAATCCTCAATTAGCTTTCAAGTAACGGTCCTGCCCATACCAGGGTCAGATGGATGTGTCCATGGTTTTACATTTGGTTGCCTCTACACTGAGGGAGAATACTGGTCAAGAACTCTAAATTATACAGGGAGAAAAAAAAAATCCAACCAAACAAGAACAGCCAGAAAGCAATGGCTAACAGCTATCACTAGCAACTTATGCTCCCAAGAAGGTAAGATAATTAAGATTCAGTACATTAAATAATCCTGGCAGTTGTAATAGTTTATTTTCTGTATTGTATTATTGTTTACATGTAGTATATATGACTAAGTCTTTAAAAATCATGCTTCAAGAACATTCTTTTTTTTTTTTTTGGTTTTTTGAGACAGGGTTTCTTTGCATAGCCCTTTCTGGCTGTGCTGGAACTCACCCTGTAGACCAGGCTGGCCTTGAACTCAGAAATCCACCTGCCTCTGCCTCCCAAGTGCTGGGATTAAAGGCGTGCGCCACCACCGCCTAGCAAGAACATTCTTCTGAGACTCTCTACAAATAATACTCACTTGGTAAACAGCTTTATTTGCTGCTGTATATACTTGTAATGAACTGACTTCAGATGAGTAGATTAAAATTTATTTTTTCTTAGAAATCTACTGCTCAACATAAGTATACACACACACACACACACACACACACACACACACACACGACTGTAAAAGCCTAACACCCACTGTGAAGCCCTAAGTGTACAGAAGTTCACTGAGATGACTGGGTAGGGGTTAATTTGGTTGTGTGATGCTTAGTTTGTGTGCCAGCTTTTTTATTTTTTTAATAAAAAAGTTTATAAAATTGTAAAGAAAAACTACAGTTCAAGGAATCAAGCAGGTAGAAAAACAGAAATGGAATTGAGGAATATTATTAACGTATCAAATCTGACTCTGTAGCCATCACTGATAGTTTTTTAGCCCCTTACATTTAGAACATTTTTACTTATTTTTATTTTATGTGTATGAGTGTTTTGCCATTATGCATGAAAAAAACTGAAGTGTATATGCATGTGCTCACAGAGGCCACAAGGGGGTGCTAGGTTCCCTGGAAGTGGAGTTACTGATGGCTGTGAACTGCCCATGTGGGTGCTGGGAACCAGGTTCTTTGTAAGAACATCAAGTGCTCTTGACTGCTAACCTTTTGCTCTACCTCCCCTCCCTCCTCCCCCTCTGTTTTTAGAGGCAGGGTTTCTCTGTATAGTCCTGTTGGCCTGGAGCTCACTCTGTAGACCAGGCTTCAAAATGAAGAGATTTGCTTGACTCTGCCTCCTAAGCACTGGGTTTAAACATGTGTGCCACGACACCTGGCCCTTTTATTTCTTAATAAGAAAGAAATGACAGAAATTGGGATGGGCTTCTTAATTACAAAGAAAGGAGAGAAAAGGGAATGAATGGGTTTTAATGTATTTATTTTTTATTAAAATTTTGATGTTGGGAATCAACCCTAACACCTTGCACGTGCTAGGTAAGTGCTTACCATGGAGCCCCAGTCCATGCCCCCCACCCCCTGGGTTAATTGAAGTGAAACATGGAGAGGTTAGACTTTACAGCTAGCGCTCTGTGTAGCATTTAAATTCCACCTTCCCAGCCAGGCCTCTGCCACAATACACTTGTACTAAATTCCACATGGACAATGATTTGCATAACACAAATTACATCAGAGAGCGAACAAATCAGCTAACACAATGAAAACAGGGCCTAGGTCTTCCCCGTGAGGAGGCGAAGGCTGCAGGGTAGTCCAACTCAGAACTACTTTTCAATTCTCAAAGACTGCCTTTCTGAGTTTCTAATATTCCCTTCCAGCATACCCTGACTTCCAGACTCCTTCTGAAGTCTAATTAAAATGGAACAGAAAAGTAGTTTTCAACTGGTTTTTTTAAAAAAAAAAAACGAGACTGCGTATTCATACTATTATTTTTTAATTTGGTACAAAGCCAGGGAGCAGAGAGCAACTGCAGAGACAGAAGCATCAGAGAAACAAGGTGTTGAACACAGCAGCCAATTACAAACGTTTTTGGCAACCAATTTTATAAACTAAGGAACTGGGCCAAAAAAGATTAAACCAGCAAAAAAGATGGTCTAAAAAACAATGATGACCACCTATGCAAACATACACACACCATCGCCAGAAAGCTGTGATGTGACTGTGAGATCTCAAACACTGGCCCATAACGCATGTGAATGCGTTATTCTGGAACTTAATCTTAATTGACTTTCTCATTGTTAACATTGTTAACATAAGGATAATATTCTTAGTTTACTGTTCATCAATATTAAGGGACATTTCAGGAATTGGATTTCCTTACAAATAAACACAACAACCAACCAAACTGGGAAAAGGAAAAAAAAAAAAAAAAACACAAAGGCAATAAATCTGTCTTACTGGCCTTGTGCAGGTCTCAGATTTCACCCAATTTCCAAACAGAAAGCTGAAAGAGCCTTCCAACAGCTGCAACCTAGAGAGTGCAGGAGCTGTCGGAGTCTCACAGACCCTTCTCTTCTGGTCTATTCGCCATGTATTATTAATTTGTATTTCTATTTAACTCCAGCTATTAGTCCATCGCTCTTTCCAGACACTAAGCCTTTTCCCAGAGAGAGCAGAGGAGATGGGGTTGCTATTCTTAGGCATCCCCGTGTGTAATGAGGACGGAGAAAATGAAATAACACCATTTGGCTTCTTTTAAAATGACAGAGCTGGTTTGGGGTGGATAACTCAGGGCTGATTAACATGACCTTTCCTCTCAGGAAGGTAAAAAACACAGATATGTTTCTGAAGTACTTAATTAAGCCTTCAGCAGCGAGTGTGGGAAAATCGCAGGCCTGTAAAACCCTCTGGTTCTAAGCAAGAGTCAGCCTTCTCTGCAGCCCTTGCCTCCAGTTCTTTACTGCACAGGTTTGACTAGACCTCATATCGTCCCAAGGCTTTTACTTAAGCTATAAACAGGGATAGGGTGGTGAGGAATACAGAGAATGGGCAGAGATAGGACCTTCTGTGCCGCTGCTTCCTTTCAATTTTCCATGAGAGGGTGAGGTAGCATTTTGAGATGTTTTTCCCAAAGCCTGAGAAGTTAATGACCCTACACAGCAAGAGGACGCTGTGCTCACTGCTGCTGTTCCCTCGCTCTTCCAGGGCTGAGGGCAACTCAGTCACAGTGGAAGTTCTTCAGTGCCCCTCCTCCAAACCTCTTCCGATCAGAAAAACCAGCAATCTGTAGGCAAGAAAGAATCCTGTTATGTTGTAGCAGAAAGACTCAAATGTTAAAACTAAACTCCTGCTTCACATTCTTGCACACCAGCCTGATGCTCATTATAGTACCAGCTCTCTGGGCTTCCAATCAGAAAATCATAGAATGATAAATAATAAAAAGAAACTCAACAAATACAGAAAACATTTGCCAACAAATCATTGGCAGTGCCATCTAGAAAGGATGGATCTCCTGGAATCATCAGCCAGACTTCTCTACACAGTGCCTGTTATGGGAGACTACAGACAAAAACACTTGAAGACCCCTTAAGGAAATGATCCTCTTGACTTAGTCAGAGCATCTCCTCATCCCTGGGTTCTTGTCTTGAAGATCATCATGCTGTCTGTTTAGGTTTCCTCCTTTTGTATTCAAGAGGACAGGAGAAAGTAAGTTGCCTGTGCCTACAGAGAGTTTTTCCTAATTAAAAAAACCAAAACCCTCTGGAGGAAAAAATGGAAACCATGTTTTTCAAAACATAAGAAGCCATTTTATCAAGAAAAAGATAGATACCAACCTGATTACTTTCTCTAAAAAAATATCTCTTTTCTATAACCTGCAAAAAAAAAAAAAAAAAAAAAAAAAAAAAAAAAAAAAAAAAAAAAAAACAAGCAAAGATTTTAGGGCTTAGCATACTTATCTGGAAAAAGTAATTAATTTATAATGTTCATTAATGCACCCATAGGAAACATTGCCAAATTACAAACCTTTTCCACTATGGTCATTTAATACAGTGAATTAAAGTCTGATGCTGGGGCTACAGGGATGGCT
Organism: Mastomys coucha; assembly: GCF_008632895.1. Lineage (NCBI taxonomy): Eukaryota > Metazoa > Chordata > Mammalia > Rodentia > Muridae > Mastomys > Mastomys coucha. Next base: position 35,448,644 of record NW_022196894.1, on the reverse strand, counting down.
CAGCAGTTGAGCACTTGTGGCTTTTTGAGAGGACTGGGATTTGGTTTCCACCACATACACTGGGCGGCTCACAACCACCTGCAAGCAGCTTCAGGGGATCCCACCCCTCTGGTGGCTTCTGCAGGTACTTGTGGTATATGTGGCACACACACACACACACACACACACACACACACACACACACACACATGCACACTCATGTGTGCACACACGCACTCATGCATGCACGTGCGTGCGCGAGCACACACACACACATACACACACACAGACACACGTGTGCACATACAATCTAAAACCTGGTACTAACAGGATTGAAACTGTGAGATTATTTTCATTATTACCTACTCATTTCTAAAGAAAGGAGGGATACACCAATGAACAGGATATGGTGATACACTCTATAAGTATGAAGGTTTGTAATCAATCTCATACACGCAGGAAGCAGAGTCAGGGGGATTAGGAGTTCAAGGCAAGCCTGGGCAACTTAGTGAGTTTCAGACCATTCTGGTTTATGTAGTAAGGCTTTGCTTCAAAAGTAAATAAAACTCAGAAATAAGTAACACATAGAAACTAAATAAGGACAGAATAATGTCCTAACAGGTCCCTAGAATATGGCAGCAATTAGGCCAAGTTTCCCACCAGTCAGCTCCTAAAAGATCCCTACAGTACTGCTGCAATCCTCAAGAGGGGTCTGCATGAAGCAGCGAGAATTCTGTGCATCCTGTATGTGGACTAGGACACAGCATCAAGCAGTCAGTAGGTTTCCCTTACAGGCTTCGCTGGTATTCTTACGCAGTAGTTTCAGGGCTCACTAAATTTGTCTGAGGGAGGACAGGCTAAAGCAGTGGATGTATTTTATAAAACATCACAGCTCGTGTAAAGAAGCTTACAAGACACACATTCTAACACAATGGGTTTGAGAACTACGCTTTCAGATGATGAAGGAGATTATAAGAAATACTGATTTCCACTCTAGTCCTGGAGATGCTGCACTGGTTGCAGAGGTGCTGCTGCAAGAGAAAAACCAAGTAAGTTACAGATTAGGTGCAGATGGACTAAGACAGTGGCATCTGGAGTGATGAAGCTGGGAAGCCTTCTGATGCAGAGCACAGCCTGTCCTCTCAGGCCTGGGAAGCTTGCTCACAATTGCTTAAGAGACAAATTATTCTGGAGTTCTCTCCTGGAGACTGCATCTCAGTTAGTATTTTAAGTCATGTGCAGCCCATCAAGGGACAGAGTCTGTCACTCTCCAGGCCCTAGCTTGAGGGCTGGCCATCTGAGAACTGTGGGAATCAGTGCTTGTGTACACCTGTCCCTTCTTGCCACATTCTAGTTAAAAAGTGACACATAGTCCCCTACTGGACCTCATGGTAACATACTGAAAAGGGGGCCAAATATCAGACTCAAATAATTATAAAAAAATGTTCTGAAGGAAGATCTGTAATTTTAACATGTTATTTTATTTTTATTTATATGTTTATGTGCTTTGTGTGTACTTGCTTGCACCACAGAGGCCAGAAGAAGGTAGTGGATCTCTGGTGCTAGAGTCACAGCTGGTTGTGAGCAGCTGCTCACTGTGGGTTCTGGAACCTGAATCTGGGTCCTCTGAAGGAGTAGCAACTGCTCTTAATCATTGAGCATTTTTCCAGCACTGAATAGATCTAATATAGAAATTAATCTGTTTCAGTAACTCATGCAGAAAAAAGTCCTATATTACGTTGCTATGCAAAACTAGCACAACGTAAGGCAGCTGCGTAACCTGCAGATGCAGATGAGCAGGGCTCCATTAGCTCCTTCTCATTCAGTGACAGGAGGGTACCGAAGCGCCTCACAAGGAAACCACACATTCCAGGAGACAGTTTAACTTTACAAAGTTATAGCAACATTTACGTGGAAAATATTAATAGCTGAGAAATAAAGGGGTTTAGCCTCTGCTCCATGCCTTTGGGAAGATGGAGCAGTGAGTAGTACACAAAGCACTAAACCCAGGAAACTATAAATTGTTTTGAGGAAGACTCGCACATCTTTTTAAGAGCCCCAACTGAATCCAATAGCCTTTACTCTTTGCTTAGAGAGCTCTAGTGATAGAGTAAGTACGTCAACAGGCCTTGAGCAATTATTCCAACAGATAAGAGAGATCAAAACAGGTATTCAGGCTGTGAATTTCTGGGCAAAGTAACAAAAGGACACAGCATTCTACAAAGAGTTTAAGCTATCATATGTTAAGTTTAAAAATAACTTAATTGAACCATTACCTTATCAAAAAATCTACTGAGCTTGACAGCATTGGAGGAACCTGCAGCTGAGGACCGTGGGTTTGTGCAATCCTGGAAGACAAAGGTGCACACAGAAAAGCCAGAAGTGAGGCTCAGTGCCACTCTGTACTAAGTCATCAGAATGCTCATAAACCACAAAGCAATATTCAGATTATGATACATGAACAGGAAGGCAAAGAAAGTGCAGCCATTTAGTCTGGCATCTGAGCAATATCAGAGAACACTAAGTCAACATACCCACCATCAAACAATTCCTGAAGAGAGCAGAATTAATTCCTGACCCATTGTTAGCAAAACCAAGGGACTGATCAGGTGACCTGCATATGTTTACAAAGTCACATAAACAGGACACAGGGACTAAGTGTTCAAGTAGTTAAGAACTATGCAGTCTGCATAACAGTTGAAAACATGAAAATAAGATTTAGTCAAAATAAGATTTAGCCAAAGGAAAAACAGTTGTCAAGAATTTTTCCATTTCTTCATATATCACAAAGACATACTGGTTCTAATAATAAACAGATATAGTATTTAGTAAGATTTTTTATGTAGGAAAGCACAGAGCTCAGAGGAGACTGCACAATCTGGGACACTAAGTCGTCACAACACCCTGTAAAATGACAGTGCTGCCATCTTTGCTTGTCACCAATGCTGGCCCTCTCAAGATACAGAGTCAGCTCTGACCTTTACCTCAAATGACACCAAGACCAAATTGTGCAGGCATTGTGCAGGCTCCTTCATGAAGATAAGTGTCTTGCATGCATCTGTGGGCCCTGTGTGCCCCTTGAGCAATTTCTGATATTGTACTTGCTGTATTTAATAATGATGTTTATAACAGCCAGGCCCACATGTTTCCTTCTAATATATTTAGAAACAATTTCTTGTTTTGTTCAATCACAGCCTTTCAAGGATCACACTTTAAACAATGGCCGGGAACTGTAATAGTTCTCTACCCTACCACACACACACAAGGAAAGAGGGGAGGTGGGGAAGGGAGACAACTGATTATAATTACAATGATTTCCAAAGATCATAAAATACTAGGGAAATCAGGAATCTTGGAAGCCAGTAATCTCTGTCTTCAAATATCTGTGCCAACATTTCCAGATTGTGTACCCTGCTTAAGTCATTATGGCTCTAAAGTTGGGCTTACTCATTTGTGAAACGGAGATGATTCTATTCAGAGTTTTGTGAAATGCAAAGGGGTACTGCATGCCTGTCACACAGCAGGTACAGGACATCAGTTCTCTTTCTTATTGTAAGAAAATGCTGCCAGACTGAATTTTCAAGAACAAAAACATTTAATATAATACAGATGATCCCACATGTGGATTGACTACCTGTGTGCACACACTGCTGAATTTGCAGTTTGAACACATTTCTGTACCAGTTGGGACAGATAAGAAATCAACCTTAGACCTACATTGGATGGTTTTGCGAAATGAGTATTGATCACTTCATCAGAACGTTAAATGACATCACATCATCAGAATGTTAAATGATGACTCTAAGTAAGAGTTAAAATTACTAAATAAAAAAACAACAACCCTAAATCAAACAGCAAATAAACAAGTTTTTTTCTTGTTTTTTTTTTTTTTTTTTTTCTCTCCCATAAAATTAACTACTGGGCTCCACAATTCAAGTTGAGTAGGAAATCTGAGACTCCATCCTTTTTTAGGATGAAAATTTTAGAGCTGAAAAGCTATCTGCTAAGGGAAAGCCTGAAAATCAGTAGCTCTAAATAGCTTGTGTGAATGTGGAAAATGACCAGAAACTAAATAAACACACACGAGAAAATGTACTATATACATAATAACCGTAGTGCCTAGTTTTTGTCAAACAATTTGCATTTACAAAGGAAGAGAGAAATTCTGACTTCACTCTTGATACATGTGTGTTGGCTTTTCAGGCTTCTCTGTAGGTGTAAGTAATTTCATAAAAGAAGCAGTGAGCTAGCACTAACATTACCACTGCATTAGTCTTAGTCTGAGGCTCTATGTTTACTTGTTGGCTTTATTCGCAATTCCCATATTCAGCTGCCCTCCTGCACTTTAATTTCTTGTATCCTCATTAGTCACTTCTATTATTGTTTCTATTGTGTTCTGGAAGGACACACTGACAAACTAAAGGCATGTCATATGTAAACAATTGGGAGACTATAAGTGCTTAAATCCTACTGCTTATGTTTTGGTTTTGCTAACAGCTGAAGTAGACCTAGCCACTGTAAGACAAGGAGGAATAATGTGTGTCTAGCTGGTTGTCACAGACAGCAGTAGGCACTAGACAAAGATACATTCAGAAACATATTCAAGTTACTATTGGAACTAATTATGGATATTTAATGGAAAATTACCCTTTGAAAATAATGTGCAAATAAAGTAACACCAGCACTAATTCTACAGAGACAGCACACTTATATAATCTATATGGTAGTATTCAAGTATCCTCTTGAATACTATGGTCCAACCCTGAGGACCAGGGTATCTACATCGACCATTCCATGGTGGCAGATGCAAACAGGGGGCACATTTCACTGTACAATAAAATATAAAAAACAATGGGGGGCAGGCAGAGACTGGGCCAGACAGGTAGAGTCAATGTTTACAGATGTTAATTCGCTGAGCAAAAGGTATCAGACCCACCTGAGTGACCTGTAGGATAAAAGTACTGGTGGAGGCTGCAGCGTGGTGCTAATGTATGTTTCTCATGTGTAAGGCCCAGCACCACATTACAAAAGAAGGGAGTAACGGTGTGCTCCTGCCAGCATTATGAGCACAAAGCTCTGACCTGAAGAACAGTCATTATAGATGTTCATAGGTGCTGTTAGTAATATAAATATAGGTGCTATTGGTAATATAAATATGCAGTGAGCTTTGGTAACTGTTGATATAAATGATTTCAAAGCACCACCATTTTAAATCTTAGTTGAAGGATAATCAAGTGGGAAAGAGACTTGTACAGTCGGAATGCCTTCTTTGACTTCGTCTTTAAAATGGAGATAGAAGTGCCTATGTTACATGTGATGTGATACTTGCAAACCTTACAATAGCATTTTGTGAATAGCTGCCCTCAAAGTGCTGGCCATCAGTTCTATCATTCAGCACTGCACACCTGGAACAACAGCATGCCGGCGGTGTGGCAACTCTGCTTATGAGCAATGATAATGCATCTCCACCACTGAGACCGTAGGCGAGGTGTTGTTCTGGGTAATGGGAACTGGTTTATATGCGTTCTTTCCTAGCTTGTTAGCATTCTGCTCTAATTAAGCTAGCTATCACAAAAGTTTCTATATGTAAGAGTTTACATACATTAGTCCTTATGATACATTCCTAGTTACAGTGTGCAATTTCCTCATACCCTTCAAGATAAGCAGTTGTTGTAAGCAGTTAAGAGGTTCTTTCTTTCATCTTACTTTGGTTTTCTGAAACAGGGTTTTTCTGTCTCCTGGAACTCACTCTGCAGACCAGGCTGGCCTCAAACTCAGAGATCCATCTATTTCTGCCTCCTGAGTGCTGGGATTAAGAGCTTTTGTTTTTCTTCCAAAGACAACAATAACCAATGTATAGTGTTACCTTAATTGATATGATCATTTTGAATTTGGTATGCTTTTTATGTTTTTTTCAGGAAAGAGTCTATGATTTGTACTATTTGCAGAATATAGTTTGAGGATTCCAACAGCTCAATGTACAAGTTCAAAGTGAAAGAGACCTTCAAGTAACAGTCTAGACACGCTGATTCTCATCTGTTTTGGACTGGTGAGCTTCTGATTTGAGTATAAAACTTCTTTGACACACTTTAGTAAAACTACATACCAAATTAATCTCTTCAGCATTGAAGTCCTCAGCCAAGAAAGCAGTCCTGATTAAAACTTCATGGCGCTTGGTTTCATGAATCTGGTCCAGTTTAGTCCCTATTACCAACAGTGGGATTTGGTTATCAGCAAACTGTTCTCGGTCATAATCCCTGTGATAAATAACCATGAAGAGGAGAACAGAATTTACCTTTCCAATGTAAATGTGTATTCTTTAAATGCAAGGTGCTTATACACTTTTAGTGATAATTAACTGATTGCTGCTTATCATCACCTACATCTTTTTTCTCCTGATATCTTCAATGTATCTTTATGATCAATCCATCACCTACTGAATTCCAACTATGCATCTTATCATTTAAAGTCTGTTCCTGTGTCTCTTTATAGCAGAGAACTCGGATGACTGAAGGCCTGCCAAGTACACCATGATCATGTGACTCAAGTGTTCAGAATGCACTGTCTTCAGTAGGTAACAGCTTCAAAAATTTTCAGTGTGAAAGAAGGAAGTAGATTTAAAGCTCAGCGTGTAGAAAACCCAGGAGCCTAGCATGTAATGCAGGCACTTCATGCACAAATTCTATAACTTGCATATGTATTCCTGGCTATGAGTAATTAAAAAAATCTTTTCAGAGTGAAAAGAGCTAGGGAAGTGGCACCTGAGTGAGACACAGCTTGGATGGAAGTGGAGGAAAACTGCTGAAATGTTAAAAGCATGACACTAAAAGGCAAGACAACTAGTACCAAAAAATTATCCTTACATGATAGTCATAAGAGACAGAGGATCGGCCATCAGAGTCTCTTAGCGTTAGAAGGGGGTCTATTATAATGCATTTTCTTCCCATTTTTCCCCAAAGGACTGAATAGCAATACAAATGATAGGTCTTGTTACCAAAAGGAACAGAAAGTCCACTGTTGTTAATTAATTGAAATTCTATTTGCCTATTAGAAGCAAAGTAGATCTGGACTTCTGACACGTTATAAGCTCAATTTACAGCAGTCAGCAAAATCTGCTTTTGAACAATCGATACTGCATAATCCAATCAATAAAACCCACTGGAGTGCAGCTCCTTTTCTGTCTTAGCACTTTTCTGCCTTTTGGAGCACTCTAACTGAGCTGGGCGGAGAGGGCCACTTACTATGTCCCCCCACCTTTCACACTCATCTTGCAGAGCCTCAGCTGTAGTTGTGTCTCAGAACAGAGTTGTTTTGAATTTACGTCTCTCTCATATAAATATCACCATCTGTTTTGTTTGTATGGAAGCTAATAATAGCTCAAGTTGAAGGCCTGTGAACGAACACCTGCTCACCTACACACTCCTGATTTGGTGGACATGTTTTGGATTGAAATTTGAATTATAGAGATCACAAATTGTTTCAAGAAAAGTTTTGTGTTTTCTATCAAATACCATCTTTAATACACATACTCTCTGCTATTTAAAATCGTATATAATCTCTTGTAGATTACCATGTAAGTATATATACCTTGCTCTCTCATTTTTCTTTTTAGCTTTTCATTTTTTCAAGAACTATATTCGTTGAAACACAGATGTATATAATGACTCACCACTTAAATATTAATTTTAAAAGAAAATTATACCACATTGGCTTTGATGTTCCCTATCGCCTCTTTCATTAAAAATCATACATTCAATTGAAATTAGACCTTGATATAATCATTATGTGAAAAACTGATGGAGAATTTTATTATGGACAGATATGGCTAGTACTTCCCTAAAAAACATATAATTTTATATGTACAATAATTTTTTGAGAAACGAAAATAGCAGCTATGCATACTTTTAATACTATAAAATAAAGAAGGTTTAAGATTCAAGAAATAAACTTACAAGATACAATAGGCTTTCGATTTGCTGTTTTATTACTCTTTAAAGTGGTGCTAAGGGTGAACCTTGGTCCTTATGCGTACTAGGGACACGCTCTACTGAGCTACAGCTAAGCTCTTTTCATGGATGCTGTATGCAAATTCATGCACACACCTTTACTCTCTCCCTTGCACATTACAAGGGAAGTGATACATATTCTCTGCACCTGTTTTGCACCCTCTGTAGCTCTCTATTTTCCTATACAGAACCATCCCCGATGCTTTCTTAAAGAGTTAAGTAGAGTCTTCCAGAATGTAACTAGATCACTATTTAACAGGCTTTCTTTTGGACCTCAGAGTTGCTGCCAAATCATTTGCTATTAAAATAACGCAGCAATGAAGCACCAATGCACCATTGTTCAATGTGTGTGCAGGTGCAGCTCAACGACCAAATGAAGCTATAGGGTCCAAGTGCAGCTTCTACATCTGTAACAATTACGCCATCTTGAATTCCTTAACATCGATGTGAATATTTTCTGGTATAAATAAACTGTCTCTTACTTGTAATTTAAGAATAAGTTTCTTGAGTAGTAAAAAATCAATGAAACTAAAATATCTTTGAAAAGATTAGAACATCAACAAACTAGTAGCATGCCTAAAAGGGAAGCAAAAAGAAAAAACCAAGTTAGCAAGATCAGGGATGAAAATGCGCATGTCATTACAGACTCCAGGAAGATAACGAATAGTATTACAGACATCCCTGTTCACAGATGTTCAGTAACTTAAAGGAAATGCATGAATCCTCTACAGCTCAAATTTGCCAAATTCACTTGAGACGAAACAAAATACATGTACCATCCGCTAACTATTAAAAAAAATTGAAACTGACGTTGAAAACCTTTCAAAATGAAATATGCAGGCCCCAAAGTCTCACTGGTAAATTCAACCAATCATCCAGAGAAGAAATAACATCAAATATATATAATATCTTCCCCAAAACAAGGGAGGGGCATTGAGGCTAACATTATCCTTAAACAAACAGGCCAAAGACATTATAGAACAGAAAGTATAGCCAATATTCCACATGAACACAGAT
>NW_022196894.1:35433839-35439595 GCF_008632895.1 Mastomys coucha | reverse complement strand
AAAAAAAAAAAACCAAAAACCTGCAAGAAAACATTAATCAAAACCAGTAACATCTAAAATGAAAGAGTGAGTTCACTGTGACCATGGGATGAAAGAGTGGTTCAATATCTGAAAATCTGTCAGGATTTACCACACTAGCAATTTTTGGGTAGCTGTGACCAGGTACCTGACAGAAACTCTAAAATGCATAACAGAACAGAATACAGAAGTCGAACTATACTGTCAGTATGGTCAACTGACTTTGTCAAAAGAATGAAGGTGACTCAATGGAGATAGTATACTCTTGTTACCAAATGATGCTGGGACAGGTGAACATTCAAATTTAAAATTAAGCCCAAATCACATATTTATATAAAAAGCAGATTATAAATCTAACATAAACTTATAAAACTTATAAGAAGGAAACATATTACAAACAACCCTGTTATAACCCTGTTATAGAAGGAAACACAGGAGAAATCCTGTATGAGATTAAGCAAACAGTTCTTAGATATGATACCAAGGGCAAAATGCAGTGTAGGAAAGCTAAGTAATTAGATTTCATCAAAATAAACGCCACTGCCAGGAAAGATGCCATTCAGATAATAGAAAGACCATGTAGAGGCTAAAATAGGACTAATCACAAATCTTCAAAGGATTATTTTGTAAAGAGCATTCTCAGGATGGCAATCACACTTAAAATCAATTGTAAAGTCATTCCAGGCTTACCCATTTGTCACCAGGACTCCGGTTGGAACTGCATCCCGATTGAGAACTTCCAATGACCAGCGATATAAGTTTTGAGATGACTTCTTGTTTGTTAAGTCGTGTACTAAAATGATGCCTGAAAGAATCAGGTAATGTAATGTCACTGGCACCTCTTTACAGTCGACAAGGGCAAGCTTAGAAAGTACACATCCTAAGGGCTTAGTGATCTGTACTCAAGTATGACTAACACAATCAGACAAGCATTTCAAAATGTCCTTTATAAATGCTTACAAATAACTAACTAGAAAGCTTTGCCACTAATATACTTTTAAAATGTTTTTTTTTTTCCTTCCAAAGGCTATCAGAATGTCATAAAATATTCAGAATGTCTTTTTACTTTGCATCTTGTGTCTACTTCGTGCTTGGAACTGCTTATAGAAGCACTTCACCAATGAAGAACATTATTTATTAACAGATTACATTACTCAAAAGTTGTACTGTTTCTGCACTGGTGAAATATATTAAAATGGCACCACTTTAGTCTTTTTTTTCACTTTAATTTTTATAACTGCTACTTTTCCTTTAAAAAACAAACAGAAACAGGGTCTTACTACAAGCGGCTACTGCCTTTGCTTACTGGGTAGTGTGGCCTGGCCTAGAATTCTAACCCTCATGCCTCCTCCTCTCAGATCTGAGATCCAGGCATGTGCCACACGTTCAGCTCAACTGCTATTCTTCTGTTCTTAAACATTTATTTTTATGTATGTACATGTGTGTCTGCACACGTGTGCAGGTGCCTGTGGAGGTAGAGAGGACATTGGATCTCCTGAGTTGAGATTACAGACAGTCATGAGCTACCACGTGGATGCTGGGAATCAGAGCTGGGTCCTCTCTCTCCCAGAGCAGCTAGTGCTCTGAACTGCTGAGCTAGCTGTCTATCAGCTTCTCGGTTGTTGTTCTTTAAGAGAAAAACATTGTCCTGTAGGTCTTTTGTTTTGTTTTGTTTTTTTTGTTTTTTGTTTTGGTTTTTTTGAGACAGAGTTTCTCTGTGTAGCTCTGGCTGTCCTGGAGCTCACTCTGTAGACTAGGCTGGCCTCGAACTCAGAAATCAGCCTGTCTCTGCCTCCCAAGTGCTATGATTAAAGGTGTGCACCATGTCATTAACTCAAGAGTTTAACTTCGTTATTCTTTAAATTCATCGTTAGCTACGTAAGCTTGCTACTTTAAGAGATTTGCTTGCTCACTGTAGTGACACATGCTTTATAAGTCTAACACTAGGGAAGCTGAGGCAGGAGAATCTGAATTTGGGGCCAGCCAAGGCAACACAGCAAGACACTGCTGTGGGGAGTGGGGAGGGACAGAGAACAATGTGGGAGGAAAATGAACTGATGTAGGTAGAAGAGTCTACAGCTATGGTACTGTGAAGATGCCCAATCCCATGTCGATTAGTAAAAAGAAAGAGGCTGCTAGAAAAGAGTAAGAGGAAGGAGGCAAGTGTGAAGATGGGCTGGAGAGACGGCTCAGCAGTTAGGAGCACTGCTTGCTCTTCCAGAGGACCCTGGTTTGATTCCCAGCACCCACATGGCAGCTCACAACTGCCTGTAACTTCAGTTTTAGGCCACCAGATGCTCTCTTCTGGCCTCTGCAGACATCAAGCATACACATGGTGCATAGACATACATACAAGCAAAATACCAATAAACATAAAATAGCCGGGCAGTGATGGTGCATGCCTTAAATCCCAGCACTTAGGAGGCAGAGGCAGGCAGATTTCTGAGTTCGAGGCCAGCCTGGTCTACAGAGTGAGTACCAGGTCAGCCAGGGCTACACAGAGAAACCCTGTCCTGAAACAAACAAACAAACAAAAACAACAAACAAACATAAAATAAAAAAATAGAAATGAATTTTTAAAAAAGAAATATGAATAGTAGGAAAGAAGGTTTTTTTTTGAGATTGAAGAATAACAAAATAACAAAATAACATGGCTTAAAATCAACTAATATCACTTACAGATAAGTAAAGTAGGTAATTATTATAATTTTTATTGGAGATAAAAGAATAACTTCAATGCCTGTTGGAATTTAGGACATCATCTTGAAAAATAAAGGTCATAGACTTTCAAACTCTTTTTAATTTTTAATTTTTGTTTTTGACTTTTGAGGTAGGGGCTCTATGTATAATAGAGCCCTGGCTGTCCAGGACTCACTTTGAAGACCAGGCTGGCCTCCTCTGCTTCCTGAGTGTGGATCAAAGGCATGCACCACTATGCCCAGCCCCAAACTCTTTTTTTAACATTAAAATTACTTAAAAATTTCAATGAGTACATTTATATAATTTCCACCCCTTCTGCTATCCCTTTCAACTTCTCCTGGGTGCCCATTCCCTTTCACTTCATGGCCCTTCTTTAATAACACATATGCACTTATAAATACAGCCTGCAGAGTGTATTTAGTGCTGCTTGTATGTTTCTATGTTCAGGGCTGACCCCTTGAGGTTGAATAACCTAGATCCCTAGGGGAGACTGTTTTTCTTTCTGGCCTTCAATCCCCATGTAGCTCTTCACCTAGGGCTAGGGCCTGGTGAGGTTCACCCCATCCACATCAGAATGTTAACTGATGTTGCTGTTATGCAGCTCTTGCATAGGTGAGGGTGAGCATACTTTTACACTCAAGTGTTCAGATAGTACAAGACTAGAGGAAAGCAGAATAAAATCTCACCGGGCCAAAGAATGGCACACTGTCACCCAGGCTGGTTATTACACCTAATAATTACAGACAACAGAAAATTTTAAATTTTATCTTTTGAGGCTCTCTAGGGAAGGCTTTTGAGCTCTTAAGGGTGTTTGGGCATTCTTTTTTCTAATTCTTCTTTTTTCCCTTTAGATGGAAGGGTTTGCTTTATAGACTATGAGCTAGAAAAGTCAGTGATGAAAGACTGACAGCTGGTGAGAATGTACTCTAAGGGCCACTGGCACTCCATCGGCTCTCTGCTGAGATCAGCAGCCTGGGCTGTCAAGGTGCGAAAAGGGAAAGGGGACTTATTTTCAGGTGTATTTCATGTGGGTGCTTACAAAGGCCAGGGAACTACAGAGGGATCATGGAGAGGGGGTTTAAAGGGAGATGAGGTAAAACAAACTGGTTTGACAGTTAAAGAGTAACGGAACAGGAAGGGTTAAATCTGCATTGAGGTGGAAGAGCAGGGTTGAGGAAGGAGTATGGAGAGGGAGAAATATCACTAAAGGCCTCTGGAAAGTATATGGAAGCCTACTACAGCTGAGCTTCTAAAATGGATGACATTACATATGTATGTAATAAAAAGTAAAAACGGAGTAACCCTGAAACAAGGCAACAATGAGACTGGAATACAGATTTAAATCAAGAGTTGTATGTTCATCAGTGTTCTCACAGTAAGATGAGCCCAGTATGCCACGGCACTTCATACCAGATGATCAATACTTCTAGACCACTAAGACATGGGAGAAATAAAGACCTCTTACCATTGACAGAGTTGTAGAACACCGCTCTTGTGCTTTTTACACTGCTGGCACTGCCCACAGAGCCTCCAACATCCCACAGTTCTATATAGTATGTCTTCTCTTCAGGGGTCCCTTCTTTGTAGTCATGAACCTAATAGAGTAATTAAAATCGTTATGAAAGCCACTGACAAACTGATGAGCACCCACTTTATCCAGTTAAGCAATAGCCTTTCCTATCACATCCTGTTCTCTGACTTTGATGTCCACCTCCAAGCTTTCCTGCTTACTCACTCTTTTTTTTTTTTTTTTTTTTTGGTTTTCCGAGACAGGGTTTCTCTGTGTAGCCCAGGCTGTCCTGGAACTCACTCTGTAGACCAGGCTGGCCTTGAACTCAGAAATCCGCCTGCCTCTGCCTCCCAAGTGCTGGGATTAAAGGCATGTGCCACCACCACGAGGCTAAGGTCATTGTTTATCCCTCATGATCTAGGCTTCTGTTGCCCATTTAGCTATTTAAATATGTAACTATTTAGAAACAGATTCTGATATACAATAACCAGGTGTATGATGATTCAAAGGTATACACCAGAATTTTCTTTTTTTTCCCCTCCTTTCCTTTTTCCTTTTTTTTCTTTCAAAGAAAGGCAGACTGTCACATGCAGTGCCTCATTTGGATGTGTCTGGAGTCTTGGAAGCTTGACTACCCTACATTCTCCTATGGACCTTGAGAGCTTGTTTGGAGGTTCCAACAGAGGAGCACAGCTACTCATATACTCTTGACCAAAGACCAGCCCTTGTCTATTTGGGGAAGGTCGTCCTCTTTGACTAAATGTGCAGCTTTGGGAGGGACACACATAGAATGGTGAAGGAGGAAGGAGACACCCGCCTAGCCAGCCAGATCTACACCAGAATTTTCTAAGAAACTTAAAAAAACTGAATACACAGAGCTAGGTGGGTTGAGTACACCCTGTAATCTTGGCACTAGAGATATCGAGGCAGGAGGATCATGCATTTGAAACTGGCCTTGTTTGTACAGAGGGACCATAACTTAGCATACCTCAGTCCCTCCCTCCCAAAAAGAAAAATATGTATGTCAGGATAGCAGAATCAGGTTCTTTGGGGTGAGCACTAGGCATCTAAATCGCCAAGTGATTCTGCTGTAACTCTCTAACTGGAGAATGGTGATTTTATAGAATGGAATTATTCTGGTATTAGGCTTAGATATCCAGACTGTCACGACCCAGCCCTGAATTGCAGAGCCTCTGACGAGAGAGGTGCATTGTACATTTCTTTTTTTTTTTTTTAAGTTTTATTGCATTATGATGAGAAAAGTTGAATGATTTCAATTTATCTGAATTTGTTAACATTTAAAAACATATTTTAAGTAAATAGAATTAAGTCACATTCTTGTTTTCCTTTGGTACCCCAACTCCTCCCAGAGACCCACCCTTCAATACCTATAATATCTTTTTTTGTAAACATTATAACAATAAAAATGAGTATTGTAAAAGTTGTTTGATATAAAACAACAATTTAACAGTCTTATGTAGATGCTTGTCTATGGCAATACTGAAAATACAAATGTTTTTCTCAATAT
>NW_022196894.1:35433414-35433573 GCF_008632895.1 Mastomys coucha | reverse complement strand
GTAGAGCTTAAAATCTTGGCTCTTACTGTGGTAACTTGATACAAGAGTTACAAATGTCAAGCAAAGCACTCAGTCTCACTCTTTGTTGTTTTCTTACAAACCCCCTCCCAATTTAATTGTCTACATTTCTTTTGGGTATATAAATACTTTTTAAAAAAT
>NW_022196894.1:35422839-35432400 GCF_008632895.1 Mastomys coucha | reverse complement strand
TGAGAGTATTGGGTTCTGATGATGCCAAGTAACCTTGGTTTGTGTTGCTTATATTCTTAAGCTTGCCCACATCATCAGGTTATCTCTAGTGTTACCTGCCCTTGCTAAATCTGACTGGAGCCTGTCTTTCCTGTGATCCTGGTTGTGTCAGAACTCCTCAGAGTCAAGCTGTCTCTGGGATCCTGTGATTCTGGGATCCTGTGACCCTGGGCTTGTTAGAGCACCTGGGAGTGGAGTTTCCTCTGGGTGTTGTGGGACTAGCTGCGGAGCTTGTGCCCAAGCTCTGCTTAGGGCAACAGCTGGCCCAGACAGACTGGAAGCAACCCCACATTGTATATTTCTCTTTTTCTTTTCTTTCTTTCTTTCTTTCTTTCTTTCTTTCTTTCTTTCTCTCTTTCTTTCTTTTTTTTTTGTTTTAAGATTTATTTATTTTATGTGTATGAGTATACTGTAGCTGTACAGATGCCGTGAGCCATCATGTGGTTGCTGGGAATTGAACTCAGGCCCTCTGCTTGCTCTGGCCCCGCTTGCTCCAGCGTAATACACTGTAGCTGTCTTCAGACACACCAGAAGAGGGCATCAGATCTCATCACGGATGGTTGTGAGCCACTGTGATTGTTGGGACCCGAACTCAGGACCTTCGGAAGAGCAGTCAGTGCTCTTACCCGCTGAGCCATCTCACCAGCCCCACATGTACATTTCTAAAGCATCTACTGACTTTAAATAATGGTGATGACAAAGGCAGACTCAATGGTTAAAAAGATGTTGTGAAATCCACTACACCTCACATATCACATTCAACAGAATGCTTTGCATTTTTGCTGCATTCACTTGTTTCGTTCTAAATCCTTTTGGCCAGGAAAACATTTAAGTACATGTGGTGCTCTATAGATAGTCACACTGACATTAAGAAGATAAGGAACAGACTAAACCAAAGTCAACAAGACAGAAAGTGATAATAGCAAGTCACAGACGTTGAACACTCTTTTCGAGAATGGAAATTAGCACTGTATATTGCAATTAAAAGTACTGCTATCTTGGTCCATGACATAAATAACTGATAACGTGTGGCTATGTCAGATCATCAAAATAAGAAAGCAGGAGAATATTTGAATTACAGAGAACTGGAACCCTCCTCAGTCCTGCTCCCTCTTACATTTCTATTGAACAACACATCATGATTACACATGGGCTCATTTAATTTAAGCACTTCAGTGTAATGTTTAAAAGGAAATAAATTCAGTAAGAACAATAATACACATTAAAAAAGAATGGATGCTAACAAGTTCAACTTAGTAACTGTGCCTATAAAGTTACCCCTAGAGAGAAGGGGCCAGGAGGAATTCTTAGGAGAGAGTTGGAAGAAAATGAGAGGTGGGAGAAACAGAGCAACTAAGAGATGCAACGGGTTTCCTGGACATTTCAATGAAAGGGGTAAAGGTCACTGTTGAATGTCCTCTTTCCCAAAACTTCTCATTTGCCTTCAGTTGGGCTCATTCCTCCGTAAAGTAGATCTTTCCTGTGTTCTGCACCATTCTCTCCTTTTCCCCCAACCTTCAGCCTTCATAAAAGACTGGTTTATGATTTAAGGCTGTGTCTTTTCCTGGCTGCCCAGTCACTCCATTTAGTTTTTTGTCACTAACATGAAATCACTCATCCTTAGGTTAGTACCTTCTCGTTAAAACCAATGGCTGTTTTTTCTTTTCACCTTATATCTCAGATGTTTTATGGTGACGTCTGTCCAGTAACAGCATCTAGGAGCATCCCCTGCTCTTTTAAACAGCTATCCCCTTCTGCACAAGTACTGCCCTGTTGGCTTTCTTCAGTGATGCCCGGGGCACCATGTTATTACTAAGGAACTGAGATATGGCTGAGCTAACTTTTTTATTTTAGTAAATTCAAGTCTGTCACCACATGAAGCTAGTTGCTACCATACTGGGTGCCATCAGAGTACTCATTTCCTTACATTCTGGGCCCATTTATTCTGTGCAGTAAATAAGAGGTGCTGACACACCACAACTCAGAACCACAGACGTCCAGGTCAGGCCTTGACTAAACACATAGTGCCTCCGTGCCTCACATGCCTCTGTGTTGAGCAGGGAGGGGCACCCACGTTGCAGAGCTGTTGTGTGAAATAATCGATGAAGTCCTGTGTATATGGATCCCTAGCCACAGCAAGCTCTGAAGAGGTGGTAGCTATCATTGCTACTGTCATTTTAAAGACCGTGATATACAAACCTAATCCCTCCATGTAAATCCACTTCATATCCCTAGTGAGGATAAAAACTATAGCTTTTTATTTTTCCCCAGTGCCAGCACATTGTTTCGTTACCCAAAGAGAAATTCAATAAGTATTGATTGCATGCAATGTACAAGTTAGAGAGTTAAAATCCCATTAAAGTGAACTAGAAATGACAAATCAATTTCCTTATTTATAATCTGTGAGACGATTAAGCTCGAAGCATCTTGTTGTCATTATTAGGAGCAGCCTTGCACTCCCTCATCAGGCCATTCGATTTGAGGTGACAAAGTCAGAAACCAGGAGTGAGTGAAGAATAAAATAAAACTCCCTCGTCAATTCAGTTGCGGGTGCTCCATGGAATAAATGGACCCAGAATGTTATAATTACTGAGAAGATTCATTAACTCTACACAGCACTTGAAACCATGGTATTCTCCCCTTCATCTTCTCTATTTTTAGTTGGCTCTTATGATATCTAAACTGAGCTAAACAGGGCAACTGTGTCCAAGAGCTCTGAAGAGTAGGTATTCAGGAATCCACTTTAGTCCTAGAGCTCTCCCTCTAGCAGACTCAGCAACAGACACTGCAGCTGTATATAAACAGTGCTTCAGAAGTCAGTGTTCTCCCAAGACATTCATCAGGCCTTTGTACACTTTAATCAGCTTTCTATGGGGAACAACAGCTCATTCTAATAGTCGTGATTTATGTTTCTATGACAACTTTAGATTGTACTTCCAAAATGCCTTTTACCTATGTTCCACTCAGGAAACAGGTTCCTCTTGGAGAAGGCAGGCAGAGGATCAGCAGTGTGCAGTAATACAAGCTAGGCCTCTTTCGGCCCCATATGCCTTATTGAATAACATAATTCAAGTCAGACTGGCTTCAGAGTAATCATCCAACACCGTAATGACCCCAGTAAGGCCAGCCACAGTATTACATACGCTCTGTCTACTATAGCTTTTCTTCTGGTCTCCCTTTGGGCAGTTTCAAGCTATCCATAAGTCTTAGAACTATGTTACAGATTAAACAAAACAAAACAAAGCCCCTAGGGTTCAGCATGACGACAAGGGAACTCTTATTTTGGTAACCCCCAAAGCAGAGATGTTTCTCAGAGAATCGCTGTTACTTCAGTAGGGTCAGAGTTTGGAAAATTAGCTAGTTTGGCTGCCGTGCTCTAGGACTGACCCAGAAGCATGGACTGCAGAAATAATCAGCATCCCTCCACATGAAGGGCCCTGTAAAGACAACGCCTGTTTTGGAATTTTTGCTGCTAGTTACACTCAGGACACTGTTTTCTTCCTTGAACACACATGGGGGAGGGGTTTCGCTAGAACGCTCCCATTCTTGTCCTCTTATGCTTTGACTTCTATTTCCTCTCTCCAAGAATTTCCACTTTCCTTCCTGAGTCTGTCTGACCTTATAATTACAAAATCCTGTTCCATCTCAGCCTCACTTTTCTGTATCAACAGTAACTATCTCTATCCTGAAGAAACGACTCTATGCCCTCTTAGATTCTGAAGAAACGACTCTATGCCCTCTTAGATTCTGAAGAAATGACTCTATATGCCCACTTAGATTCTGAAGAAATGACTCTGTATGCCCACTTAGATTCTGAAGAAACGATTCTATGCTCTTAGATTCTGAAGAAAGGACTCTGTAGGCCCTCTTGGATTCTGAAGAAAGGATTCTGTATGCCCACTTAGATTCTGAAGAAACAACTCTATGCCCGATTAGATGCTGATAATGCTTTGACAATCTTATTTCTGTGTTGAAATTATGAAATGCTTTGGTTATACCCAAAGCTACTTTCAGTTCATTACTCTACCATTACCTAAGAGATTTGTGTCCTTTGGAGCCTGGACTGCGATTTATACTCCCTTCTCTCTGTTCTCACCACTAGTTGCTAGCAGTTTTTTGTGAGCATCTAGGGTAGCCACTGGACCTCTACATTCATCTGGAAAACTGATTTAGTGTCCCATTTATTTTTACTTAAATCACCTTAGATATTTCTTAAAAGGAAGATTCCTGGGTGCCAGGTACTAAGTTAGAATAGCCAGGACAAGATCCATAAATCAAATTAAAGGACAACATCTACCAGACTGACCATTAAAATAAAATTTATCTATGCCCTACCTAACAGGAGACATATTAGAAAGACATGACACTTAAACAGCTAAATGGAAGATGGAAAAAGATGCAATACAGAAACACCAAAAATAGTTAGTTTAAACCATTTCAGGATTAGAGAACTTAAACTTCAAGGAACAAACACTGTCAGACCAAAAACAGAGACATTGCAGTGCTAAAAAAGTTAAATCTGGGGGCCAGTAAGACTGCTCAGTGGGTAAAAGTGCATGCTGCATAGGTCTGAAAACTTGAGTTCAAACCCCCTGAAATCCTTCAGGCAAAATAACCAACCTCAGGGGCTGGAGACATGGCTCTACATACTCAATGCAATCCCCATCGAAACAACCTCAGGGGCTGGAGACACGGCTCTACAGATTCAACGCAATCCCCGCTGGAGACACGGCTCTACAGATTCAACGCAATCCCCATCAAAATTCCAATTCTTCAGAGTTAGAAAGAGCAATTTGTAAATTCATCTGGAATAACAAAACTACAGGATAGTGAAAACTACTCTCAAGAATAAAAGAAATTCTAGGGGAATCAGCATCCTTGACCTCAAGCTGTACTACAGAGCAATAGTGATAAAAACTGCATGGTACAGGGACAGGCAGGAAGATCAATGGACTAGAACTGAAGACCCAGGAATGAACCCACACACCTATGGTCACTTGATCTTTGACAAGGGACCTAAAACCATCCAGTGGAAAAAAGACAGCATTTGCAACAAATGGTGCTGGCTCAACTGGTGGTTAGCATGCAGAAGAATGCAAATGGATCTATTCTTATCTCCTTGTATAAAGCTAAAGTCTAAGTGGATCAAGGACCTCCACATAAAACCAGACACACTGAAACTAATAGAAGAGAAAGTGGGGAAGAGCTTCGAACACATGGGCACAGGGGGAAATTTCCTGAACAGAACACCAATGGCTTATGCTCTAAGATCAACAATCGACAAATAGGACTTCATAAAATTGCAAAGCTTCTGTACAGCAAAGGACACTGTCAATAGGACAAAACAGCAACCAACAGATTGGGAAAAGATCTTTACCAACCCTATATTTGATAGAGGGCTAATATCCAATATATACAAAGAATTCAAGAAGTTAGACTCCAGAGAACCAAATAACCCTATTAAAAATTGGGGTACAGAAGTAAACAAAGAATTCTCAACTAAGGAATATTGAATGGCTCAGAAGCTCCTAAAGAAATGTTCAACATCCTCAGTCATCAGGGAAATGCAAATCAAAACAATCCTGAGATTCCACTTCACACCAGTCAGAATGGCTAGGATCAAAAACTCAGGTGACAGCAGATATTGGAGAGAATGTGGAGAAAGATCAACACTCCTCCATTGTTGGTGAGAGTACAAGCTGGAAATCAGTCTAGCGTTTCCTCAGAAAATTGGACATAGTATTACCTGAGGACCCAGCTATAACCACTCTTGGGCATATACCCAAAAGATGCTCCAACATATAACAAGGACACATGCTCCACTATGTTCATAGCAGCATTATTATAGTAGCCAGAAGCTGGAAAGAACCCAGATGCCCTTCAACAGAGGAATGGATACAGAAAATGTGGTACATTTACACAATGGAGTACGACTCAGTTATTAAAAACAATGACTTCATGAAATTCTTAGGCAAATGGATGGAACTAGAAAATATTATCCCGACCGAGGTAACCCAATCACAAAAGAACACAAATGGAATGCACTCACTGATAAAGTGGATATTAGCCCAAAAGCTCAGAATATCCAAGATACAATTCGCAGATCACATGAAGCTCAAGAAGACGGAAGACTAAAGTGTGGATGCTTCAGTCCTTCTTAGGAGGGGGGACAAAATATTCATGGGAGGAAATACGGGGACAAAGTGTGGAGCAGAGACTGAAAGAAAGGCCATCCAGAGACTGCCCCACTTGGGGATCCATCCCATATATAGTCACCAAACCCAGACACTATTGTGGATGCCAAGAAGTACTTGCTGACAGGAGCCTGATATAGCTGTCTCCTGAGAGGCTCTGCCAGAGCCTGACAAATACAGAGGTGGATGCTTGCAGCCAACCATTGGACTGAGCATGGGGTCCCCAATGGAGGAGTTAGGGGAAGGACTGAAGGCTGAAGGGGTTTGCTACCCCATAGGAAGAGCAATAGTATCAACCAACCAGGCTCCCCAGAGCTCCCAGGGACTAAACTACCAACCAAAGAGTATATATGGAGGGACCCATGGCTCCAGTCGAATATGTAGCAGAGGATGGTCTTGTGGGGCATCAATGGGAAGAGAGGCCTTTGGTCCTGTGAAGGCTGGATGACCCAGGATAGGGGAATGCCAAGGTGGGGAGGAGGGAGTGGGTGGGAGGGTAGAGTTGCACCTTTATAGAAGCAGAGGGAGAGGGATGGGATAGAGGGTTTCTGGAGGGGAAACCGGGAAAGGGGATAACATTTGAAATGTAAATAAAGAAACTATCCAATTAAAATAAATAAAAAAACCCAATATCAAACTAGTATATAATAGTCAAAACAGGCAGAATTAAACAACAACAACAACAACAACAATGAAAGACAAATGGACATAGACAGTGAAAGAATTTAACACTTATTCCTTATAAATGAATTCCTTATATATGAAATGTAAGAAAAAGCAATCCGGCAGATATAATTAAACAAAATGCTTACTAAGCTTGATGTAATGGACACAACACTGCACACAGTAATGACAGAGTATGCACGTATGCTTTCTTCCTGACTTAGAG
Organism: Mastomys coucha; assembly: GCF_008632895.1. Lineage (NCBI taxonomy): Eukaryota > Metazoa > Chordata > Mammalia > Rodentia > Muridae > Mastomys > Mastomys coucha. The sequence continues at coordinate 35,425,278 of NW_022196894.1, read as the reverse complement.
ATGAGCTACTTAACAAATAATTAACAAAACTGACCCTAAAACAAGACATACGGAAATCTCAGTCAACTTTAAAGGACAGAATTATATAGTAGATAGTCTCTGAGCAGAGTGAATATAAACTAGAAACCAGCAATTACAACATCATCAACACTGTCAAATGTTTGGAAATTAGGAAGCACATTTCAAATAACAAATGAGCCAAAGGAGAAATCACAATGGGAATTAGACAATATTTTGAACTGAATGATAATGAGGCAACTAACACTGTTTTTAGACAGACGTTTCAGTGCTTCACAGCTCTGTAAGAAGCTTGAAAGAAATCAATGCAGCAACTACTCATTTCAAGGAGGAGCTTAGAAAAGAGAGTAAATTAAATCTAAAGAGGTACAGCTCTACCATGAAATTCAAGACAAACATAGGGATGGAGAGACTGCTCAGCTGGTGAAGTCCTTGATGGGCAAGCATGAGGGCCTGAGTTCCCTCCCCTAGCACCTGTATTTTCAAAGCCTGGGTGTGGTTGCATGCGCTCATAATCCCAAAATAGGGTAGGCAGAGACTGATGGATTCCCAGGGCTTGCTGGCCAGACAGCCTAGCCCACTTGGTGAGCTCCAGGCCAATGAGAGACCCTATCTCAAAAGACAAGACGGATGGTTCCTGTGGAATGACAAGCAAAGTTAACTTCTGGCTTCCACATCTGAGTTCCCATTTTCCCATACCCCCTTGCATATGTACCTACACACATGTGCACATATACCCCCACCCTTAAAAAAAACACAAAGCACCTCCTAAAGAAAACAACAAAACTGAAACTTGTCTTTGCTAGACCATGGCAAAACTGATCAAGAAAAATCAAACTCAGGCTGGCTTGCCTGTAACTCCAAGAACCCAAGTTCCATTCCTAGCTCCCATATGGTAGAAGAAGAAAACGCTCCAGCAAGTGGTCCTCTGCCCTCCACATGTGTGCCATGCTATATATGCCCCATGCTATAAATACTAACTCTCCTATAGATTTTATAAGGATTTGCAATAGTTGGTTGTATTGTTGAATTGTCTCATTGAAAGCAACTAAGGCAGAGAAACAATGTTTAGCAATTTGCTTGATATGAACAAATTCTTTTTCAAACACAAATCTCTAAAATTGACAAGAGAAGAAATGCAACCATTTTCTTGTTTTCTTTACTGAACTTAAAAACTTCCCACATAGAATATCACTGGTTGTTAGTTTCACTTGTAAATTCAAATGATAAATAACATCAATCTTATAAAGCTCTTCAGAAGAACAGCTTAGCACAGTATCAAAACTCCACAAAGAAATTAGAAAAAGTCAAGTAATAGGCTAATACTTCTCATGAATTTAGGTACAAATATCTGAAAAACATCCTAGATAACTGATCTAGATACTAGAAAACTGTTCTAGACTAATATGTCATGACTGACTTGGAGAGAACAGGGCTGGAGAGATGGCTCAGGGGTTAAGAGTTCACTGGCTGCTTTCCCAAAGGAGCTAGGGTAGGTTCTCAGCACCCACAGAGCCAACGATAGCAGGCTATAACTCGAATTCTTGAGGATCCTTTGCCCTCTTCTGGCCTCTGAAGGCACTGAAACATGCTACATAGCTATAAAATATAGGCAGAAACACCCTACATAAATAAAAATAAGTGAATAAAAGAATCTAAAAGATATACAGAGAGACACATCCACACATAGAGAGACAGAGACAGAGAGACAGACAGACAAATAGAAAGACAGAAAGAAAAGCTTGGATTTAGTCCAGGATGGCAAGGTGTGTTTAATGTATAAAATCAAGACACAGAGTAAAGAACACGCCCAAGATCAGAGCTGAGGAGGACATAACATCTATCCCAACACTGGGAGTAACTGGGACCAGTGGGACCAGGCACACAGGAACTTCACCAGCCCAGTGGCTCAGGTTCCTTCTGGTCCCACAACACCCAGAGGAAGCTCCACTCCCAGGCGCTCTAACACAAACAGGATCAGAGGTGAGGAGGACATATCTGTCCCAACACCTGGAGTAACTGGGACCAACAGGAACCAGGCACACAGGAACTCTGTCAGCCCAGTGGCTCAGGTTGCTTCCAAGTCTGTCTGGGCCGGCCGGTGCCCTGAGCAGACCTTGGGCACAAACTCTGCAGCTAGTCCCAAAACACCCAGAGGAAACTCCACTCCCAGGTGCTCTAACAAGCCCAGGGTCACAGGATCCCAGAATCACAGGATCCCAGAGACAGCTTGACTCTGAGGAGTTCTGACACAACCAGGATCACAGGAAAGACAGGCTCCAGTCAGATTTAGCAAGGGCAGGTAGCACTAGAGATAACCTGATGATGTGGGCAAGCTTAAGAATATAAGCAACACAAACCAAGGCTACTTGGCATCATCAGAACCCAATACTCTCACCATAGCAAGCCCTGGACACACCA
>NW_022196894.1:35356070-35421742 GCF_008632895.1 Mastomys coucha | reverse complement strand
TATATACCCAAAAGAAATGTAGACAATTAAATTGGGAGGGGGTTTGTAAGAGAACAACAAAGAGTGAGGCTGAATGCTTTGCTTGACATTTGTAACTCTTGTATCAAGTTACTACAATAGGAGCCAAGATTTTAAGCTCTACTAAATATAAGAGAAACAAACAAACAAAAACACTTCATATATTTATGTTCATTAAAGAAAATATTAGTAGTGATGTATTATTTTGAAATATACAGTTAATACATTTGGAGTTATTTAAAATTTATATTGAGAAAAACATGTATTTTCAGTATTGCTGTAGAGAAGCACTGTTAAATTGATTGTTGTTTTATATCAAACAACTTTTATAATACTCATTTTTATTTTTATATTATTTTATAAATTTTAAAGAATATGACAAAAAAGATATTGTAGTTATTGAAGGGGGGTCTCTGGGAGGAGTTGGGGTACAAAAGGAAAACAAGAATATGCGTTAATTCTATTTATTTAACATATGTTTTTAAATGTTAACAAAGTTAGATAAATTGAAATCATGTAACTTTTCTCATTATAATGCAATAGAACTTAAAAAAAAACCAATAATAATAAAAATAATTTTAAAAAACCATAAAAAATGAAACAGAGTAAAGCAAGAAAATAATGATTATTATGAAGACAGAATAAATAAAATTCAATAACCATTTAGTATACAAACTCTCACCAATAAACTAGTACAGGAAACTTTTAAAATAATATATATGTACAAGAAATTCTACATCTGGGCTAGGATATAACTCAGTGGTAACGTGCTTTTTGGTATGCACAAATCCTTAACACCACAAACAAACATAAATCCTCTGAGCTTAATGTGGTATACTGAAAGTTCCCCTGGGACTGGGGATGAAATACAGATAATTTTACAGGCACAACTATTCTAAAATGTACTGGATTTTAGCCATGTTAATAAGCCAGTGAAAGTGCACAAGACAAAAGGTGATCTCATGAACCTACTTGGCTCTGGGTGGGGACAGGAATGAAAGGTGGGTTAGGATAAAAGGAAGGGTAGAAAACTATGCCAAAGCTAGGTACGATGTAATTTTCTTCTCTCTTATAAATGATATAAGTAGACCTCAGGAGGTATATTGATTAGTTTAAGGTAACTCTTTAAGTACAAAGGCAATTGATCCAGGATCTAAGTTTCTTTCTAATGCGCTGTGATCTTTCACAGGAAGGGAGATAGTAAAGTCTAAAGAAAGTGTTTTCAGAACCTGTCACTGGGTCTCTCAAACCTAAAGAAAACTGTACTTGAATTCATTCTTTGAACCTGGCTTTCCTGCATAGCCCAGAATGTAAGAACTCAGTAAACTAAAATGATACAGTCCATTTCTACTCCAAACTCAAAGAAATGCTATAAAAATATTTTGAAAAGGAGGAAGGAGAGAGGGAGAGAGAGAGAGAAAGAGAAAGGAACTGTGTAGATGCTGGAAATAGGAAACTGTGGAGAGGACATGGATACAGACAGCTTCAAGCACGTGCCTGGAGTCCCACTGCAGTCCAGGAAGAGTGGACTCATCAAAAATTTGCCCGCTTTTAAGGATGTGTGGGTGAGTGACAAGGATCCCATTGCCATTTCTGTCTTGAAATGGGGACCCTTGATGAGCTCCTCATTTAGGGGAGGAGGGAATCCCGTCAGAGACTGTGGGTGGGCTGCTGCAGAACAGATGAAAGACAGGCATGAATGGAAGCCTCAGGCCTGGGTGGTGGGAAGCCATGATACTCCGATGCCACAGAAACGCTGAGATAGAAATTCTGAGTGCCACTGAAATTGTTAGGGCTCTGGCAGCAACAAAGACAAAACAAAACAAGGATCCTAGCACAAAACCGCATACAAGGCTTCCATAAAGAGGCATGTGGGTTCTTTTTGTTTGTGTGTTGTTTTTTTACAAAAATGTGAACATAAAGCTGAAAATATGACTACTGGTTAAGAGCACCAGCTATTCTTTCAGAGGACCTGGGCTCTCTTCCCAGAATTCACACAGGACAGCTCCATGGTAACTCTAGTCCCAGAGGATCCAGTACCTTCTTCTGGCCTCTGTAGGCACTGCACACATGTGGTACATAGACACACATTTGGGCAAATGTTGATGCGCATAAAAAAATCTATAAAGAATAGAATATTTTCCAAGAATTACTATCATACAGGATGTATTTCTGTATAAAGTAGAATAACATATATAACAAATAGGATGTTTACTTCACCCTAAAAAATACAAACTATAATCCAAAAGAAACTACAAAATGACTGTGAAAAATGAGTTAATTAACAATGAAATCCACAATGAAAAATACGATTTTGAAAAATTTGAATATTGATAAAAAAGTTGTTATTGAATTTAATTTATATTACTTGAAAAAAGAGTGTATATATTAATGTTATATTAAGCACAGATGTTTAGTCAACTGGAAGGCAGATGTGAACACATATTCCAGAAGGCAGTGAGAAAAAAGGGAAAAAAAAAAAGGATATATGGGGATGGAGTTCAAAGATAAAAACAACAAATCCGCTAGAAAATCAATAGGAATACCCTATTGGGAATGAAGATAGACAGATAGACAGACAGACAGACAGGGACAAGAGAGAGCATCCTCTAAGGGATGAAGATATGAGCAGGACTTCTGAGTGGAAGACTAAGTTGACTGAGATGTAGGTTAGGTTAGCATTACTACAAAACAGTAGACAAAAAAAAAATCTGTAAAAGCAGCTGGGGAAAAGATATTCCCTTACGAGGGAATAATAACTAATTAAATAGAAAAATTTTAATCAACATGTCAGAGCCTACACCACACTGCATCAAAGAACAGAGGAAAACAGCTATTAATGTCCCTATCATTTCTTCTTAATTTGTTCCCATTTTCTTTGTTTACTGTGCATGTTTGTGGGAGTGCACGTGCCAGGGCGTACATGTGGAGGTCAGACATGTATCAGAGTCAGTTCTTTGCTTCCACCATGTGAATTGGTGGGAATTGAACTTAGGTCCTTAGCCCAAGGATGGCAAGGGTCTGGACCTGGTGAGCTGTTTTAACAAGGCCCCACATTTGTTCTTAATTCAATGGTAAGAAGACGTACCCAGAATTAGATATTACGACTTAATTTAGTGGAAGCTGTACCAAGTACCTGACTGTGACACAGAACAGTCTACTCAAGGCTCTGGAAGCTTTTGCCTTTACATGGTATGACTAGGTCCAAGTTTGCAGTCTTAAGAGTTACAGATTTAGGCAGAATTAGTTATGGAAGATATTAACTTTTATTACTTATGGAGGATATCAACATTATCAAAATCTAGTGACTAAAATAAAAACCCATGCAATTATACAACTGGGCTCATGTGTTACTTTAGCTTCTCAGGAGTTGAATGAATTTGGTTGTTGTTTACTCCTCCATGACTGAGTTTCTGTGTTTGTATTTCACAGTTTAAGAAAGATGAAATAAGGAATGACAGTATTGACACACAGGAGGAGCTAAATCAATCCCAGTTATTAGTGTTAATTAAGTCCTATAATGTAATCATGGGATTTGAAGGACATGCTTAGTATGACTAAGGAAAAACTAAACATGAATACATACTCTGATATCCACCGAGCAGCCCACAGTCCATGAGGGATTTCCTAACACTTGATTGTGGCACAGAAGATGGACGAGTGAAGATTTCCCAACACCTGTGAAGATACAAGCTCTCCAGTCAGCTGACCATATAACCCTAGATGGGACATTTATACCACGTCTTCTAAGCCAGGGAACATCTTATAAATTGTTTGAATGCCTTCAGTGACAGGATCCATGGCATCATGGAACCATACTCAAAGGACTTTAGTGCCTACATATAGGCCTTAAGAAAGCAGCTAACCACATGGTCCCAGACTTAAAAAATCCTCTGAATAATGATGATGATAATTCTACTCTCTTTTCTTCATCCTACCTTTTAATTTTGAAGCAGTGCTTCATCTCCTTTTAGATCTCTTGGGCTCAGGCAATCTTTTCATTAAACACTAAAGGGCACCTCTTCAAGAGCTAGGTGGAGAGGAAAGGGATGAATCTTCTATTTACATGGATACAAGTCTTTTATTTACTGGTGTGGAGTCACTCATTCATTTATCTGGCTGTTGTTAATTGTATCAAAAACTTAAGAAATCTGTGTGCAATATATGGACTTATTCATATTTACTTTTTATTATAAAAACTCTATTACCAACAACTGAGGAAGTATAAAAAAACAGCCTCACCTTAGACCACTATTGCCAGCCATATGATGTTTTCTATTACCTTGTTGTTATTGTGATCACATACAAGTGTCCTTAAAAACAAACAAACAAACAAAAGAACTGCATGGGGCTCAGTGCTTGCCCTACAAGCACGAGAACCAGAGTTGTGACAACAGAACTGACTCAGAGCAGCCAGGCATAGAGGCACATGTCTGTAATGTCAGTGCTGGGGAGGCAGTCCCTGATGTTTGCTGGCCTGACAGTCTTACCTCAGGGGCTCCAGGTGGCCAAGGGGAGAGCTTGTCTTAAAAAAGAAGGTTGGTGGCTGTAATGGCTATTCCTGGTTGTCAACTTGACTATATCTGGAATGAACTACAATCCAGAATTGGAAGGCTCACCTGTGACCCTGATCTTGAGGCTGGGGGATACAAGTTTCTGACCTGGATTGTGAGGCATAGAGGATCCTATGAATCCCAGGAGACTAAGGCAGGAGATCTCTGAGTTCAAGGTCATCTGGGACAAAGCAAGACACAGTACCAGGCATGGTGGCACCCATCTTTAATTCGGGCCACACTTTCTGGTGGAGACCTACTTAAGGACATTGGAAGAAGGACGATTCTTCTTTGTTTGCTTGCCTAGTGGGGCTGAGCAACTGCTAGATCCTTGGACTTCCATTCACAGCTGCTGCTGACCATTGTTGGGGAGTTGGACTGCAATCTGTTGGTCATCAATAAAGTCCCTTCCTATATAGAGACTACCCGTAAGTTCTGTGACTCTAGAGAACCCTGATTAATACAGTGGCAGAGGCAGGTGTATCTCTATTCATTTTAGGCCTGCCTTGTTTATAAAGTGATATACATAGCCAGTTCTACGTTAGTCAGGACTACTTAGTGTGACTATGTCTTATCCCAACCCCACTCCCCAACAACAAAGCTTGCAGTGGAAGAGCTGGAATGTTTGCTGTGCCTGTAGAAATTGAGTCAAATGGAGATACCCCATAAAGATACCAGACAGCAAGGAAGTCTACTTATCCTTAAGACAAAGGGGGTTTTTAGAAGAGCAAACATCCATCCTCGAGGAATGCAAGTTTCCAAGAGACATTCCCTGGGAGAGAGGATCTCCCCCACCCCTCCTGAGAGTCACAGGTGTCTTATCCTAACCGGGAAGAAAGATCAATAGAAACTAAAGAACAACGAACAAGATAAAGTGTAACTACCCATGTTGTAAATTGTAACTTTGTAAGTTGTAAAACTCTGTTCTGAAATGGTATAAAAGCTTAGAGCCTTGTTTCCTCTTGGTCTCTCTCTCTGGTCACCATTACAGAGATGACCCCGGTATACCAGCTTCAATTAATAAATTAACCTCATGCTTTTGCAGCGGTCTCTTTTTGGTTCTTCGAGAATGGGGTTACCTACGCCGGTTATTACATGCCTTCTGCCAGGAGCACTCCCCGCACTGAAACCAAAACTTCTAGTCCAGCAGAACCTACAGTTGTGGGGACAGGAAGCAAAATCTTTCCTAGAGGGTCACTAGGAGTGATAGTGAGTGGAACTATTCTCTTTTCCACCCCTCGATTCGGAGCCCCCCACTTCCCGCCACGCCACCACGTCGACAAAAGGAGCAAAGTCCTCTGGGAAGTGTAGTTTTAAGGTCTTCAAAGGCATTTCAGCCGCGGACCCAAACGCTAGGAAGCTGGGGGATAAACAGCGAAGCGTGACGGGTATCGGGAAGCTCGGGCGTGTTGGTAGTCCCAGACGTGGGTTAAGCGGCTCACCTGAGTCTCCCAACACCAGAACCTTCACCCGATCCAGGGACGCCATCTTGCCACGATTTCCTTGAGGTTGACGCCCGTTCCTGGATTCTCACCAATCAGCGCGGGGCTTGTGGGCAGGGCAAGTCATCTCATTGGTCGGGCGTGACTGATCGAAAGCTTCGCGGTGCGGACTAACGGGCGGTTTCCAAACTGGTCGCAGGAATTAGGCGTTCGTCCTTGTCTCGCAAGTGGCGTGGGCTGGCTGAAGCCGGTAGTTGAGGTGCTGAGGGCGGCTGTAGTGGGAGTGTTCGAGCATCCACTTGGGTAAACCTCGTTCCCCGGTCCTTGTTCCCGGTTTCCGACCCGGCGTGGCATTTCATGGTTTCTCCTGTCCGTCCCCCTCCTTGTCTAAGTCCCCTCTCCTCGAGCACGTCTTGCTTTGGTCCTCTTAGTCTTCCAGAGAACCATTGCCCCGGAGCGGCCCATGTGCGATCTCTGGTAGGACGGGCTTGGCGGCGTCGAGTGTGGCCCGGGAAGCCCCTGGGCGCGTCCGAGGGACTGTGGGGTCTCGGGGTCTGGACACGTCGGTCCTGAGCTGTCTCCGTCGTGGGCTCCTTAAAGGACGAAGGGATGGAGAGTTCGTAAAATACAGTAACAGAAAACTGTAGAGGCTTTGTAGTATCCACGCTCTTCTAGAACTTGGGAAGTAGTATTTAAAAACAGTCTTAACTAAAAGGGCTTCCTGCACCCACTTTTTTTTTATCCTTTACTTTTCATCCAGCATAGTTCTCCCCCTCTCCCCCAAATCACAAGTTTAATGTAGTAACTCCCTGCTTAAAGCAATTACAAGTTAAATTTAAAAAGAAAGGATGGCTTATAACACTCATTGTTGGGATGCAGGTGTGAAACTAGTGATTTGTGTGGAAGCTAGCAGGATGGATATGCTGCAAGAACAGGTGCCCAGAGGATGTATTGAAAGTTCGATTTAAGTGTATCTGAGTAGCATATGCTAGGCGCTAGCACTAATGAGCATGAGGCCTTAGAGGTAGAAACTGCAAATTCTGAGGAAATGTGAGGGAGAGCATTAGGTGCCACTGTTGGGAAGGCCAGGAAACATTACCCAAAGCTTTAAGGACAGTAGGAGAAACGTTTGGGCTTAGCTTTGAGGGTGGCGGGAACTGCTGGGTGGATAACAGGATGACTTTGCTAAAAGCAGAGTGATTTGAACTTTTGATTTTCTCAGTTCCACACCAGGGGCACCGTAGTCCTTAAATGTTTCTACAATTAGAGTCTAACTCTGGACTGGGTAAGGGGAAGTTGGGAGATGCCTGATTACTGTGAAGAGAAGATAATGAAGACCACTAACACACCAAGAAGCCTCCATAGACAGAGAAGTGACTTTCTTAAGTGTCACCTGCCATAGAGACTAACTAATATAGGAACATGGCCTCACTTTGGTCATTTACTTCCAATCTGCAAGAGGAGTGGGAAGTTGGGATTTATAGGCACCCAAGATTTTTAAATGTTGGCAACCAGTTTGTAAAATATTGAAAGCATTCTGCATGGGATGTCAGTTTCAGAACTTGATTTAAAGAGTTTTAAGAAGCCCAGAGATCGAATAGTCTTGATTATCCTGACTGGGGATGTGGTGAAGGAGCTGAGGCCCTGGTCAGGAAAGAGGCTTTAACATTCGAGAGTTTTGAACTAGGGAGTCCACCTGAGCTCCAATTTCTGTAGCTACCTTGTGTGACTCTTTAGAGGAATATGGTATTTTCTCAAAGACAGGCTTCTGAAAGTGGATGGCCCTGCTTGGGACTATAAGAGTTAGTCCTCTTAAGATGTTTTCTATTCCTTGTGCATGTTTCCTGCTTAAAGTGGCTCAACACAGGCACATGTGATTTTTTTTCCCCCTCAGTCTATTGTTGGAACCTTTCAGTTTTGTTTCTGTAACAAATTTCATTTATCTTGCCATCCCTCCCTTTCTTCCTAAGTTTAGGTTTTATGCCTACAGCTCCTGATACAACCACAGTGCCACCACTTTCCTATCAGCTCATTGATATAAACATCGTTTAGATGGGGGAGTGCGTTCTGAATGTCAGTACTTCAGCTGAACTCATATGCCAGCCCAGAAGCAGAGTGTGTTGTGTTAATTATCTGATTTAATTCATGCCTTCACTGTGTGAGAAAGGCTCTTTAATTATTTTATATATGAAGAAACCAAGGCTGTGGATTTTCTGGGACTAACACTAAGAAACTGACCTGGGATTTCCAAGCTTCAAACTATTGGCTGGAAGGAAGAGTCTTGATAATGTTTCAGGACACCCAGAGGAGTATCAGACAGAGGAAACAGGCTGAACAACAAGTACTGGGTCCTCTCCATGCAGGATCCATTCACAGGATACAAAATGGTCATGGCCATGGGACAGACTGGAGCAATGATCAGGGACTTGTTGTACATTAGAGTAATCTAAAGGGATTTTAAAAGTAGCAGTGTTCCTAATCTGGCCCTTCTATAGCAGCTGAAACAGAACTCTTAGGAATGGGGCCCAGTGTTAGTAAGCTTAAAAATGCTGCCTACAAGACTGCTTTACAGTCAGGGTTGAGACCCAATTGTCTGAGGGTGGGACAGAGGAGAGTAAACCAGTGGAAAGTAATACAGAAAACAATAGGCTATGCTGGCATTCCTCTGCCCTTTGGCCTTTTGCATGTTTCTGAAGCCATTATGTTCTATTCTGTCAGCTCTGTGAGCATGGAGAAAGTAAAATGTGTAGACAAAATTGGAAAGGAGATCAAAATGTATCTGGTACTGTACTGGGATTCTGAGGTGGCAGTGAACCCAGGAGTACTTAAATATCTAGGGTGACAAAGGCTCTGGGGTTGCCAGGTTTAGAGCGATAAATCCAGGTGCTACGTTATCTCTGTATATGTAGAGTACTACAGTGCTGTATCTCTAATGCTCCGCCTGGCATTGTAGTTTAAAGTATATGTTGTAACTAACTTTCTTTTTATTTTTCCTTTATTGTAGCTATGACCTTGTAACATACTTGTGTACACTGGTTATTTAGAACATATTGCAGATATTATAACATTCCTTACAGAATGAAGCATTAAATCTGATAGGGTTGGTTACTTCAGAGTTCAACTTAAAAGTTCAGTTGAAACTGTTATTAATAAAACTATAACTTCTTAGCAATAGTTCATTGGGATGTCTATTAAAATCTCTCCTATATCTTACAGAAATCTGAAGTCTAGCCAGTGTGGACAGGCTGTCTAGTTTTAGTATGGGTCATACTGAAGTTACATGAAAGCTAGCCTAGTTAATAAGTCCTTTTAGGCCCCCACTAAACATTTTCACTAATCACAAGCACCCCATTTTCCTTTTGAAAGTAAAGTGTGGCTTGAACTTGTTTAAAGATTTTATCAGGCTCCTATAGCAACCCAAACTCCGCTTGTCTGATTGGGGTCCAAGGGCTGTGCCACGTGAGAGACTTTGAGAGGACAACTCTGTCCTGTGGCCTAGAGTCTACTCAGATGCAGTCAGCTTCTGTTATGCTCTTCGAGGGACCCACTATTTAAGGGTGTCTGATTTCTTCATCTCCCTCCCTTCATTTTTTAAGATATAGAAGGTGCTTACTTAATGATCAGATGGGACTTAAAAGTTGGTAATGCACTTGGATCTTAGCATTAATTTCTTTCAGTTATGACAGTCCTTAATTTTGTCAGACACCCCTACTGGCTGGCAGTTACTTATATGTTTATTGGTGTGTGTGTGTGTGTGTGTGTGTGTGTGTGTGTGTGTGATCATTGTGAAAGTGTGAGTATGCAAAACATTCTTGAATCGTAGCAGGAAAGTTTTACTGAAAAGAAATGAAATCTAGGGTAATTGCTAGGATCCTCTGGATTTCCAGCCATTTTTAGAGAGCATGCCATTAAGAACAGTGAGCACTCTCAGAGCTTTCTTTGTTTCTCTTTATGAAATAAAGTGGGGTTGATATACTACATTATTGTCAGAAATAATAGATAGATTTTTTTTTATTTGAATCAAGCATACTGTTGAACCTTAAAATAATTATGTCAAGCATTTTAGGTGTCATCTTTTTGTGTACTATAGAGGAAAATCCTGAATTTCTGTTAAATGCTTATGTGTTAGAAGTCTTTTAAAGCCATGCTTGAATGCTTTTGTGACACTTTAAAAATAATGAGAGTAAGAGGCTGTTGTAGATTTGAAATTATTATGTCCTCTCATGCCTACTAATACCCACCCCCCTAACCCCCCCATCCAGTGTAGTTGAAGTTGAAGCTTGCTGTTGAAGATGGCAGACCCAGACGTTCTCACTGAAGTTCCAGCAGCACTGAAACGGTTAGCCAAGTATGTCATCCGGGGCTTTTATGGCATCGAGCATGTTCTGGCCTTGGACATCTTGATCCGAAACCCCTGTGTAAAAGAAGAGGACATGCTGGAGCTGCTCAAGTTTGACCGGAAGCAACTTCGATCTGTGTTGAATAATTTAAAGGGAGACAAGTTCATCAAATGCAGAATGAGGGTAGAGACTGCTGCAGATGGGAAGACCACCCGGCATAACTACTACTTCATCAATTACCGCACTCTTGTTAATGTAGTGAAATATAAGCTGGACCACATGAGAAGGAGGATTGAAACTGATGAGAGAAATTCCACCAATCGGGCTTCCTTCAAATGTCCTGTCTGCTGCAGCACTTTCACGGACCTCGAAGCTAATCAGCTGTTTGATCCCATGACAGGTGAGACCTACCCAGATGATGAATCAAAGTAAGATGTGTACTCTTTTTAATTTCAGTTGTTCTAAATTGTAAGCCAATTGTAGACTTTATAGGAGTAAATAGATCAGTGCGAATTAGCATACAGTCTTTTGCATTGCCTTTTTCCTTCATAAGGAGGTGTATTTATCCATGGAGTTTTCCCACTAATGCTTCTCCTGAATTCCCCCCTTCTCCATCCCAGCCTTTATTTACTGCAGCAGCCTAATCTGAAAGATTGCGTTCTCTACGCCTTTGGGTTATTCTTAAGCAGATTATTTTAGTGTCTGTTTATGTCAGTCACTGACAGATCAGCTCATAAGCATATAACATAATATGCTTGAGAGTTTTGCTAGTGGACATGCATTGTGCTCTTAGGAGACTGTAACTAGGATATGTGATCTGCGTTTGGGGAAGTTCTCTAGAAGAAGGAATAGTTGAGACCCGAAAGATTAAATGAGAATTAGCCAGATCAAGTAAGATGGGAACCCTTTTTAACTTAACTAATGGATCAATAGTACAAATCAATCAGTGAAAGAGAATTGTTAACAGCATACACGATTCGACTCATTTAATCAGATACTTAATTTTTAAGAATTTTCATTAACACAGTTTATGAACCATGTTTTCCAAAAATACAGAATATATGGCATTAACACAAGAAACATTAAAGATGCTGGGTTAAATGGTTAATTTCAAACTAAGCATGAGACAAGTTTTATCATATGCTTGGTGGGACAGTTTTGTCTTGTTACCTTGCTTTATCTAGGAGAGGGGTTTGGTTTTGGTTTTGGTTCTGCTTCTGGTTTTGGTTTTGGTTTGGTTGTCCTTTTGCTTTTTGAGACATGGTCTCTCCGTGTAACTCAGGCTGGAACTCACTTGAGCTCAGTGCTGACCTTGGACTCCTATTGATCCTTCTGCCCTAATTCTCCAGAACGCTATGATTATGGCTCCCCTGCCTTGCCTAGTACATTGGTTATTTTTGTTACTGTGATAAAACAGCATGCCAAGAACTGACTGATGAAAGGAAAAGTTTATTTTGGTTGACAGTTCGAGAGGGAGAGCCCATGGTGGAGAAGGCATGGTGGCAGGCGGTTGGAGCAGCAAGCTAAGATAGTCTTCCTTTACATGAAGCTGGGACACTTAGCTATAGGCGACTGATGTTATAAACTCTCAAAAGCTGGCCCCAGAGACGTCCTTCTCTGTCAAGGTTTCACCTCTTAAAAGCTAACCTCCCCAAATATTCAGCTATAGGGAACATTTCTCATTCAAAGGCCCACACTTAATTAGGAGAAATCTTTTTTGTTTGTTTTTTGTTTTTTGTTTTTGGGTTTTCCGAAACAGGGTTTCTCTGTGTAGCCCTGGCTGTCCTGGAACTCACTGTGTAGACCAGGCTGGCCTCCAACTCAGAAGTCCATCTGCCTTTGCCTCCCAAGTGCTAGGATTACTGCCCGACAAGGAGAAATCTTATTTATTTATTTATTTATTCTTTTTTTTTTTCTTTAAGACAGAGTCTACACTGTAGCCCAAGATGATCCACAGCCAATTATGTTACTCAGGCTGGCCTTGAACTTTTGGTCATCAATTCTACCTTAGACCACCTAATATTTATAGGTATGAAGTAGTATGCTTAGCTGGAAGAACTTGGCCATAAGAAAATCTTAATTACCATGCTGGGTGTAACCATTGTGTGATTATACCAAAGGAATTCCTCATGAACTAGTTGTAATCAACAGAGAGCCTTTGGAAAGGTTGACCTGATTTACACAGAGAGCTGGAGTTTATTAGAATCAAGGCCTTGAGATAGGGTAAAGGCATGAAAAGATTTTTTTTTTTTTTTAGAAATCTGAAGCTGAAGCAAGTGTGTTGTAGTCAGTCTGAACAAAGACTGTATTTTCAGTGTGAGGCTGATAGTCAACATGAGTGGGAAGAGCGGGTGTGGGAGAGCAAGAAGAGTCACTCATTTAAGCAATGGTGTCATCCAGAACAGGTACCCCGAAGCTTGGACTGAAGCTCAGTTGGTAGCGTTTTTGCTCTTGGTGCAACCTGACTTATCATAACTGGAAATCTGTAATCAGTTAAAGACTCGTGGTTTTGAATGCACTTGCCATCTGATAATAATGTAGCTTTTATTGAGCTTTACCAAAGGACAAGATGTGCTGATTGGTTGATAGTAGACCCCAGTCTACTTGTTAGTTCACAGATAATAAGCATTTTTTAATCTTTGAACTATTAACATCTTCTTTAGAAATTCTTGGTCCCCACGCCGACCTCCTCCCCCTTCCTGTTTTGCTTTGTTTTTTTCTCTTCTACCTCTCTTACAGAGAAAACTGGAAGTAAATGTACATGTAGCAGGGTGCAGTGTCCTTATTCTGATAGTGTTTATGCTTATTCTGATAGTGTTTGAATTTGTACACAGCTTTCAGTCCTCTGCACAGCTCAAAGTTATCCTATTTTCAGGTTGATACTGGAGGTTAATGATGTCTCTGGTCTAATGATAGATATACTCAAAGGGCATCTTTTGTTTCTTTGTTTTTTCAGGAAGGGACTCGGGTAGCTCAGACTGGCCTTGAACTTGCTATGTAGCTGAGGATGACCTTGAATTCCTGATCCTTCTGCCTCTACCTAGGTTGTAGGTCCCTGGGTCTCAGTCTTCCTAAAGCTGTGACCCTTTAATTCAGTTCCACCCATGGAATTTTGTTACTCCTTCATAACTGTGGCTTTGCTACTATTATGAACCATAATGTGAATATCTGACCTGTAAGATATCTGAGCTGCAACCCCTGTGTCAGGTCGTGACCCACAGGTTGAGAACCACTCTTTTAGGCCTGTGTCATTCACTAGCTAAGTGAGGGACATGATGAGCTTCCATTTCTATTTCTTTCTCAGAAGTTCTTAGGTTGAACTGTGGTCTATTTTAGCTGTCAGGGAACCTTCAGTAATTGGATTTGGAGCCTTCCTGTACTTTTGATAAAACGTTCTTACCTCAAAATGTATGGGCAGGTCTTTGCCAGTGAACAAAAGGATGAACTAGATGAACTCCCTAGGAGCATGGGGAATTTTGGACTCAGTGAGTGTTAGGATTATTTTATTGTTAATTCATGTGTAGGCCAATGATTTCCTACTCCAATATAGTTTTTTCTACCCCTCTCTCCTTTTCCTACAAGCTTCTAGATTTTCTTCATTTATGCTTTGCCTTTGGTCTTTCTGGCTCCACTGTAACTGTAGATGTTTGGTATATGTAGACCTCTTTTTGTTGTTGTTAAATTTCATTTGGAGTAGCTTTAATATGACCAACAGTTAACTAGCAACACAACTTGGTCATCACTTGGTTCATGTTTGAGATCTGTGCAATGGAGTTGAGAAAAAAACAAAACAAAACAAAACAAAACAAAACAAAAAAAAACAAAAAAAACCCCAAAACCTTAAAGACTAAAGATGTTTTAAGTAAATTTATGATTTTTTTTTGGACTGCATTCATAGTTAGCATATGGCTAGTAGGCTGCAGATTGGACAAGCTTTGGTAGTCTTTGCCCACCAGTTCTAGGTTTCAGAAGTTTAATCAGACAAAAATAGATGTTTCAGTTCCAGAAATGTGGGGAGGTTATATAATTAAAACAGACATGACATGAAATCCCTCAGATCAGCAGAATAGCATCTTGTGGTTCCTAAGTGCATGTTTCAGATTTAGCAAGCTTTCTAACAATGTAAGTAGACTTAGTATTTCCATCCTAACACTCTCTGCCACATGTGATGTAGCTAATGGCACTTCTGAGTTAAGTTTAGCAATGTGTGTTATTCTCTTTTTATATATTAGGGTTAGATGGAATGGGAATAGCTTTCTGTTTTCCATTTTAATTTAAAAATATGCACCTATAATTTCAGAGAAAATATTCAAGAAAGAAAAAAAGAAATCACCAACAAAACCACTGGCTTTTTTATATATTACCTATATTTACTATTGTAGCCTAGAATATTTTTGGTCTCTTAGTTCCTTACTGTGCACCATATTCTTGGTTCTTTTTATAGAGTCCAGATGTAGTTAATAGTCTGGCTTCCCTGCTATCTGTGAGTTCTTTGATTTCCATCCCTCCTCCCCCCCATTGTAGATAAGATGCATTGTATTCCTTTGTATATATTGTTTTATTCTTGCTTAATTTTTTTTCAGTAAGATTATTGCTAAAAGAATGTAGTTTTGTGGCTTCTAAAATGTATATGTGGCACTGTGGTTTTAAGTGGAATGAAATTCTCTAATGTTAGAATTAGAAATGTGTTGGAAGCCTTGATTACTGATTACCAGAGACCACCGAAACCATTTTAAATAAACTTTGAGATGGGGTAATGAGAAATTCTTAAAGGAATACGTGTATTTAATAAGATCATAACATAGACAATTAGAGATGATATAGTTAACTCATCAAATGATGCATATGTTGTACTGTTGGAGTTGGAAGAGCTACAAAGGAATATCACAACTCTAGGGGTGTAAAGATTGCTAGGATGCTCTACACAAAATATCAGAGAGGTGTGTGGTAGCCTTTTTGGAGGGTTAGCTTATTTTCTGTGGTTCCTGGAAAATATACAGTCGATTTTGGGATTAGCATGAAGAAGTGTTTACTAGCTAAATAAAATCTTTAGTTATATAACTCAAAAATAGCCAACAGTAACTGAGGATAGTGGTTCACACTTGTAATCCCAGCTCTCAGAAGGCCGAGATAGGATGATGGTTGTAAGTTCAAGGCCAGCCTGAACTAGTAAGTTCCAGGCCATCCTAGGCTAAAGAGTAAAAGAGTCTTTTTTTGTTTTGTTTTGTTTTTTCAAGACAGGGTTTCTCTGTATAGCCCTGGCTGTCCTGGAAAAAGAGTCTGTTTCAAAGCCAGCAATGGGGATAGACCTCTCTTGATTAGTTAGGAGTAATTTAAAATGTTCAAGTAAACTTGCCATATAAACTGTTAGGGTACAGCATTTGTGCAACTTGTCAACGTGTCAATGTTTGCCTTAACACATTAAAAATAGGACAGGTTACTTTTCCTGTCTTCATCTCCTACTGCTCGGAGCAGGAGATAGATGCCTTGTAATCAGTGCCGTCCCTGCCGTGAAAGCACAAACTCACAAGACCTCTAGGATTGTTTGCTCAGTTCCTGAGTCCTCAGTCTTAGAAGTCATGACCAAGTGGCACTAATGAGAGAATCATGTCAGAAAACTACAGATTGGAAGAAAGTGATGGAAGAGAACATTTGCTGCAGTATGAGGACTTGGTAGCTGGGTGAAAGCTGGTGCTGGTCATGCATGTCTGTAACTTCAGCCAGTACCGCAGGGCAAAGTCCTGGACCTCGCAGGCTGGCCAGCCAGCATAGCCAGAACTGCAAACTTTTGGCTCAGTAATAGCGCCTCAAGGGAATAAAACAGTGATAGAGAAGACTGTCCAGGACCTTTTCTCCCATCAGTGTACATGTGGCTTTGTGCACATGGGTGTGTGTGTCTGCACATACACACATGCACACATATACGTATACCACATACATAAGCACACACACAAACGTTATGGAAATAAAGCAAACAGCAATATCCCAAACCTTTAGATTTTTTAACTTAAAATTCTATGTTTTAAATGATTTATTTTTAATTCTCTCTCTCTTTGTGTGTGTGTGTGTGTGTGTGTGTGTGTGTGTGTGTGTGTAGGAGGAGTATGTACATATGAGTGCAGTACCTGAGGAAGCCGGGGGGGGGGGTGGTGGGGTATCAGTGCCTCCAGAGTTGGAGTTAAAAGAGGTTCTAAGCTACCTAGTGGTGTGGAAGCTGGCAACCAAACTAGCCTCTGCTGAAGCAGCAACTGCTCTTAAGCTCTGAACCATCATCCCAGGCCCTCAACTCTACCACTTTTGTTGTTTTGAGACAGGGTCTCACTGTGTAGCCTTGGCTGACCTACTGTGTAGACCAGGCGGGCCTCTATCTATTGAGAGCTGAGATTGAAGTCATACGTGACCACACCTGGCTTTTGATCTTGACAGTTTGAGAGTTCAATGTTTAAGATTTATTTTTGTATGTTGATAAGAACTAACTTACATGTGAAGAGTTGCGTTTTGGTTTTGATTCTGGCATAATATTCAGTTGATTATTGTCTTTCAAATATGTCAAAACCTCAGACTTTCTGCCTGCCTACTGCATTTTGAGATGAATTTGATTGAAACCTAATTTAGAAAACGTGTTGGAAGCTTTGGCAGTCATCTAACTCCCTTAGTTTATGTTGTCAATTGTTAATTCGTCCTCCAGGCATGCTGCATTTCCCCTCTTTATAATGAGTTCAGAACCTGGGAAGAATTGTCGATTAGACTAGCTAAATGTCCATTTGAGGGAGGGTCAAAGCCAACTTCCTTGGTAAAGTCAGTTTGCTGGTGCGGATGATATGTATATCATCAGTATATTCAATATCTCCTTGGTTTTAAAACATGCTAAACCTATCTTATCTTGGCCTTTTATATATACATTAATTTCTTCAGTGCTGTACAGTGAATTGTTAAGGGATGGACTAATTTATTTTTATGATAGGTACAATCATGAGATATATAACTGTTGCTGTCATGTTTGTTAGATATCATCTGTTTTCTGATATCCAGTTAAACTGAAGCCATTTGCATTAGGAAAGTAGTTTGAAAATTGGACAGAATAAAAGGTGACTTTTTGAGATTTCAATATTTGACTTAATATTTTGATATATGTATCCCCCAAATGAACTCTTGAATTTAAGCCTGTATAACTGTAATGAAGTGATGGTAAGCACTATGAAGAAGTAGGTGGTAGGTAATGACTCTTAAAAAGCACATCAGGTCATGGCAGTTGTCTCTGCAGAATGCTCCCAAACTTCCATACTCAGAAAAGTCAGTCCTACATGGAGTTTATTAGGTCTTCCAGATTTGGGACTATTTTTTCCCATATTCACAGCAGCCATCTTATTTTTAATTTTGTGAGCAGTGGGAATGGGTTTGCTTGCCTCTTTGTAAGAGCCATCTTACTGCCCAAATACCTATGTGGCTTCCTCCCCTTTTTACTTCTTCGAAGTGTCCAGAGATGATTCCCTTGAATTGCTTCTATAAGAAATGAAATAATATCCATGTTCCTTTGCTGTTTTTTTCTCTATCTTCCTTCCCTTTTTTTCATAATATTTATTTCAATAATATGTTGTTTGTTTGTTTGTTTATTTATTTATTTATTTATTTATTTATTTATTTAATCTTGACTGCCTGCCAGTAGAATGAGTGCCAGGAATAGCTCAGAATTGGATTTGGGTGGATTAAGAAAGCATAATGTGGAAAGGCATGGGGACATCAGACCTACTGATTTTGGTTGAGGCTTATGTGCAGTAGTCATGTGATCTTCTTGTCCAGCCTTGAAGATGTGGGCACAGCATTTTATCAAAGCAGCTGGACCTATTTTGATTTTTAAATTTAATCTTTTTATTTTATTATTTTTTTTAATTAAACCTATGAAGGGGGAAGATAACGGTTAAGTGCTATCCAAATTTGATGGACACCTTTGATAGATCTTTGACAGTGAGTCCTGGACAGGGGCAGGCACCCTTTGATTGTCTATAATTGGAGGAAGATAAAGGAATACCATCTTTAATAATTAGCTGTCTGAGATTTGACTCTTACTGTCTGTCTTGTATCCATAAGTGTCATCATTTAATATCTCTGCCCCTTTTCTTAATTATGTATGTCCCAAGCACTTCACTGTCAAAAGAAGAATGGCAAACAGTCTTCATTTTGGTTTTGTTTGTGCTTAATGTTTCCTTGGCTGACCCTCACTTGATGGGTAGCATTAGTTAAAATGAGTAATGTGGTATGGCATGGGCCTTGCCCAGCGTAACACTCAGCGGTTGTCATTTCTTTCCTGGCTTTCGGAGACCTTTTGGTTGTTTTTCCCTCACCCCTTTGTTCCAAGTCCTTATCTCCTGTCTTCTTCACTCCAAATTCAGTTTTGTTCTTATATTTGGAAAGTAAAAATGATATAGACATCTCTCTTCCCTTCCTTTCCCACTCCCTTTGAAGTGTGACTTGCCTTCATTACAGAGCTAGAGCATTGCTATACTACCAAATAGATGGCCCTAAAATCGTTCTGAAATGCCTATTGGTAAAAGAATCTTTTTCTCCCTTCTTCAAATGTATATTTGCAATTGGATTTACTTTGATCTTTCTAGCAAATGTAATAGGTTAATGGTCAGCTAAGTAAATGCCAGCCATGTGACGGGCACTTAATGCTTGTTAAATGGTTTAATACAAGTTCTTCCTTTTTCTATTCCTTCTTAAGAAGAGAGGATTTTCTATCTACATGGGAAAAGTTTGTTGGAGTAGAGTTGTTAGAGATCGTAGGTTGGAGAAAGGATGAAAAGGTTCAGATGGAATCCAGGGTCAGTGTAATGCAGTTAACTTATTACTATGTTATTATCTATAAGCCTTTATTCCTGTATATGTCAAAGATGGACAATATTATTATACAGACTTGTCTCTGGTGAATACATGGGGTTATTTATTAAGCCACTTTCTTTTTTAATAGTTAGTGAGAATCGATACCCCATCTTTTCTGACAATGTCAGTTCCATCGTTGTCCAGCGTTGCCCACAGAATTTGTACAGCTTTTCTTTTCTCTCTGCTCCCACATGGTAGGATCTGGCGTGCATGTTCAGCCTGACGTGGCTTTGCTTTAGTAGTTTTGCCTTGGTCTTATATGTGGAGAGATGGAATGGGACACTGTGTTTCAGTTCTAATCTCTTGTACTTGGCATTCTGTCTGTACAACTTAGTACAGAGTGGTTTAGTCACATGAATAATTGTCATCAGTCACCTCATAGCAGTTCTCCACTTGATGTCTTTTATCAAAATAGAGATGTGGGCAGGTAAAGGTATGCTTGTTCAGTTGATTATTCTGGTGTTCTTTGTTACATGCGTGTTGGTTTGTATGCAGGAGCATATAACCTCTAGTGTTGGTTCCTCAGATGCTGTAGTTTGGTTTTGGTTTTTTTAAGTCCTAATGTATCCCTAGACAGGACTTGCCTAGGGGATTAGGCAGGCTGGTCATTGAGCCTCAGAGATCTGCCTGTCTAGCCAGTACTGGAATTAGAAGGACACGCTCCATGCCCTGCTTGTTCTTCTGTAAACCTGGGCTGTAGGATGGAGCTCAGGTCCCCAGGCTTTCACTGCAAGCCCCCTGCCTACTGTCTGAGCTCTCCTCCCAGCCCTGCCTACTGCACAGTCTTTATGTTGTTCATCAGTCAGACTTGTATATAACAAATTTAAGTTTATGCATGCTTCTTTAGCAAGAGGAACTACCATCAGGAGGTGTGTTCCTTTGTTTCAGGAATGCTTAGAGGACTTAGAGGATATGGGCTTTTATATGGTAATTTCCTAGAGGGTTAAAGTGATAGGCTTCTCTGCTGAAAGGCCCAGTGGATAAAGGCACCTGCCTCCAAGCCTGAAGACCCCAGTTTGACCCGTGGGAAGAGAGAATGGACTTCTCTGCACGCTCACACTCTGGCGTGTATGTGTGGACTCACATGTGATTGTACATACGCACACATTAAAATAAACCTCATTTATAGTTTTGAAGAAAAATGGGAGTAATTCTCTGATTGGGTATTTTAATAAATCTTATATCTATGGCTAGAAGAGTGAGAGGCTAAAGCTGGTCAGTAAAGACTCAGTCATAGTAGCTCAGGGTCACTGGGAAACTGGCACGGCTTTACAGCATCCATGCTGTTATTTGTCAGGCAAGATTCTACAAAGCTCGGGCCTGACTCACTTCTATGATGGTAACATTTGATGTGAGGTTTTTTTTTTTTTTCTGACACAAACAACAACAACACCCACAGCCTAGCTATAAGTACTGGACCACAACCTCCTAGCTTTGAGGGGCTCCCCGCCCCCATCTCATCTGGGATAGATACAGAAAATCAGGAAGAGTAATGCATGACCAAAGCACTCACTTATTCTGGGCCATGGGCTGGAGGCATGTCTGTAGGATTTGGTGTCACACCGAATAGAAATGCCTAGTGTGTCTGCTCTGCTGCTGGGGAAGAGAGGACAGGAGGGGCTACTCCTTGCTATGTGTCCTGCACTGGTACTTAATTATCTTTCTTAATCCCTCAGGTAAATTCTATAGAAAAGGAAGAATTCATATCCCTGGGAATAAGGCCAAACTAGAAATGCATTTATAGTAGTGGTGTAGACTATAAGACAGGAGTTTAGCATAATAGTTGAGCTGATTTGATTCCTTCCCATTACCCATCTAGTTATGTAACCTTGACCCAGAACTGCTGAAGCTGGTAGAACTTTCATATTTTACACTTTTAACTGGACATAGTAATGCAAATGCTGAAGGTTAATGTTCCCCAGTACTTTGTAAACACTCAAGGTACACCAGTTAAAGTTGCTGTTGTTTTCTTGTATTGCTGTATGACTTTATACAAATCATAAATTCCTTGAGAGCCTTAGTTATGCTAGCCTTTCCCAGAATTAGTAAACAGATCAAAAAGTGCAAGATTGTGCCCTTAGAAGCTTTACCAGAGCTGTTTGTGGTTGGATTACAGTGTTTTGGGACCAACTTCTGCAGTGTTTGAATGTAAGTTTAATGTAAGATGAGAAGTCTAGATATTATTCTAATAATAATCAATCGAGGGTGTTAGAGATCAAGCTTTCAGATAGACCTCACTTTAGATCAGGAGGATAGGGCAATATCAAGGGTCTGGAGAGGGAGAACCTAAAGTCAGGGAGCATGCTTACGAAGACTACAGTGGAGACCATGCTTAGTTAACAGTAGTGATGAAAACTTAGGGACATTTCTTTGAAATCACTGAAGTTCTGTGTTGAATGTAAGGGGTATAGAAACAAAAAATAAGTTCCTTGAACTTTAAATTTGACACTGACTGAATCCATTTCTTTAAATACCAATGGTTTGTAAACATGAAACAGCAGTCCTCAGAGAGGTAGCTCGCTGGTTAGAACACCACTGCCTTTGCAGTGAGTCAGAATTTTGTTTCCAGTGCCTGTATCAGGCAGTGCACAACCTCCTGTAACTTAGGCTTCGGGACCGGTCTTCTGGCTTTGAAGGCACTTGCACATACATATGTATGTGTGTGCACACAAGCACACAGTTAAAAAAATAAACTAAAAAAGAAAAGTAGAAGATATAGTACTTTGACAATTCTTAGGACCACCAAAAGCATTGAGTTGTAGCTATTTATTTGGCCTTTTCCAAAATAATAATAATCCAGATGTACAGTGTATGAAGAAAGCCGTTAGAAAGGCATACAAATTGTAGTGTGAAATAGTAAAGGCAATCGACGCTCCGCCAGCAGTGCCTGTCCAGCCTGCTCTCATCTCAGTAAACTCTGACCCACCGAGTGACGGGAAACACCACACGAACTTAGTTCAGAATGAACAGGTAACTCAGTTGCTGGGTGCACCAGCCAGCATCCTAATCTTGTAAGCCACATTAAATCAAATCCTCTGGTGGCCATCTACATATTGTCCTCCAAGCAGTCTCCATCAGCTGGGTTCCAGAAATAAAGGTACGGCAGCAAAGCGTGGGTTTGCAAGAAGTGCATCCCAGAAGACAGAGACTTTAGAAGCACTGGGCTGGCGTGGCAACTACCCACCAGTGGGAACTGAGCAAGCTGAGTGGAGAGATTTCAGAGCACTGGGTCAGAGAGTGCTGAGATGAGAGCAGACCGGCCAGGCACTGCTGGAGTAGCGTGGATTGCCTTAACTAGTTCACACTATTCAAACTCAGCAGTAAACTGTGCATAATTAGCTGTAAGTTAAATATATAAATATGTTAGAAATGTGATTTTCAAAAATGTATTAGTGAGATTTCAGCGTAAAAATGATGGACATATATAGAGGTGGACAGATCTATGATGAATATGACAGAAAATTGTAGAGTCTTGATGGGTACATCAATAGTCAGTTCTTCTGGCCTGTGTGTGTGTGGAGGTGTGGAGCCTGGGCTTCTCTGGAAGGTTTCCCTCTTCTGATTTTTCTGTAGGAACTTTCCGCTGCACCTTTTGCCATACAGAGGTAGAAGAAGATGAATCAGCAATGCCCAAAAAAGATGCTCGCACGCTTTTGGCAAGATTTAATGAACAAATTGAGCCCATTTATGCATTGCTTCGAGAGACAGAGGATGTAAACTTGGCCTACGAAATACTAGAACCAGAACCCACGGAAATCCCAGCCCTGAAGCAGAGGTGAGTGGAAGTCACCAGTTACCAGAAGCCTTTTAAAACTTGCACTGGTTTTAACTTTGGAGGGCTAGAATGAGTATTACCAGGACACTAAAGACTCCTGCTCTGTTCCAAGTTCTCCCATGCTTGTCTTATTAACTTGTGCCTGTGCTCATATTTGTTTGTACTTAATGCAGTAGAATGTAGGCCTTTGGCAAAAATCTTTAAATAGTCATTTTCACCTCGAGCAATCCTCTGCTGGGGCCTGCAGCACTTAGCCAGTTGACAGCCAGTTTGAAGTTAGTCGTGCCTCTTGAGAACATTTGAAGTTTCCTATTCAACCCACCTGCCTCCTTACTCCTACTACATCAAGATAGAGTTTCTCTGAGTAGCCCTGGCTGCCCTGGTTTGTAGACTAGGCTGGCCTTGAAACTCAAGAGATCCATCTGCCTCTACCTTCTAAGTACTGGGATTAAAGGCATGCAACATTACTGCTAGGCTTCTAGTCAACTCTTAAAAGCCAAAACTCTCTCAAGAATTAAGCATTTTCCTATAGATTTTTTTGTTTGTTTTTAAATTAGCATGTAAGTTTTGTTGTGGCCACTCATGGGTTCTGTCTTCTGGAATGGGCCTCAATTCAATCAGAAAGTGGTTGTCTTAGTTGGGGTTTTATTGCTGTGAAGAGACACCATGACCAAGGCAACTCTTATAAAGAAAACATATCATTGGGGCGGGCTTACAGTTTCAGAGGTTCAGTCCATTATCATCATAGTGGGAAGCATGGCAGCATCCAGGCAGACATGGTACTGGAGGAGGTGAGAGTTCTACATCTTAATCCACAGGCAGCCAGGGGAAGACTGGCTTTTGTTTCACACAGGGTAGAGCTTGAGCATTTAAGACTTCAAAACCCTGCTCCAACAGTTACAAGTCCACTCTCCTGCAGTAAGGCCACACCTCCTAGTAGTGCCATTCCCTGTGGGCTAAGCATTCAAACACGGAGTCTGTGGGGGCATACCTATTCAAACACCACAGTGGTTGATTACCTTCACAACTTGTACTGCCATTGGACCCATGTGTCTTGGGTCATCATTGCAGATGGCAGCGTTTATCTTTCTCCACTGGTAGTGTGCATAGTTCCTTCTAGGACCATCAACACTGTTAAGTAATGGCCAGTGGTCAGAGTTCTTAGTAAGCATCAGCTTGACTACTCTGTGGTCAGTGGGTTGTGTGGGTGTTGTCTTCAGCAATATGGCCTTACTGTCAGTTTGTGGAGAACAACCAATAGCCTTGGGAGTAGCCTGGGTTATTAGGGGGTTTCCATGGGATCCACGTGGCCAACAACTCAGTTAAATGTAACTCATTCTCAGCACTGGAGGTTTCATTTGGTGGCAAGAGATGTCTACTTGGGGCACGGTCTTCCTTGTTATTTAGTGACTTCATTTAGATTTCTTTTATAAATGTATATGTTTTAAGAAGCTGCCAGGTGATGGGGCATACCTTTAATCCCAGTACTCAGAAGGCAGAGGCAGGTGGATCTCTTGGTTTTGAGGCCAGCCTGGTCTACAGAGTGTCCTAGGACAGCCAGGGATACACAGAGAAACCCTGTCTCAAAACAAACAACAAAACCCAATCAAACTAAAACACAAAATGGAAAAGAAGATGCAGCAGAAGGTCCTATGATATTAGGCATCTGTTTATGCAGTCCATCAAATGACCCTTAGTTTCAGCTGTCCCTCTCTGTATTTCCTCCTTACCTCTTTCTCCCTTGCTCTCCCCATTTGGTCTTCCCATTCAGTCCATCCCCACTCTCTGTCCATTCACGACTATATTCTGCATGTAAACGAATACATACTGTATTTGTCTTTTTGAGTCTGGATTATTTCACTTGCAATGATTTTTTTCTAGTGGCACTTCTATATATATTTTTTTAATTCCCTCTGGTATTTACTATTTAAGAATAGCAGGTCCTGAGCTAATTGCATTTCTTCCTAGTTGTACAGAGACTTTTGTAACTTTATCAGTTACTGTGGACTCACCTCCCAACACCATGAGTCAGCTAGTTAGAATGTCTTTCTGATAATTTGTCTTACATGCCCAGAGGCTCTGACTTAGTACAGTTCACAGCTCAGTTGACATCCTGAAGGGTCTAGATTTCTTCCATCTCTGTTCTCTCCTGTTGTGTTGGCTTCTTAGGACTGTGGGGGGAACTGCCCTAGGGTAGCAATCTGGGCCTTGAATATTACCTGCAGATGAAAATGTCCAAATTCAGAGGATGGTATCCTTTCCTTGTGTCTTATTTAAAATATGACTAAAGAAACATTCAAGAAAACACACTTTATCCTATCTGTCTGCCAATGTCTTACTGGTTAGAATTACTTTGTATATTTATTTTAAACCAGTATCAGATAATGAAAATGAAATGACATGATTGGTACTCAGACCAGCCAAGTTTTACTTTGGCGGGGAAAGTTCTTAGAGTTCTTTGGAGTATCTAGCCATCAGTATTTAAAGAAAAATGATAAACAAAAAACAGGAGTTGTGATTAATAGGGAGCCATTACCATCCACATCACAGGCAGCTTCATGTTTAACTCAGTAAATTAACTCACTGCTGAGATGTAAACATTTACTGTCACTAATTGATGCCCCAAATAAAATCTACTTTGAATTTCTCTAAAATAAATACCAAAAGTAAGATTTTACGAGTGGTCTTCTTTATTCATTCTGATTGTCATTTCTATTTTTCTTGTCTTTCTTCAAAGTACCTTTTATGATGTCATGAAATAGTCTTCACAATTAACCCCATGAAGCGATGTGTTCAGGATTGTGTGTAAAGAGAAACCATCTCAGAGAGTCTTGTTTGTAAAGACATCATCATAGTAAAGTAAATGTAGGTCCACACTAGAGCACTGCTCCTTTCTTCTCTCCTCACTGGAGTTAGCTAACTCAGGAAGCCATGTCTGCCTGACAGATATAAAAAGCAGGCTGGGCATATCAAGATGAAGATGTTGGCTGAGGATAGACAAAGCATTTACAGGTTATAGGGAGAAGATGAGATGAGCAGGGGGAGCTCAGCATGTGACCGAAGCACAAAACCAAGGATGGATCCAGATGAGAAAACGAAAGGAACATGAATGCTAAGGGAGAAAAAAGTTCACAAAGCCAAACTACATTGTAGGCAACTGTGCAGGTAGAAAGGTAGAATGTCTAGGGACAGATATGGCTGAGTGGAGCCAAGTGGTAATCGATGCAAAAAGTAATATTAAGTGAATGCGGAAAGGAACAGAAGGTAGAGAGAAATCAAGTGCTTGCAATTGTAGCATGAGATATCAAAAAAGCAAACATAAAGATGGTGTGGATATATTTGGACATATCCAGAGCAGGAGCAAGAAGACAAGGAGGGAGGAGGCAAAAGAAATGACTAAGACTAGGTAGAACTGGTGCCAGGGAGTAAGGCTGTGGGCAAGAAGAGTATAGAATAACCCTAGGTACAGGCAGGATAATGAGAAGAATGCAGAGGCAGTAGCTGGAAAACATGTGTTCACCAAGTAGCTGGAAAGAGCTTATTGCTTGGTTTCAAAAATATAACCAGAAGCAGGGCGGGAGGGATGAGAAGCCCAAGACTACCTCCAGAGGATAGTCAGAATGATGTTCTAAGAGACGTGTAGCCAACCAGTCAGATCCTTGGACACAGGCACAACAGGGGAGCCTCAGCTCAGCATGTGTTGGAAAGCCCAAGAGCTGTGAGGTGGTCTCGGAAAGAAAGAAAAGAGCAAAGCAGGAAGCAGAAAAACAAGGACAGGGCTTGGAATAGTGGCTCACGAGGGAAGAGGACTAACAAAGTGTCGGCTAGATTTAGGATGACATAATTTCCGAGCGAACCAACAGATATCGAAATGCAGGGAGATAATTTAGAGAATTGTGAGAGAAGTCAGGGAAATCATGAGATGTGGAGCACCTGTGAGCTCTGAAAACAGTTACAAGCATGGAGTGAGCAGGCACTTGAGGAAACATCACCTACGGGGGCGCTTGGAACCTCTGAACAGGCACATTAAAGACAAATTGATGTAGATCAAGATTGGAAACGTTAAAGCAACAGCGAGAAGGAAAACTTAACTTAGCTCATAGAAATGGGAAAGCCTAGTGATTGGAGAAAGATAAGGATCGATTGGGCCTGAACTGGCCTGACAGGCAAGGAAGGCCATCGAGGTAAAGAGCAAACCAGACCAGGAAACATCAGCATCCCTGGTGTGGGGAAAGGTGGCAGAGGACAAAGAGTCAGTATAGTTGTAGAAATAGAAGTATGCAGCTAGGTAGAAGAGACTGGGTTCTGAAGAGGGTTGTGCCCTGTTCAGTGAGTGGTAGGAAGAGAACATTAATTCTGCATTGAGGTCTGACCCATAGAATAATTTCCTGACTTCTTCCATGGTCACACACAAAACCACCATAGTTTAAAGTTGAACTAAAAAAAATATTTTTAAGATACAATACTTTTTATTTTGTTTTAAACGAAATTCTCATGGAAGATAGAACTGGAGATGGTTTTACCATACTGGTATTTTTAAGTAGACTGTCACTGTGTCCTTTCCCTACCCCATGCCAATTAATGGTCACATAGCAACCTCTAAAATGATAGTTGTTCATATATGCAAGAGGGGCCAGTGTTTGAAGAACTTAAATATGATGTAATCCACACAGCTTTCGCCCTGTGTTATAGAAGAGTTGCTGAAGCATGCCTGCCTAGTTGCTAGATAACTGTTGTTCAAACTCCTAATGCATTAGGCCTCTCTCCAGCTGTCCTTCATGTTACATATCTAGACATTAACGTTTCTCCTTGTTTGTCTCTCCTCTTTTTCTACAGCAAGGACCGAGCAGCAACTGCTGCTGGAGCCGCTGGCCTGGCAGGCGGGCACCACCGGGAGGCATGGACCAACAAAGGCCCCTCTTATGAGGACTTGTATACTCAGAATGTTGTCATTAACATGGATGACCAAGATGATGTGCATCGCACCTCGCTGGAAGGGAAAGCTGCCAAAGAGAGACCCATTTGGTTGAGAGAGAGCACTGTCCAAGGGGCGTTCAGTTCTGAAGAGATGAAGGAAGGTAAGAGTGAGAAGTAGGAAGGTGGATATATCATGGAGCTAGTGGAAAGAAACTCAGAAAGAGAATGCCTGGGTAATTCTTGGTTTATTGAAAATTCATTGAAGGAGACTAAGCACTAAGTGTTAACACCAGGGGTGTTTTGTTGCCTTTCAGCTTAGTCAAGATAGCAAATATGTTTTTAAAAGATTTAATTTTATATGTCTTAGTGTTTGCTTGTACATATGTATATACACTACCTGACCTCTAGTGCCCAAGGAAGTAAGAAGATGGTATCAGATTCTCTGAAACTAGAGTCACAGATATTTTAGAGCTGCCACGAGGATGCTGGGAACTGAACTCAGGTCCTCTAGAAGAGCAACAAGTGCTCTTAAGCACTGCTCTATCTTTCTAGTCCTAGATGTCTGTTTTCAGATTTGAATTCCTGCCATATAAAGTATATTGTGCTGCATTATTTCCTCATAAGTAACAAAGAGCCTTTTGCTAGCTGAGGTATAATAGGAAGACACCACATGATAAAGGACAGAGCAACCCTTGTCCAAGAAAATTGATAGGACTTTATTTTGGACAATTTTGTTAGTCTCTGAGCTCCAAAGGGTTAGCAGTTGGGTAATAACTTTTGCAAGTTTAAGATGTGCAGGGTTTTCCTTTGTGAGCTCTAGCTCAGGTACTGGGTTCAGCCTTGGGGGATGATAGAGAAAACCGTCTATTCAGCTGAGACTGAATAGGCTGAGGTTGGACTGGAAAGCAGAGGTGACAGGAATGGACTGTCTACCCTGTTGGGTTTGTTATTAGCTTGTCATGTAAGTGGGCTCTAAGGTGCAGAAGCCCTCAGTTACCGAAAGCCTGGTTTAACCTTCCCCTTACCTTCATACCTGAAGGTATACTCGATATACCGGCAGTCAGGAAGAGAGGGAGGTACTGTGGCTGCAGGTCATACCTCCTGTAAGTGAGTCCCTTCGAGAGTCCAGTTGCAGTCAGAAAATATTTCTGTGACAACCATACTTTTCCTTCCTTCTTCCTCACTGATTAGCCTGCAGTGTTCAGTTATTTGGGTTGAAATTGTTCTGGGTTATATAGTAGTTAGGCTGTAGTATTCAATAGGCTTATTTTCCTCAACTTGCCTTTTCCCTGTTCTTGAAGCAATCAGATCTTTTTTTGATGAACTTGGAAACAAAATTAACTCAGATAAACTTATTGTTAACTAATATAATATACAATTAAGCTTGTAAATTTAACTTTGAATATTTATAATTCATAGGACAGTAGAATATGTCCTACATAAATAAATAGTCTACCCAAGTGTTCTGTCTAAGATGGATAATATTTACATTTGTCCTTGTTTGTCATAGTGTTGAACATGGGCTACTCATTGAATTAGTAAGAGCGTCTTATTTGTCCTGAACCCAATTTTCCTCAAACATGAATTATTTTTGTGTCTACCTGAATTTTTACAGACTTCAGTCATGTCTTCCTTATGACACCAGAGCTCTGATTGATTCCCAGTGCCCCTGTTTTCCTTCACGGTGGCCTCTTTCCCAAAGTCATTTATAGTTAGAGTTGTTTGTTTTTCTTTATCCAGTCTGTTTCTAGTTCTGCTAAGCATTCTTGAGACCCAGTCTCCAGAATGGTACCTGTAGCTTATACACAGATCACTAAAGATTGAAGTCTCATTTTCAGTACCTTAGGTTTCTACCTGACATTTTGTTTGTTACTTTGGCTCTGGAAGCATGCTAAGACTTATGTTAGAAACATGGACAGGGGACCTTTAGGACAGATTTTGTCCAACCCTGTATTTAATAGCTTAGACTGTATCATTCGACATAGTTTACATTATTTTTCTATATGTAGGTATTCTTTCACTTTGACTATGTAAATATTTATCTTTTTGGTGACTTAGGCAAACTTTAGCTTTTCAATTTTTTTTCTACATTTTGGCTATAAAGCTCCCAAATTATGTAGCAGCATCAGTGACCTTGACAGACAGTATGTACCTTCTTTGTAACTTTTAGCTATTACGTAGGACTTCCTGGAAGTATTACCTTTACTTTCTCACCCAGAAACATGCATATTCATCTTTGTTTTTGTCTTCTGTTTTAATCTGTTAACAAAGCAGCCCCTTACCCCCAGATTTTGGTCATGTTTACTTTTACTTTACAAAGTGTATTTGCATTTCCTCATATTTTGCCATTTGAACATTAAAATACCACAAGCACCCTTTAGAAACAGCTTGCCCAGAGGCCCACGAGCCTTTCCTGCCCTTCTTTCTGCCGTGTTCATCGGGAGTGAGCACTCTGGAAGGAGATTCTGCCTTCAGCAGTGTTTAACTTTGATTCTGATGTCCATGTTATGCTAAGTCTCTTTTCTCTCTTTGCCCAGTATTCTCAAGTAGGAATTCTGTTCTTTTCAAAATATCTAACTTCCAGTTGCATGTTCGGTATAGTAACAAGGTGATTTCACTTTACTCATGGGCAGAATTGACCATTTTCTGAGCCTTCTCTTGATGATGGTTGGTAATTTTCCTATATATCACACCCATTCTGAGTACTTCACATTCCCTTGGGCTCCACAGTAATTCAGTGAAGCAAATATTATTATTTTTTCCACTGTTATACTTGGGGAAATTGAAGAAGAGAAAATTAGTGTAACTTTACCCAAACCATATAGCCAATATGTGTTAGTATTTGAATCAAGGAGGCAGGTTCCAAGTGTGACTTTTAGTCCTTTTATATATTTAAAAGAGTAATCTGTTTGAGTCTAACTAAATGCAAAATACCAACATTTTTCTTAAGTGTGTCACCGTAGTGTATCAGCCACGATGTGTGTATAAAGTAATGATATGTGGTGAGAGAAAATGTATTTCTTAAATTAATGATCTTTTAATAATGAGTTTAAAGTTTGTATAATTTGCTTCAGGAAAATGACACTGCCATTTATTTACTCATTCAGCAAATTCTTATTCACTGCCTAATACATGGCAAGTATTGCCCTACTGCCTGGGGTCACAGTGAATAAGAGATAAAATTTGTTGTGGCAGATTCTACATCCTTAGAAAGGGACAACAAAGGCAGTAAGCCTAAGTCATTATGTTGGAAAATGAGCACTGTGAGCAAAAACACAGCCTTGATAAAGTGACATTTGAGTAAAGACATAAAGGATGTAGAAAAGTTAGTTGTATAGAGACCTAGAAAAAAAATAATTCCGTCAGGGCAAACAGGCAGTCCAGATAGCCTGAGGGAGTCTGTGTGTTGGAATGTGTCCACGGCTACAGCTGGCACAGAGTGAATAAGTGGGGAGAATGGGTAAGAAGTCAGTGGCCAGGACGAGTTCAGGATGTGGTAGCACCTTTAGGTGTTGTTAGGCCTCTCTCTGGCTTTTACTCTGAGCGAGGTGAAAGCCGTGTTTTCGTTCCATGTTATCCTGGCTGCTTGCCTGGCGCTGTCTTGGCACCATTTCACAGGTTCTTGCCCAGAGTCTTAGCAGGCACACCTTCTTTCACCTTCCTAACATTTAGAAATTGAAAATTTTGCTCAAAATAGTACAGCTTGCATGGGGGAGGGGAAGAACTCGCAACTCACATTCATACAAGTGTCTGTAAACCTGTCCATTTCATGTACTTAGTCATTGCTACTTAAGCTTTAGTTTCTAAGAAACATTTTAGAAATTTTGTAGAACAGCAGCTCAGAAAATGAAAGCAGTCAACTCTGCATTGTTGTATTTGTCAACTTAAACATAAGGTATTAAAGTCTTTTTTATATTAGTTACAAATGGATGGTCTTTGTATTTAAGGATCTTGACGTTCTGACTTTTAACTTCCAGGTGGCATCGATGTGGACACATTTCAGGAGCGCGAGGAAGCCCGTGCGGGGCCTGATGACAATGAGGAGGTCATGCGAGCTCTACTCATTCATGAGAAGAAGAGTTCTTCGGCGACAGCTGGCTCTGTGGGAACAGCCGCTCCAGTGACAGCTGCTAATGGCAGTGACTCTGAGAGTGAGACCAGTGAGTCAGATGACGACTCTCCACCCCGGCCAGCAGCTGTGGCTCCGCATCATCGCGATGAAGATGAGGAAGACGATGAGTTTGAGGAAGTAGCCGATGACCCCATTGTTATGGTGGCTGGCTGTCCGTTCTCCTACAGTGAAGTTAGCCAGCGGCCAGAGCTGGTAGCACAGATGACACCAGAAGAGAAGGAGGCATACATAGCCATGGGTCAGCGTATGTTTGAGGATCTCTTTGAGTGAGCTCTCCCTGCTTTTGCCACTGTTAGTCCATTTCAGAGAGAAACATCCCATCGAGTGCTTAAGGGGCTTCCCACCTCTTTATGTAAAGCACCTGTTAATCTAGTACAAAAACATAGTAGGAGAGAAAATTTGATTTTTTTTTTAATGTAAGAAACTTTCCAGAAAGGTAGGTATGTTATAAGTATTAGTTCCCTCTTATTATTAAAGTATTAACATTTTTCTCTATTTCCTTATCTAATTTTTTTCCTTTCCATTTTAAGACATATTTTTTTCACTCTGACCAAAATGTTCCTGTTTACCTTCAGAACCCTACTAGGCATGAGTGTTCCCTAGTATGGTAGCTGCATTGTGGTCAGGCATTTGAGACAATTCCTGCCAACCAAAGCAGCTTACCAAGAAGCAGATCACTGCTTAGAACAAACACTTCATCTTCCTCAAAGTTGAGTGTGGGGCCAACCTGTAAAAGTGAAAGAGTGCAGGAGAGAGGGTACCTGAATCTTAGGTTCGTGTGTGAACGAGAGTCCTCGTCCATAGAACCAGTAAGGCTGGTAGACTGTTTCGTTGTCATAGACCTTGTGGGTTATACTTTAGGTGACAGATGACAAAGCAGGTCAGGTCTACCCTTATGGAGAAATTCACAGACCACATGCACAGAGGGTAAAGAGTCTGCATCCAGGGTTGAAGAACGGAGAACACTGGGGACTGTGCCTTAGAGCTGCCTCAGTGCCATTTGGAAATCTCTGGTGTAAAGCTGAGACTGGAACCACTTCCCCAACTTGTTCTATAGACCCGTGCCAGTGCTCTGAATTAAGGAGCCTTTCCAGTACAGAGCAGTATAGAAGTACTGATTCCCTTGCTCTCCTCAGTCTCTTCTAAAGGCCATCAAGCCTCATCAGTGCCTCTACTGTGTTGTTGAGCATTGTAACCTCAAAGGACATAGTCATTAGTGTGGCGTTATTCCTGTAGGCGGAACTTTAAGAATAAAAGACTTTCATATAAGGTCTACAACAGTTAAACTTTTATAGTATTTTCCCTTGCATTGTGACTTTTAGTTATCATTTTGTAGTATATGTGTGTAGCTAAGAATGTTTTAGAGAATCTGAGCCTTGTATAAAGTGAGATGGCATAGTTACCTGGTTGCTGGATGACTGAATATTGACAGTCTACTTTTACAGGTTAAAGCTGGTTAATTTCTAGCTCTAACTTCTTGGAGCATCACTAGAATGAGCACTCTTTCTATTTACAGTTGTTAGAGGCTTCTCACTGGTCATCATCTAATAGCATAGGTGCAATTTGATGCGATTTAAACTTTTGGCAATGAATTGCCTTAAAAAAACCTTTTTATGTATTTATCTTAAATACATGAACTGTTCAACTTTAAAATTTTGTTTTTTAAACTTTCATGGTTGTAGAAAGATATTAATTTGAAAAACATTTATTTTTAAACTATATGTTCTTTGTTGCATTTTATATGAGATTGTATGAGTAGTATACATTTCAGTAGTGGAAAAATGTATTAATAAAGGCACTCATTAAAGCTGCGTCTGAAATAGACTACATTAAGGAGGAACTAGATATTTTCGAAGAAAACTTAACAGCCATTCATAAGAAGGCCTTGGGAAGAAAAGGTATCCATATTGTGTTCCATGTAAAAGGGTTTACATCCTCCCTACAGAGGGCACGTAGGGTACTGTGTACAAGACACTCTTGGCTGTGCTATTGGACTGATCATCTAGAGCAAACATGAAGCAGGGATGATGTGTGTGAGTGCAGAGTGGGATTTGCAGTAATCTCAGTGTTTTAGACAATAGAAAAGAGATCCCATGTTATAAAAGATACGTGCATAGTGGGTTCCTTGTAGAAATAGTGAATGACAAAAGCAAATTCTGGGCTAATGCCGGGATTTTAGGTGTGTTCTCTTTATATTCGAATCCCAGGTTAATCAAATTAAAATAATAAGACAGTATAATTTAATATGTAAAATTTTGACTGTTGCCTCTATATTTCAATAACACATATAACAAACTTCAGGAGAGCTTGCTCTTATTTTATCAGACAGGTATGTTTGTCTCAAGCTGTTCAGTAACTTGGTATGGGAAGCCAATTAGTGACAGAAAACCCAAAAATGGAAGTAGTGCCAATTGTTAGCCTTGGAAGCTTTAGCGGGGGGCAGATCTATTCCCCAAGGTGGTAAATACATGCAGTGACAGTGTAAAGAGGGGTCCCAGGTATTAGGAGTTACCACCGCCCACAGTGTACAGCGAGGGACATGTAGGAAACTGTTTCTCTAATTTGGTTGGCTTTCTTACCATTATGCTTGTTTTAGCTCTCCACATAGCCCAACTTTTCCACTGCCCTTAAAACTTTCATGGATCGCAACCTAGAAGACAACTTCTAGTAGCATTTCTTTGGGAAACTACTGCTCCTTTGTAGGAAGAGAAGCAAGTGTCCACACCACCTGAATGGATTTCTCTCCAGTACCATTAATAGCAGTATGGGGTATAGGGAGGAGGCATCAGAAAAGGGCTTTTGTTAGGCCAAAAAAAAAAAAAAAAGAAAAGAAAATAGTTTATATCCTTTTCTATAAAACTCTTCCAGCCAGTGTCGGGTTCTGCCATGAAATGTGACTAAAATGCCAGCTTCTCATTTTCTTTTCCATGTCATCGCTTTTCTCCCCCAAAGGCCTTGGAAAGTTTTCATGTTCCAAGATCTTCCTGTGCCTTTCAAATAGCTGACTTTCCAAATAGTTGTGCTTCTACAGCTTCCAAAGGCAGGGCCTGTCAAGATGGCTCCCTAACCAAGGCACCATCCCTGTCTCCAGGAGCCAGCATAGGAGGCTAACTATGGCTCCTTTTTTCCTTTAGGCAGTTATTGGTGTTTCTCACTAGAATAAATTCTGAGTATTATATCCCTGGATATGAATCACTTTCACTTACATCGCTTCTCCAAAACCCCGGTGGCAAGCTGCTGTAGCCCTGGGCTATCCCTGGGCTATCCCTGGGCTATCCAGCTATGTCTGCACTGCTTCATTTTGTTTGCCCTTGAAGTCAGTGCTTTTTGTTTTTATTTTGAACAATCCCCTTCCCCACCCCCGCCTTTCCACAAAACACCTTAAGGGATGTTACATTTAAATGAGCTTTAGAAATGCATTCAGCACACCCTGGGGAAGTTAGGGGACCAGGTGCTAATCCCTCATGACCTGGCCAGACACATCACCTCTCAACAGTCATGAAATGATCCTGCTAGGTTTTATTTTAGCTAATATTTTACGGAGGCAAGTGGTCACATAGTTTTAAAATAAAGCCAAGCAACACCAACAAAAAAAAAAAAAAAAATGCTTTGTGATTTGCTAAAGGACGTCAAAACCAGGCATGGGGTAGTTTAATTGAGTGACTAAGGTAGAAGGTAGATTTGGAATTGGCAGTGTCACAGGTCACAAAAAGAATGGCAGCTAATTGGGCTTCTGTTTCCCCATCTTGCTGTGGTATTTAACTTCAGTCATCTGCATGACTAAGGGAGGAATAATTGAGTATTTTATAATTGTAGGTATTATAAGAGGTTGGGGTACCAGCAGGTGGATAAGAACAGCAAGGACAAGTTCACTCCATTCAGTTGGCCCCATGCCTAGATTTCTAGCCAGGACCACAGTAAAGAAGATGTAGATGTGGTGCTTTTTATTTTTTCTTTTTCTTTCCAAGTTTTAAAAAAGGAAGTATACAATAACAGTTTCTTATTCTGAACTATTCAAAATCATGAGGCCTGGGAGTGGCACTCAGTGCTCAGAAGAGCTCCAGGTATGAGGCCTTGGGCTGGGCCCCCCCTCACTGGGAATAAAGAGAAAGGCTTCAGATTCTTGAAATCCACATGGCTCACTTGGTATCTGTTTTGTGCTCTGTCTTCCTCAAAGCTTTGTTGCCTTTAACAGCTCGGTTGCTGTCACTTTTTTCACAGCTTAAAATTCCCTCCCAGAAAATGAAGACTTTTTAGAGAGAAACCGGAACTGTGGTAAACTCACTGTCTATTCATGTTTTTTTTTTTCTCCCTGCCATAAAAGAAAATAAACTGAACAGGATTAATGCAGACACTCTTAAAACCTGACAAGCCAAAGTGGGTTGAGAAAGGGGAAGATAATGAAATCTTCTTTTGGAGAGCTGAAGTCATGAAGCATTTCCTGCGCACCTTTAAGTGCAGGGGCAGATAAACCGGCCTCTTCAGAATGAGCTTTATGTCCTGAGAATCAGAGGCAGCCTTTCCAATTCACTTATAAAGCTACTAGGCCTGGTGCATGCCCCAGTTTCCGCAGGCAGCCCACGGTTCCCATCATACAAAAGTACATTATCGCCTACCTGATGTAAATAAGTCTGTGAAATTAAGCTAGGAAGGAATACAAGTGCCAGGTTCCTGAATCATGTGAAGACATATAAGATGGTTGTATAGTCTCATTGTTACATAAATGTATCTGATGCTTTAAAATCACCCAATTAGGAATATATATATATAGTAAAAAACTGAGAACTCTTCCGCCCACCCCCATTTCACTATTCTGAGGGAACCATTGTTGAGAGTCTGCTTATCAGTCCATACGTCTTCCATGTAAATGGGCTTATACACACTGTCATTCAGTTTTGTAAACACTAGAGCTGTATAGAATTTTAAAATGTCATATGATGATTTATGTGACCTTCTTTATTAATGACTGGACCTACCCTTACTTTTTCTTTTTTTTGGGGGGGGTTATTTGTGTAACATAGACTTATAAGAGAAATAGGCAGAGTGTGTCTTATGTTACTGTAACAAGTAGCTGAAGCTGGTTCCCCTATAAGGAACAGGGAATTGTGTTTAAGGAGTTTCTGAGACTGAAAGTCCCAAGATCAGACATCTCTGCCTGGCCGCAGCGGAGGGCCCACTTGGCCATAATACAAAAGGGTGGAGAGCCAGGTGGTGGTG
This sequence comes from Mastomys coucha, assembly GCF_008632895.1. Lineage (NCBI taxonomy): Eukaryota > Metazoa > Chordata > Mammalia > Rodentia > Muridae > Mastomys > Mastomys coucha. The sequence continues at coordinate 35,384,468 of NW_022196894.1, read as the reverse complement.
GTGCACACCTTTAATCCCAGCACTTGGGAGGCAGAGGCAGGTGGATTTCTGAGTTCGAGGCCAGCCTGGTCTACAGAGTGAGTTCCAGGATAGCCAGGGCTACACAGAGAAACCCTGTCTCAAAAAACAAAAAACAAACAAACAAACAAACAAAAGGGTGGAGAAAGAAATGGCCATTTACAGAAGAGGCCAAGTCAATGGGACGGACTTACTGTGTTACAACATGCTCTTATAAGAGCCCACTCTGAGAGGCAGCATTAGTTCCTTTTGCATTGGCAGTGATGTAACCTCATCAGCACCAGCTCTTACATGGTCCTCCATCTTAGCACTCCTACACCATGGACCAGCCTAGCACATGAAACCTTGGACACACTGATCCAAATCAACTGGATGTGTCCATTTATACTTCAGTAGACACTGCCAAGTTACCCTTTTAAAAAAATGGTTGGGTGATAATGAGCTAGGACCATAAAGTATTGGTCCTGGATTGGTGTTTATGCCTAGAGAATAGTAAAGTCATATCCAAGTCTGTGTTGGTAGGAAGACGGGGACATTCTTGAAAGGTACTGAAGAGATAGAAGTAGTATATTTGGTGACTTTGGATAGGATAATTTTCTCAGATGAATCTGAAGTTTCTGCATGGATAGTGTCTCTGCTCATCCATGACCAAAACCAGAAGGGACAGAGGATTTTTCATGTTCAGCAGATTAGCTCCACCATTTTACCTACAAGGTGATCCTAAAAGTTAAGAGTTGATTGTTTTTTCTTTTGTCACCCTATATCAAATTTATCATCCAGTCCTGTCAGACTCAAAATGTAATCTAACTTACATAACCCAACTGTGAACATAGAGCTGACAGGACTCACTGATGAGTTGGAGACATGGTGTAAGTCAGATCTAGTGGCTTCCACCACTGCCATTCCAGCTTTGCCAGCTGTCACCTTGGTGAATGCAGCCACCCATGGACCCAACTCTTCTCTCTGTCTCCACAACACACACACACACACACACACACACACACACACACACAAACCAAAAAACCAAGATTTTAACCATTCACCCACACAGGAATTTTTAAAAAGACCAAAAAAAATATATATATATATCATAAATTAGATTTATCTTTCAATAACATCCAGATTTCTTACCCTTTCCAACAGTCCTGTTTTGGTCTGGCCTCCAACTGCTTCTTCTCCTTGTTGGAAACTCTTAGCTTGAGTAGACCATCTTTTTGCCTGCCTTGGGTCACTGTCTAGTTACAGTCTCTGTATAAGAAACTTGGCCATTCTTACCTGACACTTATTTCTTAAACACAAATAGCACCAGGGCGAAGCCAGTTCTCTGTTCTCCTGTCTAGTCTATATTTTGCTGTCTTGTATTTGTTTCTCGCAAATTTAAAGTTTGAATTAAATGTCTTATTTATGCCCATCACTCCTCCACTCCCACCCCCCTCCACCCCCAAAGAGTAGAAGCCACCAGAGGGCAGGCTCCTAGCATGTAGAATTAATTCTGCTGCAGAGTAGACTCAGTTAAGTGTTGAATGGAGAGATGGGCAGATGAAGGTAGCAGTGACCTTTTCTGCACCAAGGCTGATCATTTTGTTCCTGACTGAATTGCAAATTAGTTAATTATGTTCTTAATCAGATAATTATGCTCACTTGTGATTCATGGTGCCTAGGGCTCTGTCTCCAAGACTATCAGTAGGGGGTGCTGGAATATAGCTTCTGAGGCACAGCTAGACATCTTGAAGCTTCGGTTCTGGGAGCCATTAGCTTTAATGTTTGTGGGAAAAGAAATTTATTGAGTATTGGGGCTGCATTGTTTATATATGTTAGCCACTGGCTAAGTGTGGCCGAATACTTGAGATGTATCTGACCCAAATGAAAATGTGCTGTAAATGAATATAGTATATACTCATGGTTTGAAGGCTCAGCATGGGTATTCTTAGTGCAAGATAATTTTATATTGATTATGCTTTTAGAAACACTATAGATGTATTGGGTTAAAGAAAAATATTATTAAAATAATCTTAACTGTTTTCCCTTCTTTTAAAGTGGCTATTAGAACTGTGAAAACTCTACAAGAGGTCACATTTGTAGCTTGCTTTGTGTATTTCCATGGACGGACATTGTCAAGGATATCTTTTTTAAGATTTCGTTTTCAAATAATTGTGTGTGCAAATATATGTGCTTGCATATATGAGTGGATGCCCATGGAGGCCAGAGGCATCGGATCCCCTGGAGCTCCAGTTAAAAGCAGTTCTGAGCCACCTGGGATGGGTTCTGGAACCTAACCCTGGTCATGTGCAAGGGCAGCAAGATCTCTAATTACTGAGCCATCACTCCAGCTCCATAGCCCTAAGTGTTATAGGGACTGCTGGTGGTCCCCATTCACACACATCTTTTCCTGAACACTGTGCCATCCCTGTCCTCCCATCTTCTACCAGGAAAGTCAGCTTGGTTTTGTGTGTTGGCTCAGTATTCCTGGAAACCATAATGGACTTTGCTTCTGCCTTTTCCCTTTTGAGTGAGATGGGAATGGTTGGGGTGGGGTTCTTGGTTTCTTTCCTGAGGGAAACCGGTAGAACTTGATATGAATCTAACAAGTTTAACTAGTCCAATGGCACAACACTAGGCAAAGGACTGTTTTCTTGGAAGTAAAGGAAGACATGCTAGAAGTGGAGGAGCTGACCAAGACAGCTGGAAGTCCTGTGTGATGATCTGCATATGTTATACTAGTACATACTGTAAGTTAAATTGTTTCTGTGTTTCTCATGAACCTTCACCCCATTCCACTAGAGTCAAGGCCACCTGCTGGCTTACTGTAGTGCCTGGTTCACTTCCCAGGCTTAAGACCTGGCATGTAGATAGTAGCCATCAGTATGTATTAGCTGAGTGAACAATTATATGGCAGTTTCTCCAGACCACGAATACGCTATGAAAGGGACATTTTCTTTCTGTCATTGTGTAACTAATGTCTGTGATACTAATTTGTGGTTTCTATCTACAGCTCTTCCTTTTTAAAAGAGCATTTTTGCAAAGGACATTTCCCAGCAACTATTTAAACTACCTAGCCAAAAGTCCATTGAACCAATGCATCTAATCTAAGCCTTGCCCATGAATTTTTTTTTTCATGAACGTTAACATCACTTTTTAAGGAGATAAATGTGTAAAGAACCAAGGGTGGATTCTTCCTTCCTTCATGTTTGTGCTTTATTTAGTGTATTTACTCTTTTACAGCACTGGGAAATTGCCGCCTGGGCCTGATGCATGCTAAACAACTGTCCTATCACTTGTGGGGAGCCGCAGCTGCCACCCTATATTGAACACCTGGTCTCTGGCCAGAGCAGAGAGCATTGATAATCAAGCCATTAGTTGGAGAAGCTGTGTGCCTCTAGTTTGTGATGCAAGCTGGTATGATTTTCCCGCAGCCTATTATACTTTGCCACGTAGCTGATGCTGATTGGGACCAGGAAAAGTATTTAACCCACAAGGGCTGGGGGCTGGAGAAAGTAAGTATGTAGAGACTGAAGAGAGTAAGTAAGTATGTGGAGATAGGATTAAGTATGTAGAATTAGGTCTGGTGATGGGTTTAGAGGTAAGATGTAGATTTAGAAGAGTAATTATGTAGAGATAGTAAGTAAGTATGTAGAATTAGGGCTGGTGATGGATTAGAGGTAAGATGTAGATTTAGAAGAGTAAGTATGTAGAGATAGTAAGTATGTAGAATTAGGGCTGGTGATGGGATAGAAGAGTAAGTATGGGATATAGAAGAGTAAGTATGATAGATAGGAGTAAGTATGTAAGGATAGATGTAAGATGTAGGAATAGAACTAAGAATAGGAATAGGAGTAAGTAGAAATAGTAATAAGTAAGATGTAAGAAGCAAGATGTAACTAATAAAATGTAAGTAGAAATAAGTAAGATGTAACAAGCAAGATTACAAGAATCCTAATAAAACTGCATGGGGAAGAGCTCGTTGTTTGCCTCCTTACTTCTAACTGGACGGGTAAGGCGGCCGACAATCACTGACTCACATCCTCAGCCCTTCCTTTCAGTTTTGTTAGTTTTAAAAACTCCACTAAGAATTTGACTTTTCTTACGATGAAGTGGGTGGTTCCCGTACTGGCCTTCATCTTGTCCAAGGATGCAGATACTTGCCTTGCCTTGTCTTGGCAAATATTTTTTTTTCCCCGAATGCTCATGGCTGATTCCCCCCTTTCCACCAGTTAGAAGAAAGGGAAGGAAAGAGAGAGCATGGTGGTAGTCAACTGAGTCAGCATACTTTTTTTTTTAATGGTAAAATTCACACGGCATAAAATGAAGTGTACAAGAGTGAAGATTCCAGTGGTGTCTAATATATTGAGAGTATTTGTAACCACCACTACTCAGTTTGCTATGCTGTTGCTGTCTAAAAGGAAGGCCTGGGCGCACCAGGCTTTTCTAATTCTGCCTTCCTACCAACAACCCTGCATCTTCTATCATATGGACTCCTCTTTTTTTTTAATTAAAAATATATTTTCTTCATAATATATATGTGCTGGTTATGGTTCCCCCTCCCCCAGCTCCTCCAATACCTTTCCCACCTCTGCCATCCTAATCCATACCCTTTCTGTCTCTCATTAGAAGACAAACAGGCATCTAAAGAATAATATTGAAGTAAGATAAAACAAAAAAAAAAAAAACTAACTGGGGTAGGACAAGACAAACAGAAGTACAAGAGCCGAAGTGAAAGCATAAGAAACACAAATAAATGCCGGACACGCAGGTTCATATACACTGGAATCCCATAAAAACAAACCTGGAAGCCAGAATATATATGCAAAGGACCTGTGAGGTTAAAAAGGTAATAATAAATTTTTTTTTAAGCCCTGAAAAGCATTATGAGACAAAGAACCTCCAAAGATGACATTGAGTTCATTCTGTGTCCGAATGGGGCCAGCCCTCAGGATGGTTAAATCCCCAGTGCGACTTGGTTAGAACAAATTTTTCATGTGCAAGTAGATATCAATTGGCAATGACTTCTGGGAATGGATGTTTGTGTCCATTTTCCTTTTGAGTCTAGGACTCCATCTGGCATAGACCTGTGTGAGTCTTGTTCATGCTGCCACAGTCTGAGTTCATACATGTGTCAGTCCACCTGTGTTTAGAAGGCCTAGTTTCCTTGGTGTCCTCCACCGCCTCTTCTGGCAGTATTCCCTGAGCCCTGAGGGAAGGGATTTAATGGAGACATTTGGTCCATTTAGGACTGAGCATTTTGAGATCTCTCGTTCTCCATGCACTGTCCAGCTGTAAGTCTCTGTATTTGTTTCTACTGACTGCGTGAGGAGGCTTCTCAGATGATGGCTGAGCAAGACACTGATGAGTATCGCAGAATGCTGCTAGAAGTCATTTTATGGCTATGGTCCTATCGCAGAGCAGTCATACTTGGTTTTCTCCTAGATCCATAGCCTATCTAGTCTTAGGTTCCTGGTCACCTGTTACTGGCCATCTGTTCCATCTCATGGAGTGGTCCTTAAATCCAGTCGGATGGCGGTTGGTTACTTTCACAACTTCTGTGCTGCCATTGCACCTGTCATCTTGCACGCATGCCGTCATTGTAGACTGAAGGGTTTGTAACTGGTGTTTATGTTTCTCCTCTGGCGATGTGGAGAGTACCTTCCAGTACCATCAACAGTCAGCAGAGGCGAAGGCTCTAGGTCGGCACCAGCTTGTGTGCTCTGTGGTCAGTGAGTTGTGTAGGTGCTGTCTTCAGCAATGGGGCCTTACTGTCAGTTTGTGGAGAGCAACCCATAACCTTGGGAATAGCCTGGTTGTTAGGGTGTTTCCACAGTGGCCAACGACTCATTCTCAGCACTGGAGGTCTCATTTAGTGGCAAGAGATGTCTACCTGGGGCTCTGTCCTCCCTGTTATTTGGTGACTCCCTTTAGGCTTCTTTCATATATGCATATGTTTTAAGAAGATTCTATAGTATTAGACTATTAAATAACATAAGATGACACCTCAAAGTACTTGTGATTTGCATTTTCCTGATGACTACGGATATTGATAATTTTCTTTAAGTGTTTCTCAGCCATTGGTGGTTTTTTCCTTTGAGAATTCTCTGTTTAGATCTGTAACCCATTTTTAAATTTGGTTGTTTTCTTGATGTCCAGCCTTTTTTTTTTTTAAGGTTCTTTATATATCTTAGCTATTAGCCTTTTATTGGATATATAGTTTGAAATCGATTTTCATTCTATACCTGCCACCTTGTCTGAATCATGGTATCTTTTGCCAAAGAGAAGCTGTTCAGTTTCATGAGGTTGCATTTATTAATTGTTGTTCTTAGTGTCTGTGCTATCGGTATTCTGTTCAGGAAGGCTTTCCCTGTGCCAGTGAGCTCAAGAATATTTTATATACGCAGAACTAAACTGTATATGATTTGTTATGTTTAGTTTCTTTCAGTACAATATTCTTACAACGTTTACACATTGAAGTACATGTCAAAATCTCATTCATTTTATGACTGAATGATATTAATATTGTGACTTTTTATCTTAGTTTCTGTATTCAGCTGTGGATGGACAGCTAAGCTGTTTCCCTGTTTTAAACTCCCGTGAATAGTGCTGCTTTGCATTTGTGTCTCAGTATTAAGTACCTGTAGGTCCTTAGGTGCGTAGGTACATAGGGCATGTGGTCTTGTGTTAAAAAGATAGCTTAGAAAAAGCAAGGGAGCAAGTCACTAGGTGTTTCCCCATGGAGTGTGCTTCAGTGCCTGCCTGCCTCTGGGTTCCTGCTTGAACTCCTACCTCATCTGCCCTCTGTGACTGACTGACGAGCTGCAGCCCGGGAATTGTAAGATGAAGCAAACCCTTTCTTCCCCGGGTTTTGGTCATGGTGATCAATCAGAGTAACAGAAAGCAAACTAGAATAGATATTAAATCTATGAATTGCTGGTTTACATAATAGTCCTATTTGTGTGCTATTTCTTTTTAAAATGGTCTCTCTTCCTACACACTGTGCAACAGTTACTGTCAGTCAGTGGGGAGTAAGTAGTCAGGGAATAATAGCCAAGATGTCTGTTTTGGCTGTGGTGGTCCCAAGAGAACACCGTCACTTGCTGGCTGTAGCTGCAGAGGACAGATTAGGAGATGGATATTCATCCGAGTTTTGAATTTCTCTTCCCTCAAAGGAATTAGCTTCTCTCCCTTGCACACTATGACTCCTAGGACTCAGACCCTAAGTTAAAATCTTGACTTATCCTGGCCTTCCAGGGCCTTTGCCTAGAGCTTTGATGTCTGTGCTCTCATTCTGACATAGCGAACCTTCAAGTCCAGGATCAGAGGCGGCCTACTATCTCTCTTCTTTTGGTTAAGCATGGAGGCTCTTCTGTCTGAAGATGCTTGGAACTATACCGGTATCAGGGGAGGTAGCGATGGCAGTTGCTAGCATCCAGAAGATGGATCCAGAGCTAAATTGCCTCTCACAGTATTTGCTTAGTCTGAAGTCTGCTTTAATCAGCCCTCTTCCACTGGCTTCCAAAGGGGGAGGCTGGCAGCTTTTCATTTCAAGGTAGTGACCTACCTGGGAGGTCTGAAAAAGGATTCTGACAGCATTCCAAGAGAAGCCTTCCCTGCTGCTCTAGGCTTGTGTGCAGTCTTAATGTACATGCAGGAAGGTGGGGGCAAAGGCAAGACAGAATGGGCCTTTATGTTCAGTGTGTGGGTGGAGAGGACCAACCGTGAGGTGTGTGTCAATCCCATGTCACATCTTTTTGACAGGCTGTAACTTTTAGTAACTTTAGTGATCATTTGCTTTTATCCCACGGCAACTCATTAAGCTGCGAAATGACTGTGGCACTGTGGGTATCTCTGTCCACATCTCCAGCATCAGCTACCTTTCTGGTTCCTACTGATGCAGCCTTCAAGTGCTCTCGGCACCCCCTCAGTGCACCTTACAGCCTGAACAGGAGAATACTAGCCAAGCAAAGAGTTAAATGGGTTTGAGTGACAATGACAGCCTCTCTTCTCCTAAGCTGAGGTCTCAGAGTATATGTTAATCCACCTTGGAAGTTCTGTTGCTATTCTACCCTTCTTTTACTGGTGGACTGCACCCCGTGCTGTGTACGTTGTGGCCCTCACTTCACAAAGTGCTGGTGTTAAGTCCCCTTTTGAACTTCCCTAACTGATACTTTCTCTGCCTCCAACCTTCCCTTGACATTTCCCCTCCTCTATTTTGACTCATCCACTGTAATCATGCCCGCCAGTCAGCTCCTTACACCTGTTCCGGTATGGGTGGGTGGTTTGTACTCACTCCCCAAGGTGTACATTCCCTCCCCATCCTTCATCCATGTGGCGCCACTCACCTCAGTGCCTGTCACCGTAGCCATGCCAGACACCGGTGGGATCCAGGTCCCAGAGCAAGAGCTCCCTGGGGATGTTTGTTGAAATGAGAGCCCCCCACCCTTTTTTTTTTTCTACAAGGGCTGCTATGTTGGTGGAGCGTAATAGGTAACTGCTAAGGGCAGTCTCTACTACTAATTGAGGACAATGTGCCTGAAAATAAAACCATCAAACAGAGTGGTGGAAGTTCAGTGTGGAGAGAGAAGAGTTAAACAGTGTTAATACCCAAGTCCCTTGCCACACTCATGGGCATCTTTAACTTTGCAAGTTCTAGATTGTGACCCTATACATTTTATTTATTATTTCATTCTCAGGCGAATTTGAGTGGGCCTCTATCTGATGTAGATACTATCATCCCATGCATTTGCTAAGGTTTTTTTTTGACTGCGCCACAGGGCTTTCTCGTCTCCTTAGATGTTAGGAGCTGCCATCCCTTTTCTTCAGCTGAGAGAAACAAGCTGAGAGAAATTTCTGATGACTTGCCCGCGTCATGGTAATTCTCGTCACTGCTGAGACTTACACCTAAGATTCCTGACTGCAGAGTGAGAGTCACTGTTCCCATGCAGTGTCGCCTCCCCCGGGTAGAAACAGCCCTCTGAGGGAAACTCTCACTGTCTTCTCCCGTGGGGACCTCTTTGCTCTCTAGCTCTTGTGGATCCACTGAGAGAGGAGCTTTGTCTTTGTCTCAGGCTCTCCCTGATTGGCTGCCTTTCCCTTCCGTCATCTGAATTCGGTCCTATTGGTCTGTACCAACCACCTCAAGTTTTATGTTTCTGTTGCTGTAGGTTACTTGTAATGGACATACCCTCCCTCATGACACTGATTTTCGCCTCCAGGTGATGATAATAGCTTTGGCCTTGCTGCTCATTTGACTCAAGTTCTTCTACTCTGCCATTGATTTCCCAACAATTTGAGATCCCTGAACGTTATAAGCCCCCGCGTCCCACCTGCTCCTGCTGTAGCTTCCCGATTTGTCTTTTTAAGCACCCTGTCCTGTATGAGGGTGCTCAGCAGCAGAGGTGAAAAAAACATGCCACTGGTCTCACTGTCTGATTTCCATCTGGGCCCTTTCAGCCGTACAGATCTCTCAAGGGTTCCTGCCACAGTTGATTCTCTTCTCCTTGGCCTTGGCCAATCTGTTCATAATTTTGGTATCTTTGTGCCTTTAATATATGAGTTCAGTTTGCCCTCATGAAACTTTGGTAGTAAACACTTTCAACTGTCCATTCACCCTCCCTGTTTCCTTTCTAATAATACCTATGTTTTTTCCTAAGGCTAGCTTTCCTGAGGAAAGTGTACATGCTCCCAGGACAGTATAGCTCAATGGTCGAAGTTGGCGGTGGTCATGTAACTTGTTTTAACCAATTGTGGATGGAAGTAGCATATTGCTAACAGGAAAAAGGCTTTAAAAGCCAATGCATGGTTTATCTTCCTCCCTGTTGTAGTAATTAGTAGACCCTATGTCGAGATGAAGCCTCCATTGTCCTGTGTCCCAGGATGACTATAAAGGTTGAGTCCTCCCCACCCCCCATCAGTTTATCCTGTCACACCATGAGAGCAAGAAATGTATTTCTGCTGGGTTTAAGCCACTGGGATTTGGAGGTTGAATTACCATTGCATAAGAAGGCTGGCCTAACTGAGCAATCTCGTTTTTTGGTTTTTTTTTTTTGTTTGTTTGTTTTTGTTTTTGACAGTGCCGGGGTCAGGAACCTGGCCAAAGTGAGCAAACAGTCGACAGTGTTTAGTGGCCAAGGAGTTGGTCAAGAAAAATGCTTATGGGCCAGTTGTTACTCTTAGACAGTAAGGAAAGGTTCCTTTGGCTTCAAGGAAGGAAGTCTTTTCACCTTTGTAGACTTATGGATGTCAGATCTCAAACACAGGACAATGGCCAGCTGAGGTGCATATTATCATCAAACCATACCTTTGCCTCCATGTTCTCCCAGCATCCCTCATTCTCTCTACCTGTTACAGAGTCCTACTGGCTGGCATTCTCTATCTCCTATCCTAACCATCTTCAGTCCAGGGGCTGGTGTGCCCCTCCCTCAGCTGCCCTCCTCTATATCCTTGAGCCATTTTGGTTGCCTCGTTCTTTAGGTTATGGTTTACCCTCTTAATCAGTCTCCTGGCTCAGGCCGCTCCCACCCCTCTTGGTTAGGGGCCCCTCCCCTCTTTCCCTTTTCCCCACATGGCTGACTCAGGGTCATGGTCACTCTGGATTCTCCCAGATGTCTCTGCCTCTGGCTATGCATTTCTTTTTATCTACACTAAACCTTCTCGATTGTACTAGGAGAGGGCACAGCCTACCTTTTTTATTTCTTTTTTTTTTTTTTTCCATCTGATCAGGAAAGACGAATTCCCCATTTTTCTGGATCGTGTGTGTGAATGTGAAGTCTGGAATCACTAGGCAAGTCATCTCAGTACCAGCCTTCGAGTAAAGCCAACATACAGGAAATATGTTTTCCAGTTAGGAAAGCCAATAATCCCCTTTATTGTTCAAGCCACCTGGGTTGGGTTTGCCATAAACTTCAAAAATGTAGAAATAGTTCACTTCCCTTCTGTTATTTCTACTTCTCACTAGTCTATAAAGTCTCAGAGAAGCAATAAGTACCAATAACATCCATTTGCAAAGACCTGCTGTGCACACGCCACCATACTGATCTTCAGAAAGAAAACAAATACATTCCATATTAGGGTAGCAAATATGTATGTGTGTGAGCTCCTTGAGAGAATATTTTCCTATGTATATTTGTTTCCCTGGCAAATTACCCATAAGTGGGTGCCGGGCAAATATTGGATTAACTGAACAGACATACACTGATATTTAGCCTACAGTATTGTTGAGACCCGAGCCTGCCGAGCTTGAAAGAGTCAAGAGTGATACACAATAGTGTGCGCTGTTTGTTTCAAGCCTCAACACCCAAAGGCCACAGTATCATGAAGGGGACAGTTCATTCTCGCCTGAAGATTGGAAGCAGGGACACACGCTTTTCTGGGGAAAGCCAAATTTAATCTTAAAGTAGGGGCTTGATGGGGCAGAGTGGAATCAGCATGGTAGAGTTGGGGTAGAGTATAGATACCACCTGTAGTTAGGACAATCACTGGAGCAATGCTATACAATCAGGCAGGAACATGCTACACTGGGAGCATTCTCTCCATCCAGTTGAGGCTTACTGTTTGACGCAGGCACCTACCCTGGCTCTTGCTAACTCACCTGTTCAGATTATTCACACCTAGTAGGTCATTACATATGATTAAAAATTTACAGGCATCTGTCCACGTGCCATTTCTCCCCAGAGAAAGAATAAATTTCCAAGGGTATGTGTCAAGCGTTCTGCCTCTTCTCTGACTCTCAACTTGCTACTGAGTGCATTCACACACAGTAGGGCCTCAGTTAAGTGCCTGTGTTTGTCGAGGTGCTGCTGAGGATTTGGTTTTGCGGGATGACGTTATTTGCCTCCTGAGCCTGGTTTTCAACACATCAGTGCTTCATCAAAGTCCTGTCAGATCGGATTCTCAATAGGGTATCTTAAATACATGCTATTAAAATACCTAAATAGATGTGCCATCTGTTTCAATAGACTGAGCCTGGTGAATCAGCAGGAGAGGTGGGAGGCTGATCCAGCCAGACATGAACCAGTTGGGTGGGAACAGGCAGCTAGCTCTCTCTGTGTCTTTACCACTCTAGAGTGCTCTCATCAGAATCTACAGATTTATAGAAAAAGAAAAAAGAAAAAAGAAAGCTCATGCAGCTAGCAAGATGTGAAGACTGGATGGTGTCTGAGCTAGTTAACAGCTGTCTCTGGCTGGAGCCCTGACACTACGGATTGTGCCAAAACCTATGTCAAAGCAGGAGAAAGAAGAGCTAAGGGACGTGCCCTTTCCCGGTGGCTGGGCCTTCAAAAATCTAGATTTTTGTTTCCGTGCAAGTTTATAAAGCATTAAGAAAAAAAAAAGAAAGAAAAAGAGAAGATGAAGTCAATTCATTTTGGGAACTGTCATTAGTGAGTCACACAGGACTTAAGTCACTACAATAAAATGCAGTGGTGGGAAAGGGGGTCAAGGCATTTCTCATACATTCTCCCTGGTGACATGCCATCAAACCTAAATGTCTAATGCCAGGAGCCTGACCATGGTCAGCTTCTTTCCTCCATCGCCCTTGTAATGCTGTGGCAGAGCTGGCCACTCTTGATGCTGCCATTGAAGAAGGAGACGGATTCTTGAGTCACCTCCCAAATCATGCTGAGAGTGTTCTCTGTGTCTGTCTGTCTGTCTGTCTGTGTCTCTACCCCATCTCTGTCTCTGTATCTCTCTCTGTCTCTGTCTCTCTCCCTCCCTCCACACCTCCCTCATTCTCTAGGATTGTCATCTGTATCAGACAAGCTAATACATAAGAAAAGGCTGTACTTAAAAGGCATGCTAATCAGAGACTCACTGTCCTCCCCAGAAAGCAGGTATAAAAGATCTTCCCCAGTGTGTTTTCCTAGGGAAATGGCTCCTTTTCATCGCCCTTCTCTTGGAGAGGCTAACTGCCTGATTCCTGAGGCCCAATGGGAGCACATTTGTCTGATCAATTCCCTGGGGTCCAGGGTCAAGCCCTTGTCTTTGCAGCCTCAGGAACTTGGTCTTGGCAGAGGCTCTGAGTTGATCAGACTGAGGACTGCTGACTCATGCTAACCCACAAGAGACTGATCTATAACCAGCATGGCAGTTTATTAATTTACAGTGGGAAACATTTGGCCTGATCTGCCCCTTCTCTCCCTGTAGGCCAGTTGCATGGGAAGAGAGTTCATTGGAAGGTTGCTCGGTGAGCAGGAAACATTGACAAGGGAAGCTGGAGGACTGAAATGTTCAGCCTCACCAGGCAATGCCTATCCAGGGTCCCTGGCTCCTCCAGGTAGTCTAGGATTTCAGGCACCTCAGTGGGGAACTTTGTTCTAGAACTGGACTTGTGCGGGTCAGAGTGTGCCAAGACTCCCTGTTTCCCTACATTGCTTCTGCTGGCCATTCTCCCGACAGCACAGTACACTGGTCTTTCTATAGACTGTTCCTCATCAGACTCCCTGCAGTGGAACTGTGAGTCCCACAGTATCTGCCGGCTACCACAGCAGCACCTGCATCCTTGAGAGAAACACAGGCTTCTGTAGTGTATGGGAAATTCTAATTGATTAAGTTCAGGGAAGGGTCTAGGAGGCTAAATATTTATGGGGTTCCCAGTGATGCTAAAGCCAGGGGACAACTCCTGTGGAAATCTTGTTTCAGAATCTCTTACATCACCTTAAGATGACTGTGCATATTTTCATCAGATCCCCTTTAGAATGGTTTTGTATATGCTAATTTTCAGGGCAAAAATGTTACTTTGTAGTTCTTGTGGGGGGCAATCACCATTGCCTCTCTGAGCTTTCCTTCCTCTAATCCTCCTTATTCCTCAGTCCCCTTCCCCCCTACTTCCCTTTCATAAATATTTATCAATACCTAATGCATAAGGTAACTTAAGAGGATGTTATGGCAGCTGATGCTCCAAGTGCCAAAAGCAGAAGCCGCTTTCAGGTGATTGTGGACTTTGGGGATTTGGATGGATAAGCCTAGTGCAGACCGAACCGAGGTCAGCCAATAAAGTGGAGACCTGATATGGACAGTCTAGAGAAGGGGTGGCAAGTACCTATGGTCCATGAGTTGATGGATTCTAGTACATACCCTTATACATCCAAGTTGTTGTAAGGGACACTCCAGGTACTAAGGCCCATCCCACCTCTAACCAGGAAAACAGCATCTCCTCTTCCTCAACATGGTTCCTATCTTGCCAGCTCCTGGCAGTGCCTGGCTTCTACCAGAACACCGAAATCAGGGGAGCAAAGGACTCCAGTAAGCATCTTTTTATACCCAGGCATTATGTTCCCAAAATGGATTCCACCAAAACAGATTTTGAAGTCCTCATTTTCCAGAAGAACTTGAGGCTCAGAGAGGTTAAGTACTTTGCTAAAGGTCAGATGTGAGTGATGGGATGGAATTCCAGGTTTACTCAGTTTTAGGTGCTGTCTCATTTTTTTCCCATTCTATACTGTTCATAGATGGGGGCGGTGCATGCAGGAATTTTGAGCATGAGCCTCACAGTGCTGTGCATATGTATTTATAGATAATTCTCATAATTTCTCTCTGCAAAATGACATATATAAATACACATCTTCTAAATATATGCTGTAATGATGACTATCATATTCCTACATATAAAATATACTAACGTCGAAATCTGCATTTGCTTATATAGCTAGTTCTGATTTATTTATAGAGAAAAATAAAGGCTACAGCGGAACAGGGTGGGATCGGGGTACCTGGCCATTCACTTACTGTTTTTAGAAAGGACTCCATTTCCTTCTGGGCCTCATTTCTGTCATCTGAAGGAAGTTTGATCAGGTCCCTAACATGCTAAGTTTCAAAGGACCCAGTGACAACTGTTACTATGTTTTAGGTCAAAGCATAGAACTGGTCTACTAGATTAAAAATAAGCTGAACAATGGGGAATGAAGAGATGGCTCGGCATACAGGAACTCTTGTTGCTTTATAGATAAGATAAACTGAGCTCGGCCCCCAGAACCCACACTGAGACACTCACATCCATCTACCTGCAACTCTAATTCCAGGGGGATCTAATACCCTCCTCTGGCCTCCATTGGCACCTCTATAAGCACACAGACATACCCTCTCCCATGACTCTCTCTTAAAAAGAAATCTTTTTGAAAAGAAAGCTGAATCCATATTAAAAGGCTATTTCATAACAGGTAATACTAGGGAAGAGAGCAACTTGTTTATCTAATATTGCAATTAATTCTTATCATATTGTGTCAGTTACTTTTCTATTGCTATGAATAATGTGGCTCCAGAGGGATATGAGAACAGCTCTTAGACTTCAAGCAGGAAGCATAGAGAGTAGGCTGGGAATGGTGAGTGTGGCTTTGAAATTTCAAGACCTGATCCTGTACTTCATTTCCTCTAGTAAGGCCACACCTAATCCTCCCCAAACAGTACCACTAACCAAGGGTCATGTATTCACACCTCTGAATCTATAGGGGATATTTCCATTCAAACCACCACACATACGAACTCTATTTTTATTTATCCACCTCTGAGGAACCGAGAGGTAAATGGTTTGCCCGAGGTTATAGGACTATTAAGTAGAGAGGCCAGTAGTGAGATCAGGCCCAGTTCTAGGGCCATTTGCTTTCTATACAGCTTTAGCATTCATTTTCTCATTGATGGATCTTACTCAAAATAACCATGTAGGATATTTATTAAAATTCAACTTGAGGTGATGTGATTCATGGACTCTAAGGCAGGAGAACACACATCAGCCCATGTAAGTGGGTTTCCCCGGCAGGATCATTCTGTCTCCCTGGGAGAAGAGAGCTTGAGAAGAGTCACAGTCGGAGAAACTATAAACACATTGGCCATACCCATCATGAAGAGGTGAAGCCTGGACCATGTCCCACAACTGCCCAGTCCTGGAGAACACCTAGGGAAGGAAGGAGATGGAGGCGGAGCCCCTGCCTCCTTGTATTCTCCCTTTCTCACTACCCACGTGCAGTCGGCAGTCCTTTCTTCTTTGTGTGCCTCCTATTACATGTTGTGCAGGTGGGCTGAAGAGAAAGGAAAGTGGCTGTCTATAAATTGCTCTAGCTAATTTTGAAGTCATTCTGCATCACATCCTCAAGCCTATACTTTCAATAATGTCAAAAATGTTTGCTTCGTTTTTTGCAATGCTTCGATGGATTAAGTGGCTTTTTTTTTTTAAACTAAACCTACAGGTGACACATAGCTGAAAAAGACAGCCACTGAGCTAAATCAGAATTCAAAACTGTCTAGACAGTCCAGAGTGTCCTGTCTAACTCAAGAAGATGAAATATCTCAGAAATAATTGCAGAATTCTATGTTTAGAGTAAGAGGAAAACCAGGCACATACATTCTAGTTTGAGGGGAGTTTGTTCATACGAAAGAATTGGAGACTGTAATTACCTACAGGTTGAATGTTTGTCAACATTGGGATTCAGCGTTCTGCTGAAAAAGGGCAAGAGCACACTGGTCTTTAACTTCATGAAGGTGCAGATAACAGGTACCTCTGGTCTTGTTGCAATGGGCTGTGGTCAGACCACACCTAGGGTATTGGGTTCTGTGGCAGTTACCACATTACTTGGGGCTATTGACTAACTAGAGTAAGGTTAATAGAATGGTGAGGATAGGGAAGCCAAGATGGTTGGTAGATGTGGTCTCATTTACCTTAGAGACAGACAGAGGAGAAGTCCATCAAAGGAATACTACCTCCTTGTCTTCAAACACTTAGGACACAGTCCAGTGACAGGCAGAATAAATTCGTTCAGTTCTGTCAAGATGGGAAGCTAGACCAGAGAGCTGAGGTTAAAGAAGGCAGATTTCAGTTCAGCCTCAATAAGAGCTCGAAAATAGCTGAGCCATTGTCCTTCAGAGAAAGGAAGAGAGAGCTCTGAGCATCTGGCAACTTTTCAGCTCTCTGCCTTGGAGGAAACCTTGACTCGGGGCAGAGGTGAGATGAGAGGCAAAGAAGCATCGTCAGTTTGATTTCTATCCCTTGGACCAAACGAAACATCAGATTGTCTGGTTTGCACTAGATGGATTCATGGCTATAGCTTCACCTGATATTTTATGCAAATTGTGTCCCAAATTGGATGCCGCTAACTATCAGAAGAGACAAGCCTGGGCTCCCAGCCACTTTCTGCGGCACCTAGGAACACCTGATCCTATAACCTAGTCCTATGTAGGACTTCTTCCACAGTGGAACTGCACTTCATGCACTCCTCCATTTGCCAGACAACAGAAGGACTCACTATGTTTCTTGAACATCTATTAGGTAATTACTGTTTCTGCCACAGAAATGTTTCTGTTATTCCAAACACTGTATTTTTTTTCCTTCGTGTTCTGCTTGGTAATCCCTAAATGCTATTTTTCTGCTTTTAAGACTGATGAGCAAGCCTTTACTAAGCTGAAAGAAAAGATGGACATTTCTGCTCTGAGATTTGGCTGTGCTAATGACAGTGGCACCAGGAGACTTCCCCTGATACATCTAGCCATCAAAGGCTGAGCACAGTGTCTCAGATCTCTCCCTCACTTTGACACTCCCCCAATGGGAAAGCAGGTTGTGTTATTCTTGAAATCCTTATCCAGGAACTTAAGAAAGTCACATCTTATTTTTTTTTCAGGAGATATAGGAGAAAAGGAAAACTTATCTGGACACACTCAACACTTCTGACGCCAGCCCCTCCACACACCACAGACCATTCTGCTGTGGGCAACACCTGGATGTCCTCTTACTAAGCTCTAACACAGTCAACCCAGGGCGAGATCTCACAGGTTGGAGCCTCAGCCCCTCAGGACTGTCTCTTGTTTCAAATGACAGTGGCAGCACCTGCTTCTGACCCACTGGATGCGGTTAGAGTTCCTGTGACTAACTGTCCTTGATTCAATTGAATTTCCTAGAGCAGCTCTCAGAACTGACATTTACCCCGGCTCCTGCTTTCCCTTTAGTTAGAAAGGATTGTATGAGGGGTACAGAAGAACAGCCAGATGAAGAGATGCATGGGATAAGATATGGGGGAACTGGGCGGGGTCTTCCATAGCTTCCTTGCTGTTTCAGAATGTGAACCTTCATTCATCCGTCCACCTATTTTAGTCTTTCCTATGTTTTTTTTAAAGGCTTCCCCACAAATGATTAAGTCATTGGTTACTGGTAATCATCCCCAGCCTTCAGTCCTCCCCTCCTTAGAGGTCTGTTGGTCCCAACCTCTAATCTACTGGTTCTCAACCTTCCTAAAACAATGCCTCATGTTGTGGTGCCCCCCCCCACACACACCATAAAATTATTTTTGATGCTACTTCATAATTGTAAGTCTGCTATTATTATGAATTGCGATGTAAATATTTGATATGCAGAATATCTGATTTGTGACCCCTGTGAAAGGCTCCTTCACCCCCCAAAGGAGTCACACAACCCACAAGTCGAGAACTATGGCTCTGACTGGAATATTGGTTCACATGGCAACCATGCTCCAACTTGAGACTACCTAGGAGTGGCCTATCTCTATCCATCCTTCATCTCAAGAAGGCACTTAAGCCCTTTGAAGCTGCAAGGGCCTGGGGTGGGTGTGCCTGGAAACAGATAACAGATGTATTTCAAGCATCACAAGAGAATATAAACCTGTTTCCAAAATACTTTGGATAATATAATAACAATATTAACAACAACAAGAATATAACTATAGCGCTTGCTGTGTGCCAAGCCCTATTTAAAATATTTCATACATTGTAATTCATTTAATCTTTACAATAGTTCAGTGGTAGGTGCCATTATCATCTCTATTTTATAGATGTAAAAAATATGACATGGAGAAGTTGTGTAACTTGCTTAAGGTCACAGGGCTAGCAAGACAGAAAACTTGTTTTTAGGATTGTGATTTCTGACTCCAGAAACCAGGTTCTTAGATACTATGTACTACTGCATACATATCACCATACATGACTGTATAAATATACCACTATGTATTATTCATATACCTCCACATACTACTATACATATACCCCCATATATTATTATGTGTATACCACTATGTATACATATACATATACTGGGAACTGAAGAAATATCTCAGTGGTTAAAGAGCACTGGTTGTTCTTTCAGGGGACATGGGTTCAATTTCCAGCACTCACATGGTAGCTCACAGCTGTCTCTAACTCCATTTCCAGGGGATCTGACACCCTTACACCAATGCATATAAAATAAAATTAAATATAAATAAATTAAATGTAAATATATTAAAATAAAATATAAAAAGTTACATATACCACTACATACTACTGCACTTATATACCACCATACCTAATGTTTCTTCCCTATTTTTACAATTCAATTCTTTGATTTAAATCTATGACATGCAAATTTCTAATTTAATTATATTAAGGTATTTCTAAATGTATGTGTGTATAAATGAATTCATTTATTTTTGAGTTGGAGTCTGGGGCTGCATTCAAACTCAGCATCTTCCTGACTCAGCCTTTTGAAATGCTGGGATTGCAAGCATGTGCTACCACACCTAGGTCAAAGTGTACATTATGTTATAAAAACAAATATAGTAGCTAATAGTTCTCACTGAAAAATCAGATATGCCTGGAGCTATATGTAAGTTCTTCACTGAGAAATTAAGTTTTTGGCTTTCTTATATGTAAATTTTAAAAAATGCTAAAGAAGATTAAGAGACATAAAATATGTAATGTGCTTAGCAAAGTGCCTGGCCCAGAGTCTGTGCAGGAAATGTTTGCACTCATTAATATGTATTAGGATCTCGTAAAGTATGGGAAGACTGAGAATTAGAAGAAAAAAAATCACAGAGTTCTAACACTTACATGGGTTCTGGTGTTTTCTTTATTTTTGTGTGTGATAAAGAATTCTTTGGCTGTCTAGGGCCTGAAGAGAGGTCTTTTGATTGCCAAATCATCATTGCTGGTGGAGCAAAGAACAGTGGTCACTCTGGTAAGTAAAAGTAGAATCGTTCAGTATAATAAACAGAAAGGGCAATGGGAGTCTCTGGGGGAGAAATGGCTTGGTTTGCCTTTCCAAATAGTCTCAACAGAGGCCATTGGTGGCTCCAACTCTTAGAATGGTTCCTGTAAGGATAGATTCAATCTGTGATATCTTTTATTTGAGTTTGCATTTTTTTTTTTCTAAACTGATGATGAATCTGAGAGCTGAGTCTACTTTAAGTTACTCTTCTCTGGCCCACTTCTCCAGGGTTGCCATGGTGATCTCATCCAGGGTAGCCATGGTAGGCTCATCCAGAGTAACCATGGTGATCTTATCGAGGGTAGCCAGGGTGGGTTGATCCAGGGTAGCCATGGTGATCTCATCCAGGGTAGCCATGGTGGGTTCATCCAGGGTAGCCATGGTGATCTCATCCAGGGTAGCCATGGTGATCTTGTTCATGTTTCTCTGTCTCACACTTTTAGGAAAGTGGGCACACCATAACACAACTTAAACCATGTTAGCCATGAGAACTATCAATGCCTTATTAATAGAAAATCCACACCAAAAAGATTTATTTCCTGTGCACCTGGCTTAAAAACAGCTGCTAGAATCCAAGGGGAAAGTGCTTGACCAAACTTATTGATAACCACCAATGGATATTGTCATGATTCTTCCACAGCCAGCCACGCCAGAGTTGGAACTATGAGCTAGGCGGTGAGTTCTGAAATGCTTAGATCATTTTTGAAGCTATTACATGTTAATCTAACACCTTGTTAAGACAGAACCTGAGTAAGCCCGTCTTCCACTTTGCTAGCCCAGGTCACCAGCCCTTATAACTATTACTACATAAAAATACAACCAAGCCATGATTGAACTGTTGTGTCTGGATCCCTGTTCAGAGCATTAGCTCCCTGAGAAGAAAAAGAGGCCCTGACCAACTGGGCTAATGAACAACGGCCCCCATGTAGTGTCCCTAATGTCTTCCACAGAGGAAGCATGGCCAGTTTATAACCGTGTACATCCAAGGAGCTGATTCCAGACCATGCATTACAACCACAGCTCCAAGAAGTTCAATTGTAGCTCACGAAGTTTCTGTAAGATGCCAGCACAAGTGAACTGTCTTAAGCCAGAGTGACAACCGATCTGTTAGAAGAGAGAAGAGAACACCAAGAAGGAAGAACCAGAACTCTCCTCTCCGGTTCCTTGGATCTCCTGTCTAGCTTCACAACCGTAGCTGACAAAATCCAGACTTATCTCAATGTCCTGACCTCCTGAATGGCAGTCAGCTCAGGAAGAGTTTCTGGCTTTTCTCTGCCATGATCCATGAACACCAGTCTTTCACAGGAATCTTGGTCCTTTTTTTTTTCTTCTTTCTTTCTTTCTTTCTTTCTTTCTTTCTTTCTTTCTTTCTTTCTTTCTTCCTTCCTTCCTTCCTTCCTCCCTCTCTTTCTTTCTTTCTTTCCTTCCTTCCTTCCTTCCTTCCTTCCTTCCTTCTTTCTTCTTTCTTTGTTTCTTTCTTCTTTTTCTCTTCTCTTCTTTTCTTTTCTCTTCTTTTCTTTTCTTTTCTTTTCTTTTCTTTTCTTTTCCTTTCTTTTCTTTTCTTTTCTTTTCTTTATTTTTGCTTTCTGGACAGGCTGTTGGTGGTGTCTGAAGAGGTTGCTGTCCTGTGAGGAACTTCCCTGCAAGCCAGCAGCTGAAGCATCGGTCACACTCATGCTTCATGTCCTTGCCAGCTTCTGCTTGAAGCCCTTGGTTATGGTGAAGGCAGTGGCCTCTCCTGTATTCTCTTAAGTAAATCTGGACCCAATCTTAGATAGGTTAAAAGGTAAAAGGAATGAAATAAGATGGGGCCCTTATATTTCTATGACTAACCTTTAGGGAAACGTGCTTTATAGAACCAAAGACTTTTGTGTTAGTTACTGGTGGGCAGGTTTTTGGCTGATTTTTATCCCAGGCTGAAACTGGGAGGGAAAATGTTTGATAGAGATTATTGATATAGAAGAAGAAACTCCAGGAATTTTAGATTAAAAAAAAACTTGAGAGAATCTTAGAGAATGTTCTGTGGAAAAAAAATTACACGTTAAGCCCTGGATAGAAAGTTGGCCAAAAGGACCTTTATCAAGTGTACAGGCTAACTCAGTGTTGAGATTGAAATGAAATTCAGGAGCATCAGCAGATTCTTAAGAAAAGTCAGGACCTTGGGGTGGGGGTGCAATGGAAAATAAGGGCAGAGTAAGGAGAAAGCATTTCCACCCTAAGACTCGAGGGAACCCAGCCTGAAGACTCTAAGGGCTGAAGTTCTCGCTTGGCCAGCATATTGATGTGAGAAGTAGACACACATAGAAAGGACTGAGAAATCTTAAACCCAAGGACGGACCCAGATCCAATTCCCCCAAAGTGTGTTCCAGGGGAGCTCTTCTTGAGAACATTTCAGAGTTGTTTCTGTTCCATATCAAGTGGTTATTTTCAAGTATGGGAACAGACAATTAACACAAATGATGTTTAGAAAAAGCATATGGAAACATGCTACTGTGGAAGCAGCCTACACATGTGGCATGTACACGCACACACACACACACACACACACACACACACACACGAGTTGAATTGAAGTTACCTTATAGCAGAATGCCTCTACCAGACACTACATGTTAAATAAAAGCACCATGCCAGGAATGGGTTATCTCTTTTGGAGTTGTTGGTCATTGAGGTCCCACAGAACTCTAAACATTATAGGCAATATATTGCAAATGCTATTTATTACCTTTCAGAACTTGAAGGGAAGACTATGTCTGAAGATATTACATATTTGAGTTATAGAATATGGAGACATCAAGCAAGACACTTCATCCCTAATTGGCCAGCTTTCACAGTGCAGGAGGGTGCTATACCTGCAACTGGAAGAAGAAAGTATCAATCTTACCAAGCTGGGCATCCTCTGAGCTGTTGGCCTGGTAAGACGTCTCTTGGTGCAAAAGTGGCATTAATGTCATGGGAGTAACTGGTCACTTTCTGGTTGGATTTCAAGTCCCACTCCACAAGATGAAACCTATACCTAGCACCATTATCAATCTAAGAACCTTTAGCTAGATGGGTTATAGGCCCTAGGGGAGAACCCATTACTATTATTCTGCTAAATGGACATAGTGTTAAATTGATTCCTAATGACTGATTGTCATACTATAGATTGTTTCTCAGCTCTCCTCAGAGAATATTCGAGGCAGATGGTGATGAATATAGAGACTCACAGCTGGTTAAAGTGCAGAGATTAAGAGACTACAGAATTCTCAGGTCTGAGTGAGACATTTCTATTACACACTCTCTGCTCCAAAGGTTCAGGGATCAATGTGGAAGATGGGATGAGGAGAGTTTAAGAGCCAGAGGTGGTGGATGACCACAGGAAACAGTGTCTTGTGGAAACAGCAGGATAGTTGCACATATGAACTCAAAGCAGTTGTGACAGCATGAACAAGGCCTGTGCAGGTTCAAACCAGACCAAACTCCAGCATGGAAAAAGGAGGTTGGCACTCTGGTTCCCCTAGGCATGGAACTATTGGCAACTAAAAACTGCTGGGGGTGGGAGGGACAATCACTTTGTTTTAAAAATGTAACCCTTGATAAATCAACCATGCCTAGTGGAAAACCACACATCTAAGAGTATATAGGCAGCACAAGTTGAACTTGGTAGTTTTTTTGATTACAAAATAACCACATCATTTACCCCCTTCTCTTTCCTCCCTCCAACTTCTCCCAGGTATTCCTTCCCTATCTCAAATATATAGATTCTGGTCTCTTTTTCTTTGAACACACACACACACACACACACACACATATATATATATATTCATTATATATTCACATATATAATTCATTTTATACATACAGACATATATTAAAAATATATATATTTCTAAATATATGAACACAATCTTCTCAGTCTCTATACTGTTACTTGTTGTGTATCTGATCTCAGGGCTGACCGCTGGTACTGGATAACCCACTGTGGGAGGGACTCTTTCCTGAAGAACGCAATTTTCTGACATTCTCAGCATTCCTTGGTTGCCTATAGTTTGCTGTCTAGGATTGGACCACATGAGGTCTCTCTTCCATGTTAGCATGTTGTGGCTGTCATCCCCATTCAGGTCTTATTTAGGCAGCCATGTTGTTGAGTATTCATGATGTATTTTCTCTGACATTTCTAGGAAATGCAGTCTCATAGCAGACACCGTTTGAGTCTCACAATCTCTCTGCCCTCCTTTTCTATAATGTTTCCTGAACATCGAGTGCAGGAGTTGTATTGTAAATGGACCAATTGGGCCTGGTCACCACATGGTCACTTGGTTCCTGCAATTGTGGGTTTTGGTAAAGGGCTCAGTTTGATGCAGAGAGAAATCTCATGCTGAGGGGCTGATAGCTACACTTATCTGTGGGTAGAAGGCTAAATCTTTCGAACACAGTGCAACCTCTAGAAGGCATCTAAGGGCAACAGTAATATCCCGTAATGGTTGGGGAGTCTCGAGCCCTTCTGACTGACAACTCGGAAGGGGCATCTCATGCCTGGCATTGGTGTTTTCGTTAGATAGTCTATGGCTCTTAGGAGTAGAACTACCAACCCAGATGAAAAAATTTCATTTAAAAGATTTATGTCTATATGTACACATAGACTTATAGGTATTATATGTAATTTTAGGTAAATAATAATATGATTCCTTATGATTTTTAGAAGACACTTTTACTTTTCTTTAACCTCCCACCCCCACTTCTGTGTTGTTCCTCCTTCCCCCATTTCCCTAATTTCCCCCCTCAAACTACTTCTTCTCTGCTAAAAGGACCCAAAGTTGGATGGGTAGGGAAGAGGTGGTAGACCTGGGAGGAATTGGGGAAGGAATGAGTATAATCAAACTACATTGAACAACATTTTCAAAGTACTGATAAAGTTTTTTTTTTGTTTTTTGTTTTTTGTTTTTTTAAAGTGAGACTTAAAGAAGATAGAGCAGCATGAAATTGGGAAGCCAATAGTCTGGAGCCAACATGGCAGCACTATGGTATAATTACTATTTCAGTTCCCACCATATGTGCATTTATGTGTTTATGTGTGAGCGCACATGTAGGTGCAGGTGTGCTTTTCCATAGAAGCTAGAGGTTGCTGTTCAGTGTCTCCTTCATCACTCCCCACCTTAATTTGTTTTTTTTGTTTATTTGTTTGTTTGTTTTTTGTTTTTGAGACAGGGTTTCTCTATGTAGCCTTCTGGAACTCACTCTGTAGAGCAGGCTGGCTGTTCAAACTCACAGAAATCCTGCTTCTGCCTCCAGAGTGCTAGAATTAAAGACTCCCACCACCATGACTGGCTCCACATTAATTTTCGGATCAGGATCTCTTACTATGCTTGGACCTCCCTGTTTTGGAGAGATTGGCTAGTCAGTGGGCCTTCAGCTGTGTGTCTCCACCTCATCCCCAGAGCTAAGATCGCAGATGGGTGCTGCTCTGCCCTTCTGTTTGTGTGCATGTTTTATGTGGCTACTGGGAATCTCAATTCCAGTCCTCATGTTTGCACAGCAAGCCCTTTCTTTATTCAGGGAGCCATTTCTCCAGGTCCCTATAAACTTACTTTTTAATGCCAACATCTTTAGCTTGTGGTTTCCACCTTCCAAATTACTGCACCTATGACAACCACACCCACCACAGAGGCAGGAGGAAGAAAGGATGGGTATGTACTTATTCACTGACTCAGCTGATCTCCTTTAAGGAACAATCCTTGTAGCATCCTGCCTTATAAAGCCTACTTAGGCTTCCTTCCTTCCTTCCTTTCTTCCTTCCTTCCTTCCTTCCTTTCTTTCTTTCTTTCTTTCTTTCTTTCTTTCTTTCTTTCTTTCTTTCTTTCTTTCTCTCTTTCTTTCAGTGCTTCTGCTTAATAGGAGAAATCCTAGATGAAAGACTACTGAAATTAATTTTTAGGCTTGGCACTAGGTTTCGTGTGTGTCTATGTAGATGTGTGCATGCATGTGAAGGCCTGAGGACAAGCCACATGGTCTACAGGGATTGAACTCATATCAGTTTTGGTGGCAAGCCTATACTTGTTGAACCATCTCATCCAGCCCTATCCAGCTTTAAATTAAAGTTCTCTTAAGATAAATGAGAATAGGATACTAAATAGGATACTAAGAAATAAGGATATTAAATAGACAAGCAATCACCTATGCCATAAGTCTCTAATGATAGAGTGATTAAACAGTTTTCCAGGTCTGGGTTATATGTTGGATAGAGCTCTAGATGTATCCACATCCTCAGTATGACTTTTTATCAGTTCCAAGGAAGGCCAAGACAGTTTATAGACACTTTCTAATGCTGGACCATTGGGCTTAAGCTAACTTGGGTAAATCAAAGGTAAGAATGATGTTTAAAAGGGATACTTGTGAAGGAAGCCAGAATTAAGCATAAGAAAATTACAGTGGTGGGTACAGAGATGGATTCATTAATATTTTTGTGTGTATGGTGTTGGGATAGAACTTTGGACCTTGCCCATGGTAGACAAACACTGTATTTACACCTATATCCTTGGATCATAACTTCTAATTTTCTGTTGTGTGCTTATATTACCTTAAGCTTTAAAAAAAAAAAATAGTAGATGACTCCTACTGAGTTTCTTTCTCCCATGTTAAGCTTCTTTGGAGAGGGAAGGCATTTGGCCCAACAGCTTACTTACAGTGAGACATATGCCCAATGTACAAACTAGGCCAAAAGGCCACAAATGTGTTAGGAAACAAACCAGGGCATATGAGATTGCACTTGTACAAACATATTGTGTGTGTACTATTGATCTCCGTGTCATAGGGGAACTGTAATGAGCTGGCAGAAGCTCCCAGGAGGGAAAATTAGGAGACAAGAAAGCTGTTCTCTGAGGGCCATGGAAGAGCAAACAGTACAGCAGATCTTCAGAGGTATAGGGGTGTGGGACTGCGTTAAGCCCTGCCGCTGGGCACGCTGCTGGGGACTTTGACTGTGCTTGTCCCTTGCCACTGCTGGGCAGGTAGGAAAGCACCGAGACACTGCTCCAGAGGTGGGAAAGCGGAGTCTGAGATGTGAGAAAGCCAAAGCTGGTATTCCCTAGTCACCACTAGAAACCACTCAGAGAAGTAGGGAAAGAAGTGTTGGGGGTCCGAGGCCCTCGATGAGGCCAGGACCTGGCACTCCCAAACTCCTGGACATTCAGGTGCTGGTGCATTATGAGGAGTTGAGAGCAGAGTAAGAGGGAAGGGGTGTGTGACATGGGCTGAGGACAGTGACTAGTCCAGGGCCAAAGTGGGGGCGGGGCCATGGGAGCTCTGGCTTTGCTCATTGATGAAGGTCCTAGCTTGGCTGTGGTTGTGGCTTATAGTGTTGACGGGCCTTCTCTCCAGGAGATTGAGGCAGTGGCTCTGTAGACGAAGGGCTGCTCTGTGCTCCCCATGGTGGTTCTTCTTGATGAAAGAGACAATCCTTGGCTCCAAGCTGTTTATTGACTGTTCATCATGGAAAATGGATACTTACCAACTTCTCAGGGTGGACCTGAGATTAAATACCTTTTGCAGGGAGGAATTTCTGGGAAGGGAGGCTTATTGGCTAAACCCTCGGGGCCTCTAAATACCTCATTAGCATAGAGAACTCTGTTCTAGGCCTACGTGACCACGGGTCATGTGTCCTTATGTGGGAAGTGTGGCCCCTGTTCCAGGCTAGGTATTTGTCAGAGAGCAGGGAGGCACCTACTGTCTCAGGTGTGCACCTACTGTCTCAGGTGTGCACCTACTGTCTCAGGTGTGCACCTACTGTCTCAGGTGTGCACCTACTGTCTCAGGTGTGCACCTACTGTCTCAGGTGTGCACTTACTGTCTCAGGTAGGCACCCACTGTCTCAGGTGTGCACCCACTGTCTCAGGTGTGCACCCACTGTTTCAGGTGTGCACCCACTGTCTCAGGTGTGCACCCACTGTCTCAGATGTGCACCTACTGTCTCAGGTGTGCACCTACTGTCTCAGGTGTGCACCTGCTGTCTCAGGTGTGCACCTACTGTCTCAGGTGTGCACCTACTATCTCAGGTGTGCACCTACTGTCTCAGGTGTGCACCTACTGTCTCAGATGTGCACCCACCGAGTTTCCAGAGTCTCAGACCTGCTCTACCCAACAAGCTTCCTGGCACGATTTACTGTCCCATACAGGGGTTTAGGGGTTCTAAAAGGATTGTGTACTGGCTAATTTCTTTTCTTTCTTCTCCTTTTCTCCCTTTCTCTTTCTTTTTCTTATCTCTTTCTTTCTTTCTTTTTTTCTTTTTTGGTTTTTCGAGACAGGGTTTCTCTGTGTAGCCCTGGCTGTCCTGGAACTCACTCTGTACACCAGGCTGGCCCCGAACTCAGAAATCCACTTGCCTCTGCCTCCCAAGTGCTGGGATTAAAGGTGTGCACCACCACCGCCCAGCTTCTTTCTTTCTTTCTTTCTTTCTTTCT